>NC_041392.1:569589365-569594604 GCF_002162155.2 Triticum dicoccoides
GCGGCCGCGCCGCTGCCTACTCGCTCTGCTGCCTCGTCGTGCCCATGGCCACGCCCCACGCGCGCCTTGCCTTGCGCCCGTGGCCCTCCGCCTTGCGTCGCCCCCACGCTCGCTGGCGCGCACCACCGCCTGCTGCCATGGCTGCTGCTCGCCGCAGCTGATCCCCACCCCCGCTACTGGCCTCGCCTCCGGCCGCCGCCCGTCGGTCACCGCAAACCCCCCTGCTCGTCGCCCCATGCTGCTCCCTACGGCGCCCTATCGGACGCCCGCTGCGCCCGCTTGAGCCGCCTAGTGCCCAATTGGCCATGGGCCTATGACACATGGGCCTTGCCCAGAATGTTTTTTTAATAATATAAAAATAAAAAATAATAATAAAAATAAATAAATGAATAATTAATTAATTAACTTAATTAACTTAATTAATTTTGATTAATTAAACTAAACTAATTAAACTATTATGTAGTTAATTAATCAGTCAAGGACAGTGGGGCCCACCCCTAATTAATCCTGATTAGGTTAATTAAACTGGATAACAAAATGTGTCACTGACAGGTGGGACCCACCTGTTAGGTTGACCAGGTCAACTGCTGATGTCATGCTGATGTCAGCAAACACTATTCTGGATAATGTTGAATTAAAATAATTAAATAAATCCTAAAAATGATTTAATTCTTTTAAAATTAATATAAATTAAACCGTAGCTCGGATGGAAAAACTTTGTACATGAAAGTTGCTCAGAGCGACGAGACGAATCCGGAAACGCAGCCCGTTCGTCCGCCACACATCTCTAACCTATCGAACACGCAACTTTCCCCCTCTGGTCCATTTGTCCGAAAACGTGAAACACCGGGGATTCTTTCCCGGATGTTTCCCCCTTTCGCCGGTACCACCTACTGCCGCGTTAGGGCACACCTAGCACCGCGTATTGCCATGTTACGCTTTGTGATGCTTTGATTTCTCTGTTATTTATTGTGTTCCCCCTCCGTTACTTCTTTCTAGTAGACCCCGAGACTGCCGGCGACCCTAGTTCGACTACGGAGTTGATGACCCCTCCTTGCTAGAGCAACCAGGCAAGCCCCCCCCCCTTGATCACCAGATGTCGCCTACTCTTCTCTATACTGCTTGCATTAGAGTAGTGTAGCATGTTACTGCTTTCCGTTAACCCTATCCTGATGCATAGCATGTCCTTGCTACTACTGTTGATACCTTACCTGCAATCCTAATGCTTAGTATAGGATGCTAGTTTATCATCAATGGCCCTACACTCTTGTCTATCTGCCATGCTATACTACTGGGCCGTGATCACTTCGGGAGGTGATCACGGGCATATACTATATAGTTTACACTGTTACATTACCGGTGATACTGTTTGGAGATGGGGGCTGAAGGGGCAGGTGGCTCCATCCAGGTAGTGGTGGGCCTGAGTTCCCGACGGCCCCCGACCGTTACTTTAAGGCGGAGCGACAGGGCAGGTTGAGACCACCTAGGAGAGAGGTGGGCCTGGCCCTGGTCAGCGTTTGCGGATACTTAACACGCTTAACGAGATCTTGGTATTTGATCTGAGTCTGGCCATTGGCCTATACGCACTAACCATCTACGTGGGTATAGTTATGGGCACTCGATGTCGTGGTATCAGCCGAAGCCTTCGTGACGTCAGCGACTGAGTGGCACGCGCCAGATTGGACTAGAACGCCTGCTAGGCTAGGTCTGCTTGTGGCCGCGTTCGCAATGTGCAGGTGTGCAAAGGGCGATGGGCCCAGACCCCTGCGCCATAGGATTTAGACCAGCGTGCTGACCTCTCGGTTATGCCTAGGTAGGCATGCGACGTGTTGATCTTCCGAGGCCGGGCATGACCCAGAAAAGTGTGTTCGGCCAAATGGGATCGAGCGTGTTGGGTTATGTGGTGCACCCCTGTAGGGAAGTTAATCTATTCGAATAGCCGTGATCTTCGGTAATAGGACGACTTGGAGTTGTACCTTGACCTTATGACAACTAGAACCGGATACTTAATAAAACACACCCTTCCAAGTGCCAGATACAACCGGTGGTCGCTCTCTCACTGGGCGACGAGGGGAGGATCATCGGTTAGGATTATGCTATGCGATGCTACTTGGTGAACTTACCATCTACTCTCTTCTCCTACTGCAAGATGGAGGTTACCAGAAGCGTAGTCTTTGATAGGACTAGCTATCCCCCTCTTATTCCGGCATTCTGCAGTTCAGTCCACATATGATAGCCTTTTCCATTTGATACCAATGCATATATATGTAGTGTAGCTCCTTGCTTGCGACTACTTTGGATGAGTACTCACGGTTGCTTTGCTCCCCCTTTTCCCCCTTTCTATACTCGATTGCTGCGAGCAGACGTTGGAGCCCAGGAGCCAGACGCCACTATCGATGACAACTACTACTACTCGGGAGATGCCTACTACTACGTGCAGCCCGCTGACGACGACCAGGAGTAGCTTAGGAGGATCCCAGGCAGGAGGCCTGCGCCTCTTTCGATCTGTATCCCATTTTGTGCTAGCCTTCTTAAGGCAAACTTGTTTAACTTATGTCTATACTCAGATATTGTTGCTTCTGCTGACTCGTCTATGATCCAGCTCTTGTATTCGAGCCCTCGAGGCCCCTGGCTTGTAATATGATGCTTGTATGACTTATTTTATTTGTAGAGTTGTGTTGTGATATCTTCCCGTGTGACACTCCAAAATTTTTTTATTTGGTTTTTTATCAAAAAGCTTTGTGGTTTTGAGGAGAGACTTTTGTTCTTTTTTTTCTTCTTTCTCAGAAAAACCTTCTCTTAAAAACCTCTTTTTGCCTTGGCAGGGATTTTATTTCTTTCAAACTTTGGTGGTTGATCTTTTGCAAACTTCTTCTCTGTTGGTTCTCTCTCAAAATTATTTTGGAGTTTAATCTTTTTCTTTTAAAAGAAACCCCATGAAAATTTGGGATATTCATATCTTTGAAGCCACCCTTGGCTTTGTATTTTTTTTGCCCATGAGATAAAACCCCTCCAAAACCTCCCCTCCCCCTTGTGATCAACCTAAATTATCTGTCCCAACTAATCCAAACTGGTTTTGGATTTTTATTCTAATTTTTTTCCCCAAATTCAATTCTGAAAATTATTTGGAGCCTGAGAGATTTTCAAAGCAAGTGCCCTATTGCATTTGAGTTTTGATCTCAAACCAGTTCTCCTGGATTGTCCTTAGCATCCATAACCCAGAACCATCTTGATCCACTCCTCCTCTTTTCAAGATTTTCAAAATTTAGTCTCTGCAAGTTTGGACCAGATTTGCCAAATTTGGTGAAATTCATATCTACACTCCTCCAAAAATTCCACCAAAAATCATACAGCCTACTTGAGCAAGGAGAAGCCACTCCACCAAAAATCAGCTCAAGGAAAAATCACCAGAGGCCATTTTCATTTGATCGAACACCTTGTGGGCACTGTTACTGTTCAAAGTTCAGAAATTCAGTTTCAGTGTCATCTTCAATTTCGACAGTTTCAGTCACGCGGCCACAGTGCACTTGGCACGTTGCTCGCGGCCTCGCTTGCTTGTCCGAAGCCTCACACGCGCACTTGGCGCGACCCTGGCGTCGGTGGCGCCCTGGCCCGCCTGCGCCGGCGTGTCTTGCGGCGGCCGGCTCCCCGTAACGGCCGACAGGGAGGAGAACAGCGGCGCAACGCCGTTCGGCACCGCCCAAATCTTCTGGTGGCTCCGTGTGGCCTTCTCCGTGCCAGCGCACGCATGCGGCACCGTCGCCGTGGCACAGCACGCACGGAGCGCGCTCTCTGCCGCCGACGGGCCCGTGCCACCCCGTTCCGTCGAGCTCGACCCAAACGCCCAAACCCCGGCCAGCTTAGCACAAAAATGGACCCTTTGAACCTCCGTGATGACGCTCGACTCCCTAACCACCCCGACCGAGCACTGCGCCACCGTAATCGCTCGCCGGAAATCTCCGTTCACGGCAACCGCCTCGGACCGCCTATATAAAGGGGTCCCGAGCTCACTCTCGTGCACGCAGCACCCCCACTACTCACCAACACCCCGCCAGGCCACTGGGAGGACCTCGAGGAGGTCTCCTTCCCCGGCTCCGGCCACCCCGATCCGCCTCGGCACCACACGAAGCGTTATCTGAAAACGCCTTCTGCCAAATACGTTTTCTCTTCGGGCTGGCGTAATCGCTACCGAAGCGTTTTCTGCTTTTATAAACTAGCCCCTGGAAATCTTCTGTTTCATTACAGATAAGTCCCTGGACAAAAACCCTTATAACTTTTAATCAGAAAAGTATTTTTGATTGATTCTTTTTCTGTTCTCTTTAAAATTTTGTCTAGTTTTTTATCAGATTTATTTGAAAAATATTTAGTTTACCTTATGTGCTCTCCTTGGTATTTACGTTAGCGCATGTATTTTCTTTAAACCGTAGATACCGAAGGAGGTGACGGAGCCGCGAACTTCACCGAGCTAGGCTCCGACTACTCTGAACCAGGCAAGCATGTTTGAACTTTTGATATGATGAGTGTCTCGGCATGTTTTGCATTTAGTTAGTTTCATGGCATGTTGGTAAGCATACCGATGAACGTTATTTTATGTGATAACGAGGTGAGTGAGTTCAATGATCCATACGTGGATGAATGTGAATATGAATGGCCATGTGTTGGTATGAGGAAGGGTACGATGGCAGTGTTGTAGCATGCCAGTCTTACGCCAGACTATGTGACTTCAGTGTCAAACCATTTCGGTCCAGTACCTATCATTTCCTTCCTTGTACTAGCACATGTTTTCCGCAAGGAATATGGTTTAGTAAGTTGCAAACCACTTTCGTGGTACACACCAAAGAGGAGAGGCCGTGATGATGGTTCCATGGCCCTGGATTAAAGCCAGTCATCCGGTCAGGGGGCATGGGTGTTTCCGGTTGGGACCGAGAGGGGGGCACCCCTTAGAGCGCGCGTATATAAATTTGATCCCATGCTATTCGAGATTGTGATCTCCCCGTCTCAAAAGTTTTTCTTGGACGATGACTAGGGTGATTCCTAGCATCGAGAGGTAGGATGGGTGTGTACCGGTTAGTTGTGTTTTCTCCCGAAATACCATAAACGGAACTAGTCCTTCGGGACTACGGAAATCCGTTGACTGTGGGAAAAATTTTGTACAAACTCTGCAGAGTCATATATTCCTCCAAATCATCTCTTCCATGTCAAGTTCATTCCATCTGATCCTAATCAATTGTCAGCTTTG
>NC_041392.1:569594817-569603058 GCF_002162155.2 Triticum dicoccoides
TGGCATTTCTTTTAAAGCCCTTTATGTGATGTCGCTCAGACGTCCGACTGTGGCATTTCTTTTAAAGCCCTTTATGTGATGTCGCTCAGACGTCCGACTGTGGCATTTCTTTTAAAGCCCTTTTTGTGATGTCGCTCAGACGTCCGACTGTGGCATTTCTTTTAAAGCCCTTTATGTGATGTCGCTCAGACGTCCGACTGTGGCATTTCTTTTAAAGCCATTTATGTGGTGTCGCTAAGATGCCCGACCGTGGCATCATTTCCTTATTTGCATTTGTTCACCTTTCGAGGCGTCGTTTCAGACACTCGATCGGTCCTTATTTATGCCTGTGGAATTTCAGGCGGACTACCGCCGTTTTCCCTTTTTACTTACCCGTTATGCCAATTTTATTTATTGTGCATTAAGGAATTAATCATGTTGCATCCATGCATGCATTTGTTATATCTTACGTCCGAACTGTCTTGCGAGTACTTTCAAAGTACTCACTGGCTTGTTGATTTGGCCAGATGCTGACGAAGGCGATCTCATGGATGAAGAGTTCGATAGCGAGTCCGACACTTAGAGGAGTCCCAGTCAGTCTCGTGCGACCCTGGATTGGGCCACTGTTTTATAACCGCTTCCGCTACCAAATAAATTTATCGAGCCTCACCTCGACGTTCGATGAAATGATATCATTAGAGTCTTGTATTTCCCTTCCCACTGTGCTTTTCCACCCCCAACCTATCCATGAGTCAGTAGTATGTCTCCATACCACTGTGTCCTGTCCGCCATTATGTATGATTATTGGCGTGCTTGTAATAATTTGGTTGAGCGACCGCAGTTCAACCCTGTAATATATTTTATGCTACTGGCTTATTGTATCAAGAAATTGTCTACCAGTGAGGAGGATTTCTCTCATACTGGACTCAAAAGACTGGTTTATCAATAAATATTTTTATTGGAAAACCGGTCGTGACAAGCTTGGTACCAGAGCCAGGCTGACTGTAGGAAGCCACTAGGTGCGATCGCTAATTAGTTATTAGCATGACAGGGCTATTTTATACTTTTGCAATTGTAGTCATTTTCTGTCAGTCAGCATAAATTTATGATCTGACCCTGCAGAATTTTGCCTACTTTTGTAGATGGCCGACGTCAGCTGCGAGTCTCAGACCTTCGCCAACGTGCCCGATGGGTTCGTCAAGCTTCTTTCTTTCATCGTTCAGGTCGCGATGGGGCCATCCGTGCGCCCAGTCTTCACACTCTACCAGCACCGAGTCAACGGCAGTCTGACCATGCACCAGGCCGCGGTGCAGTTCAGGGGAGGGCGTGGTGAGTCACGCCGCTTCCGGTTCGTGGGAAGAGCTATGCCTACGGAGAGGCATGCTATGCAGATGGCAGCCCGCGAGGCGATAGCTCGTCTCAGGGATGTCCTTCCCGTGATGAGGACTCTTCATTACCGTTATCTTCCGTGCCATGTGCCTTACACCTGTCACTACGCATACTCCTGCCCCAGAGGAGAACGAGACGAGGCTTTTGAGATGCTCATTGAGTATCTCCGGGCCCTGGAGGCAGCCTTCGACAACCTGGTGGACGACTTCGTAGCTACCCGCATGGACTCAGTCCATGGCTGTGCTGCCAACAGGAGGGAGCTCCTACCCATCGCTCCGCCACCGACTTTTGTCTCGTCTTCAGCATCTTTTACGCCTACTCGTCGCCTGCCTTCTACCGAAGAATTTAACCAAGTCATTGCACCCACTCCAGCGCGCACTACACCAACCTTCGCGCCCACTCCTGTACGTGTTGCTCCGCCCCTGGCAACCACTCCGCCCGCTCTGCGCAACACTACACGTATGGAGCCCGTTAGCGAGGAGGAAGTCGAGTCCCCAACCTCGCTACGCCTCGCCCTCGGCAGGGCAAGGGAGATCGTCAACATCTCTGCCTGAGTACGCTTAGCTGCAATGTATTGTACCGCTTTGTAAGATATGTGCATAGGTTGTGAGAATTAGCCTGTTTGCGCATCATGTAGGATCTGGAGAAGTGCACTAGCCTTAATAACATGTCAGGATTATGTACACATATCCTGAGTGATGTACTGTATAATTACCGCCCGCATGTAAGATATGTAATGAGCAGTACTTCTCCGTGCGCAAGTCGGTTTGTTTTTTTTTCTTAAGTAAGCTTGGGTATTTAATAATATCCGCCAGCTTTATGCATTTTATGGATTTGTTTTTGCGACTTTTTCCGCTTTTCTTATGGGTTTTACAAAATATATCCCCAGAGTGAAAAATGTCTCGTCCTTGGACTCGCTCCATGCCAATTCCATCAGAGGAAAATTATGATGCACAACCCAGCAACGAGTTCACTCAGGGACAATCTAGCCAACCAGGCAATGAATCGGCACTTTCACAAATATGCCGCCTTTATGAACAGAGTCAGCAACAACATCGCGAGATGATGAACCAAGTCATCAACATGGGGAATCATCATGGACAGTATCAGCAACATTCCAAGTTATCTGAGCTACAAAAGACACGTCCTCAAACATTTTCTCACACTGACAAACCTCTTGAAGCCGAGGACTGGCTTCGAGATATGGAGAGGAAATTAATTATTGCAAAATGTTCAGATCTCGAGAAAGTACTATATGCTCCACACTATCTCACAGGAGCAGCCGCATCGTGGTGGGAGAATTTTCTACACATGCATCCCAACGAAAATGACATAACCTGGGATGATTTCAAGGAAGGTTTCCGTGGTGCACATATTCCTAAGAGTATTATGAAAATCAAGAAGAGAGAATTTGATGACCTCAGACAAAGGAACATGACAGTGTCAGATTACAACCGTCAATTTACCCTATTATCCCGCTACGCCAATGAGGAGCGTATGACTGAAATCAAGAAGATGGAGAAATTCCTTGACATTCTAGCGCCCGCACTTAAATGCCAACTGGTCGTGCACACTTTTCCTGATTTTAAAACGCTGGTGGACAAGGCCATTACTCTGGAAAATGAGAGACGCAGTCTGGAAGATATCCGCAAGCAAAAAAGGGACCAGACTAATCACACTCGCAATCACCGAAGCAAGATAGATTTTAAAAGGGGTGGGACACCCAAATTCTCATACAATGTCTCACGCCCAATCAAAAATTTTCATGCAAGGGACAAGGAATTCACCTATTGCCCTGGTGTTACCTGTTACGCTTGTGGAGAAGAAGGGCATTATGCCAAACAGTGCCCCAAGCCAAGGAACTCAACCCCAAAGCCGAACAACGGCGGCAATAATTCAGCGCCCAAACGAAACAATTTCAATCCCAACAACAACCACAGGAAGGGTCATCTGAACCACGTAACCAAAGAGGAGGCACAAAATGCTCCGGATATCGTACCCGGTACGTTTCCTGTCAACACAATACCTGCAATGGTTTTGTTTGATTCTGGAGCTTCTCACTCTTTTATCTCGAAAAGTTTTGCTTTGCAAAATAATTTTTCGATGCTTCCTTTGGAGAAATCCCTAATAATCAAGTCCCCCGGGATTCAGCAAGTTTCTCAGTATTACTGTCAGAATGTGGTCATCGAGTTTGAAGGATTGGAATTTTACGCAAATCTTATTGTATTGGAAAATAAAGGACTGGATGTCATCTTAGGGATGGATTGGCTAACCACCAATAAAGGTTTTATCGACTGTTTCAACAGGACAGTGATTCTCACACACCACCAAGGGAAGACAATAAGAGTATCAGCCAAGGAAGGAAAAAGACCCCGGCAACCGAGATTAAATAAGGTGGACGTTTCTGAGCTAAACAAGGTTCCAGTAGTGTGTGAATTTCCAGATGTATTCCCTGAAGAGCTGCCAGGCATGCCACCAGATCGAGAAATAGAATTCCGCATTGAGCTAGCGCCAGGAACCACCCCCATATACAAGAAACCATACAGAATGGCACCATCCGAGTTGATCGAATTGAAGAAGCAAATAAAGGAATTACTGGATAAAGGATACATTCGGGCCAGCTCCTCACCTTGGGGATCACCAATTTTATTTGCCAAAAAGAAGGATGGAACACTGAGATTGTGTATCGACTATCGAGCACTTAACATGGTCACAGTCAAAAACAAATACCCGATGCCAAGGATAAACGATTTGTTTGATCAACTTGCTCAGGCCAAGGTATTCTCAAAAATCAACTTAAGGTCAGGGTACCATCAATTGAAGGTACGAACGGAAGATATCCCCAAAACAGCCTTCACCTCCAGATATGGGCTGTACGAATTCACAGTGATGCCATTTGGATTGACTAACGCCCCGGCATATTTTGTTCACCTCATGAACAAAGTATTTATGAAGTTTATGGACAAATTCGTCGTAGTATTCATCGACGATATTCTGGTATACTCCAAAACACCAGAAGAGCACGCAGAACATCTCAGGATTGTACTAGGAGAGCTAAGGAAACACCAATTGTATGCCAAGTTCAGCAAGTGCGAATTTTGGCTAAGACAAGTAGGTTTTCTAGGCCACGTGCTGACCCAAGACGGTATAGCAGTGGACCCAGAGAAAGTCAAGGCCGTACTTGACTGGAAGTCACCAGCCAGCGTAACAGACATACGAAGTTTCTTGGGAATGGCAGGATATTACCGCAGATTTATTGAAGGATTTTCCACCATATCCAAGCCTATGACACAGTTACTCAAGAAAGATAAGAAGTTTGAATGGACAGAAGCCTGCGAGAAAAGTTTCCAAGAGCTAAAACGGAAATTAACAACAGCTCCAGTATTAATTGTACCCGATATACACAAGAATTTTGAAGTATTTTGTGACGCATCCAGAAAGGGTCTCGGATGCGTGTTGATGCAAGAAGGCAAGGTTGTCGCCTACGCTTCAAGGCAACTTCGCAAACACGAGGAAAATTATCCCACTCATGATTTAGAAATGGCAGCAGTTATTCATGCACTCAAGGAATGGAGGCATTTTCTACTTGGAAATCGATGTGAGATATATACGGATCACAAAAGCCTCAAATACATTTTTACGCAGCCAGAACTAAATTTACGGCAACGCCGCTGGTTAGAATTGGTAAAGGATTACGATGTGGGTATCCATTACCATCCAGGGAAAGCAAACGTAGTGGCCGATGCCCTGAGTCGGAACCCCAGCTCCAACGGAAACTATCTGCACAGCTTGAGGCCCGAATTCCATCAAGAATTTGTCAAGCTCAACTTGATAATGGTAGCCGAAGGCACCATATCAAACTTGGAAATACAACCACACCTTGTGGAGAAAATTAAAGAGGCTCAGTCCGGTCACCCCAGCATTGAAGGAATTAAAAGGAAGTTGAGTATGGGCAAGGCCTCGGAATTCGTCATAGACAATGAAGGAATATTATGGTACGGAGAAAGGCTATGCGTGCCAAACATACAAGACCTTAAACAGCAAGTTTTAACTGAAGCACACACCACTCCATATTCGATCCACCCTGGAGGAACCAAAATGTATAAGGATATTCAGGAAAGATTTTGGTGGCACGGTATGAAGAGGGACATAGCCGCTTTCATTGCATGTTGCGACTCATGTCAATGCATAAAAGCTGAACATCAGAGACCAGCCGGACTACTGCAACCTAACAAAATACCTGAGTGGAAATGGGATGAAATAGGGATGGATTTTATTGTCGGATTACCTCGGTCACGACACGGAAATGATGCCATATGGGTCATCACTGACAGGTTGACCAAAGTAGCACACTTTATTCCAGTAAAGACAACCTACACCACTCAGAGGCTTGCCAGGATTTATCTTTCCCGCATAGTCTGTCTGCATGGTGTCCCGAAGACTATAATTTCTGACAGAGGCACTCAGTTCGTCTCAAGATTTTGGGAGCAATTACAACAGGCTCTGGGAACCCAACTAGCCTTCAGTACCGCATACCATCCACAGACTGATGGACAAACAGAACGCGTAAACCAGGTTTTAGAAGACATGCTGAGAGCATGTGTCCTCACCTATGGAACCAGTTGGGAGGACAGCCTGCCATATGCCGAGTTCGCATACAACAACAGTTACCAGACCAGCTTGCAAATGGCTCCTTTAGAAGCCCTATACGGAAGGAGATGTCGTACCCCGTTAAATTGGTCAGAGACCGGAGACAGCCGCATCTTCGGACCAGATATGCTCAGAGAAGCCGAGGAAAAAGTCAAACTAATCAGGGACCGACTTAAGACCGCTCAAAGTCGACAGAAAAGTTATTATGACCACAAACATCGTAGGGTCAGCTTCGAACCCGGTGAATTCATATACTTGAGAGTATCCCCGATGAGAGGATTGCAACGGTTTAAGATTAAAGGAAAATTAGCACCAAGATTCATTGGACCATTTTGCATAGTGGCACGAAGAGGCACTGTAGCCTACCAACTAGACTTACCCGAAGACTTGTCCGACATTCACGACGTGTTCCACGTCTCTCAGTTAAGGAAGTGCGTAAGCAACCCAGAGAAACATGTAGCTCATGAGAACATTGACGTACAGCCAGACCTCACTTATCGAGAACGTCCCATAAGAATATTAGAGGAGTCTGAAAGGAGGACCCGACAGAAAACCATCAAGTTTTTCAAAGTCCAGTGGAGCAATCACACCGACAGTGAAGCAACTTGGGAAAGCGAGGATTTTCTTCGGACAGAGCATCCACACTTATTTAAGGATCAGCTGAAATCTCGGGGACGAGATTTTTCCTAAGGGGGTAGGTGTTGTGACACTCCAAATTTTTTTTATTTGGTTTTTTATCAAAAAGCTTTGTGGTTTTGAGGAGAGACTTTTGTTCTTTTTTTTTCTTCTTTCTCAGAAAAACCTTCTCTTAAAAACCTCTTTTTGCCTTGGCAGGGATTTTATTTCTTTCAAACTTTGGTGGTTGATCTTTTGCAAACTTCTTCTCTGTTGGTTCTCTCTCAAAATTATTTTGGAGTTTAATCTTTTTCTTTTAAAAGAAACCCCATGAAAATTTGGGATTTTCATGTCTTTGAAGCCACCCTTGGCTTTGTATTTTTTTTGCCCATGAGATAAAACCCCTCCAAAACCTCCCCTCCCCCTTGTGATCAACCTAAATTATCTGTCCCAACTAATCCAAACTGGTTTTGGATTTTTATTCTAATTTTTTTCCCCAAATTCAATTCTGAAAATTATTTGGAGCCTGAGAGATTTTCAAAGCAAGTGCCCTATTGCATTTGAGTTTTGACCTCAAACCAATTCTCCTGGATTGTCCTTAGCATCCATAACCCAGAACCATCTTGATCCACTCCTCCTCTTTTCAAGATTTTCAAAATTTAGTCTCTGCAAGTTTGGACCAGATTTGCCAAATTTGGTGAAATTCATATCTACACTCCTCCAAAAATTCCACCAAAAATCATACAGCCTACTTGAGCAAGGAGAAGCCACTCCACCAAAAATCAGCTCAAGGAAAAATCACCAGAGGCCATTTTCATTTGATCGAACACCTTGTGGGCACTGTTACTGTTCAAAGTTCAGAAATTCAGTTTCAGTGTCATCTTCAGTTTCGACAGTTTCAGTCACGCGGCCACAGTGCACTTGGCACGTTGCTCGCGGCCTCGCTTGCTTGTCCGAAGCCTCACACGCGCACTTGGCGCGACCCTGGCGTCGGTGGCGCCCTGGCCCGCCTGCGCCGGCGTGTCTTGCGGCGGCCGGCTCCCCGTAACGGCCGACAGGGAGGAGAACGGCGGCGCAACGCCGTTCGGCACCGCCCAAATCTTCTGGTGGCTCCGCGTGGCCTTCTCCGTGCCAGCGCACGCATGCGGCACGGTCGCCGTGGCACAGCACGCATGGAGCGCGCTCTCTGCCGCTGACGGGCCCGCGCCACCCCGTTCCGTCGAGCTCGACCCAAACGCCCAAACCCCGGCCAGCTTAGCACAAAAATGGACCCTTTGAACCTCCGTGATGACGCTCGACTCCCTAACCACCCCGACCGAGCACTGCGCCACCGTAATCGCTCGCCGGAAATCTCCGTTCACGGCAACCGCCTCGGACCGCCTATATAAAGGGGTCCCGAGCTCACTCTCGTGCACGCAGCACCCCCACTACTCACCAACACCCCGCCAGACCACTGGGAGGACCTCGAGGAGGTCTCCTTCCCCGGCTCCGGCCACCCCGATCCGCCTCGGCCTCCAGCTCGATTCACTTCGGTGAGGCCACCTCCGGCGCCCAAACCTCGTCCGTAGCCCTCTCTTGCACCCAGTAGTCTAACCCCCACCTCAATTT
>NC_041392.1:569604336-569609395 GCF_002162155.2 Triticum dicoccoides
GACGTCCGACTGTGGCATTTCTTTTAAAGCCCTTTTTGTGATGTCGCTCAGACGTCCGACTGTGGCATTTCTTTTAAAGCCCTTTATGTGATGTCGCTCAGACGTCCGACTGTGGCATTTCTTTTAAAGCCCTTTATGTGGTGTCGCTAAGATGCCCGACTGTGGCATCATTTCCTTATTTGCATTTGTTCACCTTTCGAGGCGTCGTTTCAGACACTCGATCGGTCCTTATTTATGCCTGTGGAATTTCAGGCGGACTACCGCCATTTTCCCTTTTTACTTACCCGTTATGCCAATTTTATTTATTGTGCATTAAGGAATTAATCATGTTGCATCCATGCATGCATTTGTTATATCTTACGTCCGAACTGTCTTGCGAGTACTTTCAAAGTACTCACTGGCTTGTTGATTTGGCCAGATGCTGACGAAGGCGATCTCATGGATGAAGAGTTCGATAGCGAGTCCGACACTTAGAGGAGTCCCAGTCAGTCTCGTGCGACCCTGGATTGGGCCACTGTTTTATAACCGCTTCCGCTACCAAATAAATTTATCGAGCCTCACCTCGACGTTCGATGAAATGATATCATTAGAGTCTTGTATTTCCCTTACCGCTGTGCTTTTCCACCCCCAACCTATCCATGAGTCAGTAGTATGTCTCCACACCACTGTGTCCTGTCCGCCATTATGTATGATTATTGGCGTGCTTGTAATAATTTGGTTGAGCGACCGCAGTTCAACCCTGTAATATATTTTATGCTACTGGCTTATTGTATCAAGAAATTGTCTACCAGTGAGGAGGATTTCTCTCATACTGGACTCAAAAGACTGGTTTATCAATAAATATTTTTATTGGAAAACCGGTCGTGACATCCCGTGAGTCCCTGATCTTGATCGTACACATTTGCGTGTATGATTAGTGTACGATTGAATCGGGGGCGTCACAAGTTGGTATCAGAGCCGACTGCCTGTAGGAACCCCCCTTCCAACTCCTTGGCCGAAGTCGAGTCTAGACATTACAAAACTTTTACTAACATGGCTGTGTGCTTTATGGGCCCACGTCGCCATTTGGGTGGTATTAGGATCTTTTATTCCTCGTCTATACTCTGGGACTCTGATCTCTCTTCTATTCGAGTTTAAATGGTTTTACTAACTCTAACATTAGGATCTCGTGATCACGTCCATCTGGAGTTCCCCTTATTGCAGATGATTGCCTGCTGCACCTGAAGATTCCGAAGATAATCTCCGATGTTCTCTCAAGAGAGTTGTGCCTACCGCCTTTGCAACTTCCCTACCACTATTGTATCATTATGGATAACTACATACGCTTGTCCTTTCAATCCCATTGATCTTGTTATTACAAGATACACCGAAAATTCTCTCTATTGTTCCGAGAATACTTTGTGCCTACTGCCTTGCATTTCTAAGCCACCTGAATACCCCTATGGATAATTCCTTGCACTTACCAAGTATGCTCCCATCCCCAGTTGTTTATGTGTTTCACTAAGGTCTTCGAAATACTATTTGACCTTTCGAAAATCCTTAGCAGCCTTTTGCTCTTGAAATTATTGCTTGCATTATGGATAATCCCATAAGTCTCGTAATCATATTGGCATCCCTTGCCATTATCATTTTGAGTCTGTTGATTCAAAATGTTACGAATGCTCGCAATCCTCAATCAGATCATAGAATTCATCCTTTCGGCTCAGACGTCATTTTATACATGGGCTGAATCTCGACCAATCAAATTGTTGTCGATTTTACCCCTATGCTCACTCAACTTATCCATCCTTAATCAGAGCGTTTACTTCTGATCCTTTGATTTGGAAATCATAATTCCTTTACATGTGAGCTTTGAATTAGCCAGTTGCTTCTATAATCCAATGCATTTGCATTTTTTCTTCCTCTGGTTGTGTGCCGATACTCACATCAGCTTCGATATGGACCATCGGATCCTTTGTTGAAATATCATCCGACGGTGTCCTTCGTATATAAAAACCTTGAGAAGTTCCTTCCCTGATACATAATGCCTTTGGTAAATCGTATCCTCTGTTTTGGCCAACCATGCTCTACTCTCGAGTTGGTGATGTTTACTATGAAGTTTGTGGTATATGTTCCTAAGATGCCCCAATGGATTGAACCAACGCCTTCCCTAATCTGTGTGAACCCAAAAGATTTCACGGGTCATACTTAGCTGGTATTGCACCAGGTAAGACTTTCAGCAACTAATGTCATTTTTGAAACATGAGACGTGAATGGAAGGTTATGCATTGAAGAAGTGGGAGTCGACCTTGAACTTAATGTTCATGCCCATGGACACGATGTAGATCTTATCATTAAAGCTTCTCTTAAATTAATTATTCCCTCGGTATAAGTTCTTATATCTGGGATCCGGCCTTTTGCGATCATGGTTCCGACCATGTTCTCCTTTAAATTCCATTTCTTCGACAAGTTGTAGTACTTGTCTTCTGCAGATCAATACATCTCTGCAACCTCTATATTGACCTTCCTTCGAGTATACCCTCCAGTATCTCGAGAATATCAAAGAACTGTGTTGCTTCCTATGAGTCTTCATCTAGTATTGCTTCTCATCGATTTCGGATTTCCCCCGGGTTCTGAGCAATTAGTCACTTGAGAACACCGATATGTGAACTGAGGCCGTAGTCTGATTCATTAACTCTAAGTAATTTCTTTGCTTATGAGTTTAATAATCCTTTAATTCATTCCTAGCCCGATCGGCTATATCATTATTGTGCTAAATTTTAACTGTGCTACTTGGTCCTTCTTCCCGGAGCACAATTTTCGACGATGAGCTAAGCTTACGTCGATCTTCCTCATCATGTCATTTCGCCTCGAACAGCAAACTTGGTTAGGAGTTTGTGTCATACCCTTGGTTCCAATAACCTTTCGCTTCATCATTCTTTTGACTTGATGTCATCGCCGATGGATTACATCTTCATGAAATCTCTCAACGATTGTGTTGTGATCATCATCAATCTTATGAGCTCTTCTAGGATATCAATCGAAGTCATAATGAGAAATACCATCCTTGCCCCTCGATGAATTGTGTTATCATCGACAACCTTATTGCCTTCCCTCCAACACAAACTTGTTCGTGTTCTGTGTTATACCTTGAGTTCCTTGCTATCCAACATTTGTTCCTCTTTACCTTGGAGTATTGCCATCTTTTATACCCAGGATGTCGTGCTTAGCACACCCGGCCAGAGGCCCTATGGTTATAGATTCCTTTTCGGTATGGTTATCCATTCTTCCATGAGGAAATTGTAAGACTTATTCTATAAGTTATTCCTGATGGATCCTTTGTGTTTCCAAAGTCTGATATTCACCTGTTGACCATGTCAATGCTATCTCGAAGCATGTCGGTGGTACTCCGATTTTCAACAAGAACATTTGAAGCCCAGATGCTAAATGTTTCCTGCTCAAATATCCAAACACCGCTGTATGGGTAAAGTCATGAAATTTCGCTCACCTTACCTAAAGAGTTTACTACAATATATCCTGCATGGATATCATGCTCTGCTTGTCCTTGGGAAGGATATACCCCTGCAATATGTGTTTAAACACATTTTGCTTTCCATTGTTCTGTTTAATCTGATAATCATATTTTCCTTTCCATTGTTCTGTTTAACCTTCTTGAGGTCTATATGATCTAAGCAGTAATATTCTCCTGCTTATGTAAACACCCAGGTGTACAATTCTGCCAGCAAGACCCTGTTACTATTGTTGATGACATCCCGATAGCCACCGATGGACGAGAACTTTGCCTATTGGTCCGCCTCGCTTCAACGAGCAGGAAAATGGTTCTCTTCGTCCCTCGCCCTTGGTATCGATGTTGTTGCCGACATAGCTGACAGGCTATCCTCTGACATGCCTTGCTTACATGATCGTGCAAATCGTCACCGCCTTCCTACTTTTAACCCACACGGTGGGCCCATAACCCACAGTTCCACAGGACCGAAACCTGACTATCCTGTACAACCCTGTTTCTAAATTTATTCGTCATGCTTGGCTTCGTATGTAATTCATGAGCCACCTTCCGTGTGATCATCAATTCTGGTATTAAACACAATACCTATGCCCGTTGCCTTGTTTCAGGCAACGACGATTGTCTATCCGCTTCAAACTTCTTATGGTACCTTCTTACTTTACTCTCGATGTGTTTCATTTGTTCAACTCGAGAGATACTCTTATGATCATTCTTGGGATACCCCGCCCAGATGATTTTCCTTTATAACATTCAATTGTTGTAAAGCTGCCCCTTACCTATTCGTAAGTACGATGTAGATCCAAAGAAAGGACGACAACTTCATCATGATGACCTGAAACAGCGAAATGAAGACATCAATGTAATGGATCAACCTCTTCGAGAAGAACAACCAAGACCAAGAACACTCCCTGGAATTTCGTAACCCGAACCTTCCCCCCTTACTTCCCTCTTAAATCTTGGGACGAGATTTCTTGTAGTGGATGAGAATTGTGACACCCGGATAATCAAGCTACAGTAAAACTTTGCTAATGGTGCCACGTCACCTCGGTTACTATTGATAAACTCGAGTTAGTTCGAAACCGATTCAAATTCAAATTCAAAATCAAGCAAACGATAAAAGTTTTCAAATATTAAAACAAAAATGTTTGGCTTGTACCAAATAATGCATAGGTAATTATGATGGAGAAACCACATTTTATTAAAATAACTAAATACCCTAAAGTGATTAAAATAGTAGCAAAACAATTAATTAAATTTCCTTTTGCAATTAATAAAATGTTAAGATATTTTATTTAGCTGCCCAAAGTTAATGGGGCAGTAGCCTAACTTTAATACTAAATCAGGACTTGCTTTTATATTTTTATAAAACTAAGCTAAAAGGAAACTAAAATAAAACAGTACAAAAAAGAAAAAAATAAATAAAAGAAAAGTGGAAATAAAATAGAACAAATAAAAATGGCTCCCACCCACTAGGCCTCGACCCAGCCACATGCCGGACCGGCCCTTCCCCACTCGCTTAACCCCCTGGTGCCGAAACCCTAACCCGAAACCCCC
>NC_041392.1:569609901-569700107 GCF_002162155.2 Triticum dicoccoides
GCGCCCTGCTGCCACCCCAGGGCCGCGACCTCCTTCCCCACGCCGCGCCTAGGCCGCACGCCTCACCGCGTCCCCTCCCCGCGCTCGCTCGCGCGCACAGCCGCGCGCCCGCGGCCGCGCCGCTGCCCACTAGCTCTGCTGCCTCGTCGCGCCCATGGCCACGCCCCACGCGCGCCTTGCCTTGCGCCTGTGGCCCTCCGCCTTGCGTCACCCCCACGCTCGCTGGCGCGCACCACAGCCTGCTGCCATGGCTGCTGCTCACCGCAGCTGATCCCCACCCCCTCTACTGGCCTCGCCTCTGGCCGCCGCCCGTCGGCCACCGCAAACCCCCCTGCCCGTCGCCCCACGCTGCTCCCTGCGGTGCCCTATCGGACGCCCATTGCGCCTGCTCGAGCCGCCCAGCGCCCGCACCCAGTGCCCAATTGGCCATGGGCCCTGCCCAGAACGTTTTTTCAAATTATATAAAAATAAAAACATAAATAATAAAAATAATTAATTAATTAATTAATTAACTGGATTAATTTTGATTAATTAAACTTATCAAATAACTAAACTAATTAAACTATTAGGTAGTTAATTAATCAGTCAATGACAGTGGGGCCCACCCCTAATTAATCCTAATTAGGTTAATTAAACTGGATAACAAAATGTGTCACTGACAGGTGGGACCCACCTGTCAGGTTGACCAGGTCAACTGCTGATGTCATGCTGACGTCAGCAAACACTATTCTGGATAATGTTGAATTAAAATAATTAAATAAATCCTAAAAATGATTTAATTCTTTTAAAATTAATATAAATTAAACCGTAGCTCGGATGGAAAAACTTTGTACATGAAAGTTGCTCAGAACGACGAGACGAATCCGGATACGTAGCCCGTTCGTCCGCCACAGATCCCTAACCTATCGAACACGCAACTTTCCCCCTCCGGTCCATCTGTCCGAAAACGCGAAACATCGGGGATTCTTTCCCGGATGTTTCCCCCTTTCGCTGGTACCACCTACTGCCGCGTTAGGGCACACCTAGCACCGCTTATTGCCATGTTACGCTTTGTGATGCTTTGATTGCTCTGTTATTTATTGTGTTCCCCCTCCATTACTTCTTTCCGGTAGACCCCGAGACTGCCGGCGACCCCAGTTCGACTACGGAGTTGATGACCCCTCCTTGCCAGAGCAACCAGGAAAGCCCCCCCCCCCTTGATCACTAGATGTCGCCTACTCTTCTCTATACTTCTTGCATTAGAGTAGTGTAGCATGTTACTGCTTTCCGTTGACCCCATCCTGATGCATAGCCTGTCCTTGCTACTACTGTTGATACCTTACCTGCAATCCTAATGCTTAGTATAGGATGCTAGTTTATCATCAGTGGCCCTACACTCTTGTCCGTTTGCCATGCTATACTACTGGGCCGTGATCACTTCGGGAGGTGATCACGGGCATATACTATATACTTTACACTGTTACATTACCGGTGATACTGTTTGGAGATGGGGGCTGAAGGGGCAGGTGGCTCCATCCAGGTAGTGGTGGGCCTGAGTTCCCGACGGCCCCCGACCGTTACTTTGAGGCGGAGCGACATGGCAGGTTGAGACCACCTAGGAGAGAGGTGGGCCTGGCCCTGGTCGGCGTTCAAGGATACTTAACACGCTTAACGAGATCTTGGTATTTGATCTGAGTCTGGCCACTGGCCTATACGCACTAACCATCTACGCGGGGACAGTTATGGGCACTCGACGTCGTGGTATCAGCCGAGGCCTTCATGACGTCAACGACTAAGCGGCGCGCGCCGGATTGGACTGGAACGCCTGCTAGGCTAGGTCTGCTTCCGGCCGCGTTCATAACATGCAGGTGTGCAAAGGGCGATGGGCCCAGACCCCTGCGCCATGGGATTTAGACAGGCGTGCTGACCTCTCTGTTGTGCCTAGGTAGGGATGCGACGTGTTGATCTTCCGAGGCCGGGCATGACCCAGAAAAGTGTGTCCGGCCAAATGTGATCGAACGTGTTGGGTTATGTGGTGCACCCCTGCAGGGAAGTTAATCTATTCGAATAGCCGTGATCTTCGGTAACAGGACGACTTGGAGTTGTACCTTGACCTTATGACAACTAGAACCGGATACTTAATAAAACACACCCTTCCAAGTGCCAGATACAACCGGTGGTCGCTCTCTCACTGGGCGACGAGGGGAGGATCATCGGTTAGGATTATGCTATGCGATGCTACTTGGTGAACTTACCATCTACTCTCTTCTCCTGCTGCAAGATGGAGGTTACCAGAAGCGTAGTCTTTGATAGGACTAGCTATCCCCCTCTTATTCCGGCATTCTGCAGTTCAGTCCACATATGATAGCCTTTTCCATTTGATACCAATGCATACATATGTAGTGTAGCTCCTTGCTTGCGAGTACTTTGGATGAGTACTCACGGTTGCTTTTCTCCCCCTTTTCCCCCTTTCTATACTCGATTGCTGCGACCAGACGTTGGAGCCCAGGAGCCAGACGCCACTGTCGATGATGACTACTACTACTACTACTCCAGGGGTGCCTACTACTACGTGCAGCCCGCTAACGACTACCAGGAGTAGCTTAGGAGGATCCCAGGCAGGAGGCCTGCGCCTCTTTTGATTTGTATCCCATTTTGTGCTAGCCTTCTTAAGGCAAACTTGTTTAACTTATGTCTGTACTCAGATATTGTTGCTTCCGCTGACTCGTCCATGATCGAGCTCTTGTATTCGAGCCCTCAAGGCCCCTGGCTTGTAATATGATGCTTGTATGACTTATTTTATTTGTAGAGTTGTGTTGTGATATCTTCCTGTGAGTCCCTGATCTTGATCGTACACATTTGCGTGTATGATTAGTGTACGATTGAATCGGGGGCGTCACAATAACAACATGCTGCATGAACATATCATGGAAAAGCAAGGCATGGCATGAAGCTACTCAAAGCATACAACAAAAGTCCCTTACTGACCATAAGCCAAAAGGGATCAGAAAATACAATGGCAACCATGTGAACATAACAATTATCATTAACAGATTCAGACTTAGAAGAAAACTGGAACATGGCAAAACAGATATCAAGTAGGCATGTTTACGTGCTCGATGCACTCACCACAAGGCATTGCATGAAAAACTAAGCATACACCCAGCAAGTAGACATGTCATAGAATCTAGACATGGCAAGAACAACAACATAGCATGCATGGATCAACTACAACAAGCTCGGCAAAATTGCTTAACACGTAAACATTCTGCCAGGAACATTTTATAGCAAAAGTAGAGCTTGATTGACTCAAGCTGGGGTGCTCCATAATTGCAAACAAAGACATGGATGGATAGAGCACCACAATATCTACAAAACATCATTACTGATCATGCTGAAAAGAGGCATGGATCACTTAGTAGCAACATGAATACATGGCATAAAAATATTGACAGGACAAAGACTTAGAAGATTTCTAAGTCCTTGAAATCAGCAACATTAAGAGGGCTACTTTGCATGCTTGTGCTAGTCACCACAGAGATCACAAAAATACATGGCATACACCCCTGTAAAGATGGCATGGCATACTTCAAAACTCATGTAGAGCTCAAGTTCATAGGAGGCACAAATCAATCATGGAAAAAATGACAAATGTCCAATTACTGATAAGAATCTGAAACTAGTATAAACTATCACTCTTGCAACAACATTTAGGGCATCAAGATGAGCTCAAATGAACATGGTGCAATGGAATGAAATGAAGTACTCATCGAGACGAACAATTCGATGTGCTACACGCCCAAAACGGAGCCACGGGTGCAAAGTTATGATGCGATGAACAGGGGCATGAAAATATGCAGATCTGGGGACTTAGCAGATTTCACGGCGAGCGTTACATAGTTATAAGTCGCACGGGTGGGATTTAGTCGGGCTGCTCACCACTTGGCTGGCCCAGGAAGAAGGAGGTAGGCCAGCGAGCTGCGCCAGTGGCTATGCTGGGCTGGGCCGATGCGGGGTCAACGCGAGCGCTCGCGCGGAGCTGGGCCTCGCATGGCCTGTTTGGCCCATGCACAGAGGCGAATGGGGCTGGAGATCGCCGTCCTCCTCTGCTCACTGCAGAGGCAGGAACAGGCGTGGCGTCGGCTGCCGGCGATGTGGAACGATGACGCGTCGGGGAAGAGCTCCAGCGAGGTCGGAGATGGATGGATCCGGCCTCGGGGCGCCGGATCTGGCCAGAGTTAGAACAAGGACGGCGGCGAACCAAGCTTCGGGCGCCCATGGCGGCTTGCTACGAGGAAGAGAGCGAGCTGGTGAGGAGAGGAAGGAGAAAGGGAAGGGAGAGAGGGGGCCAGGCGGCAGCCTGACCTGCAGCGGAGGTGGTCGCCGGCGGCGACTCCGGTGAGGCGGCGGGGTCGGCCAGCGTTGCGGGATCGGCGGCACGGCGGGATCCGGGCCCGGGCGGGCCAGATCTGGGTCTCGTCGGGCCCGCGGTGGGAGGAGAGAGAAGGCGGTGAGGTGGCAGCGCCGGATTCGCCGGGGCGGCGGCTGGACATGTCCGGGCGCGGTGGGAATTTCGTCCGGCGGCGCGAGGAGGACGAAGTTAGGGTTTCAACTACGAATTTTTGGAGGGGATCACATATATATATAGGTAGAGGGAGCTAGGAGATTCCAAATGAGGTGCGGTTTTCGGGCACGTGATCGTGATCAAACGACCAAGATGATAGAGGGGGTTTTAGGTGGGTTTGGGGCCACTTTGGAGAGATGTTGGGCTGCAACACACACGAGGCCTTTTCGGTTCCTCGGTTAACCGTTGGAGTATCAAACGAAGTCCAAATGGTACGAAACTTGATAGGCAGTCTACCGGTAGTAAACCAAGGCCGCTTGACAAGTCTCGGTCCAATCCGAGAATGTTTAACACCCGCACACGAAAAGAGGTAGAAAGGGACCCAGGATGACATAGGAGCGCCGGATTGTAAAACGGACAACAGGGAAAATGCTCGGATGCATGAGACGAACACGTATGCACATGATGACATGATATGAAATGCATGACACACAAGCACATGACAAGGCAAAAACTGCGAATAACAGGAAGACACCTGGCACAACAGTCTCGGGGCGTCACAGAATGAGTGCAAACATATCACTCGTAAGACATCAGCATAATGCCATCAAGAAGAACAACAACACTAGAGAGAACAATAACCAGCACCATCCACCTATTCCTTTCCCACCCATGTACAAGTATTTTGAGCCCCATAACATGATTTAAGTATAGGAATATAGGTCACTGCTCTTTGCATTGCTCGAAAAACAAGATGGGAATGGAGCTGACAAGGAAGATCAAAAATGGGAAGAAGTGAAATTCATTCAGTAAGGGGAATGTAAACCACGTTAATGTGGAGGAGGCCTACGAGGAGCCATAAGTTGTGACTGATAAGTTCTCGCTCAATTCATTGCCATCACTTGTTCTTTTTTTATACTAGAGAATTGCTTTCTGCTAAAGATGAGGATGAGCTTGCGGTCCAAGTCATTTCAGAAATCTTGCCACATCAATTCATCCTAAGATTCTATAGAAGAACTTATACTTTGTTACCAAGTCTAGAACTCAACCTTTTATTCTTTGTACCAATATTTACCAAAATTAGCAATAAGCACAATTGAATTATAGGTGACTAACCAATGGAAAAATCTAATCAACTTCCCAAAAGGTTAATTTGTTGAAGAAATATGTACAATATAACTTATTATCACGTGGAAAACATAGCAACATGGACTCGACAACAGGATAACTCTTCTAGTCAATACAAGTTTACATGGAGTCAAATCCAAGTCCAACCATAAGACCCAGCAATCGTCAACATGAACCTTGCTGGAAAGACAACAGCAGGAATACCAAACACCTCTTTATTTTCACCAAATCAAACTTCTACATCAAATAAAATCTCGAACTATAAATAAATTGCCACATTGGTAATTTAGTCGAGCACCTTTCAGTTCACTTATAGAACCAAGACTGATAATAGAGACACTTCAACATGCACTAGGTGATCCTCCTGGGTGGGGGATGGTATCGTTATTGGCCTTGTGGAACTTCAGGACTGCGCCCATTATTGGACTCGGCGCGGTCCTCTTCTTTTTCCTTTTGGGCTGTTGTTGTTTCTTTTGTTGAAGCTGCAAAAGTGGATTGCTTAATCTTCAGAAAATTTATCAAATCCACACACACACACAGACATATATATATATATATATAACTAAGATTTTTTGAATAAACTAAGTTTCAACAAACTAATTATATAAGGCTTACCTTCTTAAATGCCTCAACCATTTGAGTGTTAAACATATGTTTGTATTCCTTAGCATACTCCATTAGTTCTTCTTCATTCATGGTTTCCATCCTTGCTAGCTGCAAACAATGTTGTCGTATACATGAATGACGAGCAAGTACATATTATACAATTGTTCTAAGAACTACTTGAATATATACCATAACTCATGATTCCTATCTAGAAAAAGTTGATGTCTTGATCAAACAACATTTTTGAAACACAAAGTTTATATACATTGAGACACTCCCCATAGTAAAAGAAAGTAAGAAACATCAATATTAATTTTGCCATTTACCCATGCATTGAATTCCTCTATGTGTCTCCTTGCAGAATTATCTTCATTATCTCCTTGAGCCATATCAACTACAATATTGTCACTGAATAGGTGAGGGCTTGTTTAGATGTTGTTCTGGTTTGCAAGAACCTTAAGAATGATAAAGTATATTTATAGGGGAGCTTCACACCAGGTTAACATCTCATTCTTTATATCTTTAGCACAAAATAAATATTCATTAAAGCAAAAGGACACACTCACTGTTGGTTGTGAGAACATATGAGCTGTTGCTACTAATCACTTTATAGTATGCCAATGAATTTTTGAAGTATTAACTCAATTTTAGGAGGTACTTTCACATTGATTTCTTAGTGTACATTCCAAAGGTAATAGTATATCTGTGTGATACGAGGATGTCCACAACTGCACATAGGCTTTTTGACCCGAACCTTTACATCTGCAAGTCAACTCTTTAGCATGATGATTCATTTGTCATGAATTCCAGACGATAGATGGGTCATGTTTTGGTTTGGTATATGTACATTGCCCCACCCCCTTCTATTTTCCTAAATATCTGCTAGTAATTGTTGCCCGGTCCTCAGGAAATATTAGGGTGCTATGTATTTCCCTCCCCAAATTGCTTTTCTTTAGCAAGTCTTGTTTTACAGGCTCTCTAGATAAGTCATGCCATTAAACATTGCCAAAGATTATGCATAAATATACAATGATGTTGCATGTATTTTTCCATGTATTAATTACATTCATAGAAGGATTTTTTGTGGGGAAGTAAAGACAAAACATGAGTATCAACACAAGGTATTCTCTCTTTTGTAACAAAGAGCATGTGAGTATATTGCCAGAAATTTAGTCATGTATGGGAATAAAATTTATATAAAGAAATATATTTCACAAAACAACACTTCACATTCATTCATGTGAAGGGTTGTAGTGGATAAATATAACTTCCCACCATAGTCCTTAAAGGCCCTACTTTTATAAGATCCTAGCCAGTGCAGAATCCGTGGCGAGCCAATGATGTTTCTAGATGACCCAAACCATTGGACAATAAAATTTTCGGACAAATCTTAGCACAATAAACTCACAAGGACTGGACATAATTTTGGGTATGGGTTGGCTCTCTTAGTATGAAGGAACCATAGACACTACCAAGGTGGCAATCACTCGCATAGAAATAGGAGGCCAGAGGATAAGATATGCGACCTTGAGCAAACACGAGGAAGAACAAGTTAATGCCACAAAAGGAGTTGTATTGGAAGGAGTGCCGATTGTAAGAGATTACCATAAAGTGTTTCCAGAGGAACTTCCAGATATGCCATGATATGTCTCAAACATATTTATATTTTTTGATTGTTTCATGCTATTATAATATCACTTTTGAACACATTTTTATAGAATTTTATATTATTTTTTCTGGACTAACCAATTAATTCAGTGCCCAAAGCCAGTTATCATTTTGTGCATGTTTTGACTTTTTCCAGAAAATCCATATCTACGGAGGTTTAAAGCCCGTGAGATTTAATACATTTTTTGCATCAAGAGGATTCTAAGAAGTTTCGGGACCTGTCAGGGGCCAGCTAGGGGCCCCATGAGGCTAGGTAGTGCGGCCATAGGATGACACGCATGGCTAGGCTACACAGGCCCCTTGTGCACTGCCTTTCGCCCATTCCTTCACCTTTAAATTCCATAAATCAAGAAACCTTGATACGTCTCCAATGTATCTATAATTTTTCATTGTTCCATGCTATTATATTATCTATTTTGGATGTTTTATATGCATTAATATGCTATTTTATATTATTTTTGGGACTAACCTATTAACCTAGTGCCCATTGCCAGTTTTTGTTTTTCCTTGTTTTTGAGTTTACAGAAAAGGAAGATCAAACGGAGTCCAAATAGAATAAAACTTTCATGATGATTTTTCTTGGACCAGAAGACATCCACGGATTTTGAAGAGGGGGCAGAAAAGTCCCGAGGAACCCACAAGCCCTCAGGCCGCACCCTAGGGGGGCGCCTCCCTGGCTTGTGGGGCCCCTGGAAGTCCTTCAACCCTAATTTTTGCTCTATAAATTCCCAAATATTCCCAAACCAATAGAAGCGTCCACCAAAATACTTTTCTGCTATTGCAAGCCTCTGTTCCCGTGAGATCCCATCTTGGGGCCTTTTCCGGCACCCTGCCGGAGGGGGATTCGATCACAGATGGCATCTACATCAACTCTATTACCCTTCTGATGAAGCATGAGTAGTTTACCACAGACCTATGGGTCCATAGCTAGTTGCTAGATGGATTCTTCTCTCTCTCTATGATCTTCAATACCATGTTCTGCTCGATGTTCTTGGAGTTCAACCCGATGTAATATTCTTTTGCGGTGTGTCTTTCGAGATCCGATAAATTGTGGATTCATGATCAGATTATCTATGAATATTGTTTGAGTCTTTTCTGAACTCTTTTATGCATGATCATTTATCTTTGTACTTCCCTTCGAATTATCGGTTTGGTTTGGCCAACTAGATTGATTTTTCTTGCAATGGGAGAGGTGCTTAGTTTTGGGTTCGATCTTGCGGTGTCCTCACCCAGTGACAAAGTAGGGGTAGTGAGGCACGTATTGTATTGTTGCCATCAAGGGTAAAAAGATGGGGTTTTCATCATATTGCTTGAGTTTATCCCTCTACATCATGTCATCTTACTTAAGGCGTTACTCCGTTCTAATGAACTTAATACTCTAGATGCATGCTGGATAGCGGTCGATGTGTGGAGTAATACACTAGTAGAAAAAGGGTCAAACATGAAGCACATTAGTGCCGGTTTGTATTTGAGCCGGTACTAATGGTACCATTAGTGCCGGTTCGAACGGATTTGCATTAATGCCGGTTCGTGTTGAACCTTTAGTACCGGTTCGTGGCACGAACCGGTACTAAAGGGGTGGTGGCAGGCTGGCGTCAGGCCGGGGCCCTACAATCATCTTTAGTACCGGTTCGTGGCACGAACCGGTACTAAAGGTCTAACCTTTAGTACCGGTTCGTGCCATGAACCGGTACTAAAGGGGTCTGACCTATAGTACCGGTTGGAGACACAAACCAGCACTATAGGGCAATTTTCAAACTTGAAAAAATCATAACTAAATCATCCTAATTCAGAAAAATACATATAATATATCAAAATTTGCAGAACAAATAGATTGATCCGCTGAAACAACCAGTTTTCCGTTTCGACATTTTTTTAAAATCACAAAATTCCAAAGGGAAAATAGAGTTTTTGGGCGTTTTAGACGTTTTTTTGGACGTCTTTAGCATTTAGTGCTAGGGTTTAGATTTCAGCGTTTATGGTCTAAACCCTTAGTTTTTACTGTTTAGCATAGAGTTTCCGACGTTTTAAGTCCCGGGTTTAGGGTTTAGGACAATTTTTGAAATGACAAATTGTAAAAGGAAAAAAAGATATGCTCTAATTTATGTTTTTTTGAATTTTGGTTAAATCTTGTCAAACCGGTCAAACAACTGATTCAAGAAATATAGAGTGTTACTAAATAATTACGCAATAATATTAGTGTTACTAAATAAGTATCTCAGTTTTTTTGAATTTTGTTCAAATCTAGTCAAACTATGGTCAAACTGTGGTCAAACTATGGTCAAACTACTTATTCAAGAAATATTAGTGTTACTACATAATTATTCAAGAATATTAGTGTTACTAAATAATTATTTCAATTTTTTGAATTTTGGTCAAATCTGGTCAAACTATGGTCAAAAGTATGGTCAAACTTATTCAAGAAATATTAGCGTTACTAAATAATTACTGTTTTTTTAGAATAATAGTTTCAAACTCAAACGGTGAAATGTGTGACTTCATGCTCAAGCTAAACTCCTAAGGGTTAATAGGATTGACATCTTACTATTGTCAGGAAAACAACAAGTGCAGACTCGGAAACGAAGGAGAATAGAACCTGAAAGTTAAGCGTGCTCGGGCTGGAGTAGTGAGAGGGATGGGTGACCGGTCAGGAAGTTAGATGATTTGGAATGAGTGATCCACACTTGAGCAGTTAAGATAGGTGATTAGAGACTAAATCATCAAATAATTCAGAAAAATTAAAAATCAAAAAATCAAAAAAAAATTCCAAAATTTTCAAAAAAAAAAACTTTAGTACCGGTTGGTAACACCAACCGGTACTAAAGGTCCCCCATACCAGGGCGCGAGCTCACGCCACGTGGTGGCACTTTAGCGCCGGTTCGTGCCGAACCGGTACTAAAGGGGGGGCCTTTAGTGCCGAGACTTTAGTGCCGGTTCCATAACCGGCACTAAAGGCCCTTACAAACCGGTACTAATGGTCCATTTTCTACTAGTGATAGTAGTAGATGCAGGCAGGAGTCGGTCGACTTGACAAGGACGTGATGCCTATATTCATGATCATTGCCGTGGATATCGTCATAACTTTGCGCTTTTCTATCAATTTCTCAACAGTAATTTGTTTACCCACCATATGTTTTCTTTCAAGAGAGAAGCCTCTAGTGAAACCTATGGCCCCTGGGTCTATTTTCCATCATATATTTTCAGATCTATAAACCAAAAAACCCAAAAATATCTCGCTGCAATTTATTTAGTTTTATTTTAGTTTTCCTCTTTATTTATCTCTTATACCAATCTCTATTATATTTCACTCTTGTTGAGACCGTGAAGGGATTGACACCCCATTTTTCGCGTTGAGTGCAAGTGTTTGTTAGTTTGTGGAGGTGCATAGATTAGAGAATTGCTTGTGCCTCGTAATGGATTGATACCTTGGTTCTTAACTGAGGGAAATACTTATCTCTACTTTGCTGCATCACCCTTTCCTCTTCAAGGAAAAAATCAATGCAAGCTCAAAAAGTAGCAGGAAGAATTTCTGGCGCCATTGCCGGGGAGGTTCTACATCAAGCCTACCAAGTACCCATCATAAACTCTCATCTCTTGCATTACATTATTTTCCATTTGCCTCTCGTTTTCCTCTCCCCCACTTCTAAAACGTTTTCAAAAAAACACAAAAATATTTGCCTTTTTATTTGCCCTTCTTTCGTTCGTCTTTTTATTTGCCTTTATGTCTTACTTGGTTTGTTTGCTCATTCGCTTGGTATAATTGTGTGTTTATTGAAAATCAGGAACCAACAAGTTTATGGATCCTCATCCACTTTCTAATCTTTTTAAAGGATCAAATTATGAGGAACCAATTGCTAGTGAGTTGAGTGCACTAGATTATCTTTATGGAGTTTTTCTTGAAATTCGTGAATCTGAAAATTGTGATGAAATTTATGAAGTGATTCATGATAGCTCCTTGAATGAAAAGCATGATTGCAATAATGTTATTATAAATTCTATTATTGTCAATTGTGCTAATAATATGCAAAACCCTAAGCTTGGGGATACTTATTTTGATATGTCTACTACTTATTGCAATGATCATGATTGGGGTGATTCTTCTTATGATCTTAAAAATTTATTTAAGCCTCATGATAAATATGTTTGCAATAATATTGAAAGTGGGTTTGGAAGAGTGCCAATTCTAGGAAAAAAGAACCCCACATATTTGGAGAGTGTTCAATCTTACGATTCATTTTGATAAAAGTGGGTTCAGAAAGGTCATGACTTTAGTTGATGATAATCCCACTATTTTGGAAGAGTGTCAACTTTGCATGTATGTGGAACAATTAGATAATATGTTATGTGATAGCTATTTTGTTGAATTTGAATATGATCCCACATGCAATTATTATGAGAGAGGAAAATATGGTTGTGGAAATCTTCATTCTACTAAATTACCTCTCGTTATGTTGAGATTGCTATTGTTTCTTTCTTCTTCTTTGCATATGCTAGGTTTTTGCTTTCCTTGATAATTTGTTTGCCTATAAGATACCTATGCATAGGAAGTATGTTAGACTTAGATGTGTTTTTCATTGTATTTGGTGTGTTGGGGACACAACAGACTTTTATTATTTGGTTGCAGCGTTGTTTGAGAGAGACCATCTTCATCCTACTCCTCCCACCGATTGATAAACCTTAGGTCATCCACTTGAGGGAAAATTGCTACTGTCATATAAAACTCTACGCTTGGAGGCCCAACACAAGTCTACAAGAACAAGTTGTGTAGTAGACATCAATCTCTTTTCTGGCGCCGTTGCCGGGGAGGTGAGTGCTTGAAGGTATATCTTTAGATCTTGCAATGCAATCTTTTAGTTTCTTTTTTATCTTTGGTTTATAAAAAGAAAAGTACAAAAAAATGGATTTGAGGTGGTCTCATATTATTCGTCTTTATCATGTATTTCCTGAAAATGATGGAAAGGAAAATTGTGCTCAATTTACAGAAGAAGAATTCAATAAAATATTTGGCATAAATGATGAGTATGATTGCAATGTTGTTGGTATGAACTCTTTGAATATCCCTGATGCTAATGATGTGCAAAGCCATAAGCTTGGGGATGCTATGTTTGATGAAGATGATATGTTTAGCCCCCCAAGTTTTGATGAGAAAATTTATTGTGATGATAGCATGCCTCCTATTTATGATGATTATATTGATGAAAGTGGATTTGGAGAGGTCATGACTTTATTTAATGATGATTCCACTATTGTGGAAGAGGTTTCAATTGATTATGAAAACAAAGTTGCTATCTATCATGATTATGGTGATGACATGTATGCTATAAAGAGTAATGATAACCATGAAACTTTTCATCATGATTTTAATTTTCAATCACATGATAGTTATTTTGTTGAGTTTGCTCCCACTACTATCGATGAGAATAAATTTGCTTATGTGGAGAGTAATAATTTTTTATGCATGTGGATCATGGAAAGAATACTTTATGTGATAGCTATATTTTTGAATTCATTCATGATTATATTGAAAATTATTATGAGAGAGGAACATATGCTTCTAGGTATTGCAATAATATCAATTTCCTCTCTATGTGTTGAAAATCTTGAAGTTTTGCTTGGTTTGCATTCCCATGCTAGTTGATTCTTGTTCCCATAAGTTATATGCTCACAAAATCCCTATGCATAGGAAGTGGGTTAGGCTTAAATGTGCTTGCCATGTGATTCATGATGCTCTTTTTCATGTTTCCATTCTTTAGTTTTATGTGAGTGTCGATGCACAAAAGGAGGGGTCCTATTTTGTACCCCTTTACTTGTGCGTGGGCAGTTGGAGCCATGCATGTGGCCACACCTAGCGGAGCAGAGGAAGGAAGCAAAGCCACAAGACAACCAGAGCAATGCCAAGCCATAAACACGAAGAGCAGAAGGGCGAGGTGAGCTCCCCCAGCAAGGCCCTTGCCGGGGTGGCCTCCACAGCCCCGGCAAGAACCTTGCCGGGGCAACTTGCCCAACACCAGTAGAGCCGCCCCCCTTGAGCCCAAGAGTTCCAACACCATCAACCACTTTGGAACCGAGGCTCGGGAGGCACCTCCATGGTGGCATGCAGATCTTTGTGGAGACCAGAAGCACACAATACTAGATGATAACCAGAAGACGACGATCCTCGACAAGATCCTCGCCAAGGATACCCACGAGACCCCCGGCAAGCCCCTTTCCAGGGATGACCATGATGCTACGGCAAGACCCTTGCCGGCGGCCCCAGCAAGACTCTTGCCGAAGACATCCACGGGGCCGCAGCCAGGCCCGCATCTGCCAAGACTCCACTGCCGTTCCCATGTAGCTGCCAGCCCACCAGCTAGGCAGGCACCCGCGTGTCGATGTGCAGCCTCTAGGCCGACTCGGCAAGCACCTGCGTGGTGGCATGCAGATCTTCGTGAAGACTCTGTCACCGCACCAATTCAGCAGCCAGTCAGTGTGGCGCTACACGCCTCGCCAGTTCGGACGCGTGACGAAGCTAGGCGAAGCGGTGATAGCTGGGACGAGCTTCCTTGCCATCCCCGATAAAGTAAGAAGGGCACGTCGGCAGTGCATTAAAAGCGTTTGTCCTACGGTGCCAGGAGATAGACTCGACTACTATATAGCTTTCCACCTCCTATGCGCCAGTGTGGCAGCCCCTTTCGCTATAAAAGGAGGCCCGCGGCGTACTAAGAGGGGATTCAGATATTTTGGACCCTGCACGCCTTGTAGCTAGTCCAAGAACACCAGATAAATAGAAACCAGCAGGAGTAGGGTATTACGCATCACTTGCAGCCCGAACCTAGATAATCCCCCTGCGTTGATCTCTCAATCCCGCTCTTTCCATAGCCCCGCGCCCGCCAACCGTAGCAATAGGGATTCCTCATGATCCCGTAGGTGTCGTTTTCCCCCGACATCTTTGGCACGCCAGGTAGGGGGGCGCATGCCGTGGAAATCTGGTTTTGGAGCCGACGCGACAACTCTTTCATGGGGATGGCTGGAAGGGAGAAGGCGACGTTGATTGGCCGCCCTCTGGTGCCGTCCGCAGCTTCGACAGCCATCCGCGTGGCCCCGAAAAGCGAAGTCATGTAAATTTTTGGCTAATTTCATTTATATGAGTCTGTCCTCCTCAAAAGATCTCTTTCCTTGTATGGTAAACCTGCACGCAATGGAACCCTTCCTCTATTGGCAACGCCCTTGTCTTTGTCTCGAGTCCGCTCGATAGTTTATGCGGCCATGCTGAGAATGGCAAGGTGGCCTACCCGCTACTAGCTGCACTCTCGTCCTGTTTCGAGTCCACTCGACAGTTCAAGCAACCGTGCTGGGAGCAGCAAGGTGGTTTGCCCGGCAGCAAGCGCCCTCCCGGCAGGGTGCTAAGGATCCGTCCTCAAAGCACCACGGCAAGGGTTTACGGGCCGGCAGCCTTATGTCACCAAGCGTAGGGTGCAAACATACAAAGAAAGATCTAACGGGAAGATAGCATGCATGATATTGAAGTATTGCAGAGTTATATTATGTCAAATAATCGCTGCGGTTCTAACTTAAGATAAAACTGTCTTGGTCTTGAACTCGCAGCACCAACGAGAAACGAGGTGCCTAGTCCCGCCGCTGGCCTTCCACCCTCTCAACTCCATCGACGCAGTTGATGATAGGCTTGATACACTCCTTGAGCACCACGAGGTCCACCTCCTCCGGCAAGCTCTCCAATGCATCAACAAAGTTGACGGTGGGGTTCCAGAATGCCACCTTGGTGAGTACCTTGGTCAGGGCGCCCCGGCAGAGCCTTTGGGACTCGTTCGCCAGATAAGTTGCCTGGTTGGAGCGAAGCTACTCCAGGGCTCCAAGAACGCCCTCAAAGAACAGGGTCAGTCTGGCATTGGGACTCATGTTCGGCTCCAGGAGGTACCTCACATTCGGCATCCCCACGGTAGCCAGCTTCGTGGTGATCCTGCCGGCGACGTCGGCGAGGCGGCTGACCCAATGGTTTATGCTCTCCACGTACTCCTTGTGTTTGACGGCATCATTCCTCCGCAATTGACTCTCCTCCTCCAGGCCCTTGGTCAGGGTCTCTTCCCGGGCCCTGACCTCCGAAAGAGTCCCCTTAAGGCCTCCAGCTTTAGCTTCAGGTCATTGATGGCGTCGTTGGCCATGGAGAGCAGCTCGGTCTTGCCAAGGACTATGACTGCGCCTCCGCCAGAGCGCCGGTGGCCACATCCTTCTCCTCCGTCAGCTTCAGGACTCATTCCTTCAACCCATCCCGCTCCACCTCTAGCTGCGCCACCTTGATGGCATGGACCAGGGCTTGAGAATTGAGTGCCTCCTTGTGCCTCTGCTCCAACTCCTGGATCCACTGCACGACGAGCTTCTCGACCTCCTCATCCTTGCCGCGGAGTGTGGCGGCGAGCACCTCCTCACGAGCGGCAAGGTTGTAACATCCCAAAATTGTAAATTTTGGAATGTTATAATAAATAGATAGATTGATTGTTTGTTTGATTATTGTGTGATTGATTGAGCGAAATTCAAAACTTTTTGAAAGTTAAATGAGAGGGAATAAAAGGACTTTCCCAAACTTTCACCTTTTTGCATTTTGATCTCCGTGAATTCAAATTCTTTTCAAATACAAAACCCTCGAGAGAAGATGATATGACTTCTTCCATTTAATTAAATGAAAAGAGGTTTTTGAAAAGATTTGAATTTTATTTGGAAATATTTCAAATTCAGAAACTTTCAGCAACTCAATGATTTTCATGAGAGAAGATAAAATGACTTCATCAAAATATATGAAATACGAGTTGGAAGTTTAAAAGGATCAAATTTAAAGTCCGTTTGAAATTATTTTCAATTTGGAGTTATTTGGATTTTATTCAAATGATTTTTCTTCAAAAATAAAATAAATGGAAAATAGGGTAAAATGATTCCCTACATCAGCAAATTGGAGAGAAATAATTTTGAAATCATTTTGGTATTTCTAAAATGATTTTTATTGGGTTTTATTGTAGAAGTAGCACTGTTTGAATTATTCAAATTTTTGTGAATTTTACTTGGCACTAGAGAAATGTTCATGTTGTAGAAAATATTTTTCTGAAATTTTTGATATATTATATGCCTATATAATATTTTTATTTATTTTGGTTTTGTTATTTTTGTTGTCTGGAAAATAATGTTTTTGTTTTTAAAAACTTTCTCCTCCTCCGCCGAACTGGGCCGGCCCAACAGGCCACGGCCCAGCCCAGCCAGCACGCCGCCGCCTTCCTCTTCGCGTGCCCCAACGGGACTCGCCGGAGTCCGCCGCCTCCATGGTGCCCGTCGCCCCCTCGCCCACGCCACCACCTCGCCTCCGCCGCCCTTAAATGGCGCGCCCGGCCCCGACTCCTCTTGTCTCCCCCGCCCGCATCTCGCTAGAGCACGCCGTGCCCCGTCGCCGCACTTTGCCGCTGGAGCCGCCGCTGCTTTGCATTGCGCCGCCGCATCGCCGTTGACGGCCACCACCGCCACCCTTGACTCTGCCACCCCGCACCGCGCTCGCCGTCGTCTTCGCCCGTCGCCGCCGACCCGGGGCCACCGTCCCCGAGTTCGCCGGAACCGCCGCCGTCACTGATCCGCCGCTGTCGCCAGAAACCACCGTCGCTGATTTTCAAAGAAAACCGCCGAACCGGTAATAAACCGCCCGGTCCGGTTTACTTTTTATGGTTTTCTTTGGTTTTTCTTTTAGCCGGTTTTTCCTTTTAGTTAGATTTATTTAGTGGACATTCTCTAGTTTAGGCTCTGTAGCGAACTTGTTCATTAGATTAGATCTGTTTAGCGAGCGTTCGCTCGATAGGATTTTTCTTTTTAATTTTTTCTGCCAAGGACCCGTTTTTGAATAAATTATTTGCAGAATAGCCCCTAATCTTCAAAACACCGTAACTTTTTGCTCGTTCATCCAAATTAGATGAAACCAACGCCCACTTCTTTGTTATGATCTCCTCTATCCAGTAAAACAACCTAAACATGTTTTTTACATTTTAAAATTTGAATTAGACCAAATTTGAATTCAAACTTTGTTCGATCGTAACTTGAGTTTCGTAGCTTTGTTTGAGTTGATTCTTTTTGCAAATCGAAGCTCTTCACCTAAAATTTCAGATAAGGCCAAATTCACATAATTTTGGTACTGTTAGAAATTGTTTTATGTTGCAAGAGTTATTTTCTTGGTTTTGATGTTTTCTGAATTGTGTTCTTCGTTCTTCCTGATCTTTTGAGTGATTGCTTATGTGTGGTTACTATTGCTTGCTTACGATAGATTGACCAGAGTGTGACGAGTAGAACTATCAAGAGTTATGAGTGCGAATCATCTTCATCAACATTGCAGGAAAGTTCACTTTTTGATCATATCCCTTTCATACCCAGTTTTATGCATTAGTTTCACCCTCAAACATTGCATGGTTAGGAATTTATAACATGTGGGTATCAGGAAGTAGCTGATGAGGTAGGAACCTATTGCCCTGCATTCAAACCCTAGGAGTTACTATTACGTTATGCTTATGCTGCCATGCTATGCTCGTAGACGTGCATTGGTTTGAGAGAATTCATGACAGATGTGAGAGTTATTATTTAATGGTTAACTTAAGGTGTCTACTTTAATACACATCTGGGTGGATAGGTTGGGGCACCCTGGAGCACCCAGTGGTTTGCCCGGCACCTGGAGAACCCAGTGTTTGCCCAAGGGGATCCCGGAGTACCCGTGTGATCACCCTATGGAATGCCACCCAGGCTCAAAGGGATCATAAGATTATTCATGGTAGAAACTTCCGTGTGCAGCCACAGGCCATTATTGGCTCTGGCATAGTTGAGTAAGTTGCATGAAGCTCTTGAAGAGGTGGATCAGCAGGTAGAGGGATGTAGGTTGGTTTGGTCTGCCCGGAGTAAAGAATTAATGTTTCTGAAAGACTATGTCTCGGTCATCCGTTTCTCGAACACCATGTAGTGTGAGAAATCCAACGGAGGAGATCGAGTCTTGTGGGTAAAAGTGCGCAAACCTCTGCAGAGTGTATAAACTAATCATGGTTAGCCGTGTCCCCGGTTATGGACATCTTGAGTCTCTGGTACTTGGGTTATCATATTGATCTCATCACGTTACTTAAGTAATTTGTTGGGTTATTGATGTTAATTTGGGATTGAGTTGGAGGAACCTTCTCAATATTTATCAACCAACTTTGTAGTTAAATAAAATATATTCCATGGATGTAGGGAAAAATTGGCTTTTCACAAAAACTTTATAACCATAGAGCTTTTCCACCAGCCAAATATGCATGTAGTGATAGCCTTTATTCATCATTATCCTATGGTGTGAATTTGCCAGTACATTCAATGTACTGACCCTTTCTGGCTGCAACATCTCATGTTGCAGGAATCTTACGACGAGTAAGTGATACGTTAGGGTTACGATTTCTACACTCAACTTTGTCGTTGGTGTTGATGGGAATCCACAACCTTGTTGTTACTTCCACTATTTGGATTGAGGTGAGAGTATTTACGTTACTTTATACATGTGATTTACCTCTGTTATAAATCCTCAAGTACTATGTGTGTCAGCATACCAATCCAGGGATGACACTTAAGCACAGAGACTTGACCGTCTGAGGTCGGGTCGCTACAAGATGGTATTAGAGCACATGTTGACTGTAGGACATGACCCCTAGAAACTGGCAATCCCATAGGAAAGATTTTTCTCTACAACTTTATTTTCAAAAGAAATTTTACCTCTCCTCTCTTCTGAGCTTATTCAAATATTCCCTATTAGTTATACCATACCCCTTTTACCTTTTGACCACTCGAAGATTCGACGGATGAGACCACTTCAAGAAGTACAAGATATCGGACAACTAAGACCACTTCGGAATGAAGAGGATTTTATCGTGCATTATAATAATGGAAACTATAATGGTTGAAGATTCCGAAGACTAGGAGAATTTGAAGTCTCTGAAGAATTTCTAGATTGGTATGACCTAGGAAAAAGCTACCCTTATGGAATTGAAGCTGTCAATACCTGAGATCAAGGCGTGTTGGAGAAAGACCGGAACACGAAGAGTTAAAAACTCAAAGTTTTTGTCAAGAAAACCCCAAGACAGGAGATATCAATTATGGAATGAAAGCTCATGGCAGTAACATGGGCATAGACATGGCTACCCATGGTGTTATCGCCCGCTTATGCTATTGTCACCATGCTGAGTTAAGCATGCATATGCATGGAAGGATTGGATGGTAGAAGGCTGATGGAGCATCTGTTAGCAAAGGATGCAGTTTTAACCTTAGCTGGTGTATCACTAGGATCTAGAGAATTACATCAAGAAGTTTAAGATGGACCTGCAAGAAGTCGACTTTGATAAGAAAGTATTTCGTGAAGAACTCGGGACCCATAAGCTGAAGATAGCCAAGCTAGAGGAGCTACAACCTCGAGATACCGGAGATTTGTCAAGAACTGAAGGATAGTAGGACCATGGCTCATGCAAAGGATGTTGAAACCCAGAAGTATGGAACGCAACTCCAGAATATTAAAGGATATCACTAGAGACTTCGCTTCAACAGAAATCTGGCAGTGGAACTTGAGAAGGACATGCATGATCAGAAGAAGCCATCAGAGACATGAACAAGACCTGAAGAGTCTGGCGACATTGAAGATTTATTGACCTTTAGAAGACCAAACCCCTGTTATATAGTTACGTTAGATGCGACGCTGGTGAGCTATCATTTGCTTGATGTTTCTTTTTGACAGCCACAAAATAAAAATCTGTCTTTTCAAAACTATTGTGTATCCCTCTCTATCTCTCTTATCTCACCCCAAACCCACATGGACCCAATAGTGGATGAATGGAGATGAGCTTGTATTTTCTGGACCAATGAGTCAGTTGGAGACAGACCGATGGATTCAGAACATGGAGGATCACATGGAGAATAACCCTATAGTTGGAAATGATATGACCCAGCATGCTCTTCAGTGCTTTGAAAGAGGTGCTGCTACTTGCTGGAGGATGTACCAAACCATTAATGGATGGCAAGGAGTAACCACTTGGAAAGAATTTAAGTTGACTCTGCAAAGATCTCATCTTGTGCCCCAGAAGTTGAAGCCTTATGGAAAGGATATGAAGAAACCTTGTCATGCAAGATTTGTGGAGAAATAGGACACACCCATAAAGAACACAAGGATGAATGCCCTAATTGTGAAGGAAGTCACCCAGTTGAAGAATGCCCAACTAGGTAGATTACTTGTTTCTTGTGTGAAGGGACTACCCACTATCCTGATCAGTGTCACATTTACCCCATGGTACGAAGAACCGTACATCAGAAAAAAGAAGTAAAGAAAGGAGTCCTTATGGAAATTTTAGAAGAACCCGTGATGAAGGAAGATGTCGGGGACACACCCAAAGAAGAACCAATTAAACCCTGCACCAAGTCATGCTATTCATGTGGAGAAGAAGGACACATCTCCCAGAATTGTATGAATAGATATCTAGTAGAATTCCCGACGGAGGAAGTAGAGTATGACCCACAAGAAATAGAAGCCATGATTGGCATGGAAAGGTCCAGGAACAGAAGTAGATGGGATTCCAGGAAGGACCTGAGTCATATCACCTGTTACAGGTGCAAGGAGTCAGGGCACTACCTCAGCAGTTTCCCAAAGAGGAAACCTCGAGACTTGTCAGAAGTAATATGTTTTCGTTGTAATGGAGCAGGGCATTTTGCCAGAGAATGCCCCAAGGAGAAGGAGACTTGTGATAATTAGTTGTGTTTGTGAGAAGTCTAGTAGTAGTAGTGAGAACATTTTCTTTTATATTGAGGTGTTGAGTTCAGGCATGTAATGGAAATGCAGGAGATTGTAAGAATTTGAGAATCAATAAAGTTAGCATCATTAGTACTGATTTGATTTTATGAGTTGTTACCCTATGAAGAAAGAGTTTGACCATTTTCGAGGATATGAGAAGTATGGTCTATGGATGAGTTTGTGCATTTTAAGGGTGGTAGTACCCCTGTGAGGACACTTGACCCATGGAAAGGAGAATGATATACCACGAAGTGGATTTTGGACAAAATAAGGAGTCTTGTCTCCATATGCGGGGTATCCCAAGAATATGAAGAGATGAAGTACTATTGGATATAAAGGAGGTATGACGTTGGTAATATGGAGTAATTGTAACTCCAGGATGAGTCTGAGTAATCCCGCCTCAGTTAGGTACCAATACAAGGAAGGGAGACAGTACAATTGGATGGATTTAAGGATGCTAGGAAGTTGGATGTTGGAAAAAAGATCAGTTGCCCTGATGATGAGTTCAAGGTTTACAAGTGATGATATGGGCCAGAACCCACAGGCCCCAGGACCTGCTAAGAAGCAAGCACATTCTTGCTGAAGGAAAAACCCTGGAAGAGGATATGCCTTTATCAACGAGACGATCTTATAGGAGTAGCGCAAAGCCTGAGAGTTGTGAAGAAACGATAGATGTTTGTTTGGCTTGCAGAATCAATGGATTTATCCGAACTTGGTTCATCGACAAGAGAAATTCTGCAATAGTTGAGAGGATGACCGAGTGTTAGAATGCGAGATTCGCTAAACCGTATACAAGGTAATGATTTGGGTGCGGGATGGATTGATCACCATATCGACTTACTCTTATTATTCGCCTTGCTATATGGGATGGTAAATCTGAGTGACTTGCCTATAGTAGAGAGACGATGATATTAAGCCTTGTTTAAACCTTAGAATGGTATAATCATTTTCCCTTGTACAAGGTAGCTATTGCCAATCGTAGGACATACGGTGAGAATGAAGCCTAGACCCATTTCCTGCAGGAGAAGCCATAAATGGATGACCACCATGAGATATCAATAGTTGTTTAGTATTGGCGCCAGACCCGTCAGCTAAGAAGACCCTGTCACAGAAGAACCTTACCTAGATGAAAGACAGAAGAATTGAGGAAAAGGTTATGCCACTACCGAAAGAGCCCAGATAAGGAATTATCCTGAAGATCTGAGAAGACCGACACTGTTAACAATATGGATGAAGTATACGAGTTTTGATGGAACCGTAACCATGCTTCTAAGGGTGGTAGCACCCCAGACCCCCTCTTGCGACAATTGATGGATTTTGAGGAGACCCCCAAACCCTAATCTTTTTCTTGCTAGCCTCTCTGAATCTCAAGGACGAGATTCATTTTAAGGGTGGTAGGTTTGTAACATCCCAAAATTCTAAATTTTGGAATGTTATAATAAATAGATAGATTGATTGTTTGTTTGATTGTTGTGTGATTGATTGAGTGAAATTCGAAACTTTTTGAAAGTTAAATGAGAGGGAATAAAAGGACTTGCCCAAACAATCACCTTTTTGCATTTTGTCCGTGAATTCAAATTCTTTTCAAATACAAACCCTCGAGAGAAGATGATACGACTTCTTCCATTTAATTAAATGAAAATGGGTTTTTGAAAAGATTTGAATTTTATTTGGAAATATTTCAAATTCAGAAACTTTAAGCAACTCAATGATTTTCATGAGAGAAGATAAAATGACTTCAAAATATATGAAATACGAGTTGGAAGTTTAAAAGGATCAAATTTAAAGTCGTTTGAAATTATTTTCAATTTGGAGTCATTTGGGTTTTATTCAAATGATTTTTCTCCAAAAATAAAATAAATGGAAAATAGGGTAAAATGACTCCCTACATCAGTAAATTGGAGAGAAATAATTTTGAAATCATTTTGGTATTTCTAAAATGATTTTTATTGGGTTTTATTGTAGAAGTAGCAATGTTTTAATTATTCGAATTTTTGTGAATTTTACTTGGCACTAGAGAAATGTTCATGTTGTAGAAAATCTTTTTCTGAAAATTTTGATATATTATATGCCTATATAATATTTTTATTTATTTTGGTTTTGTTATTTTTGTTGCCTGGAAAATAATGTTTTTTTAAAAAAACTTTCTCCTCCGCCGCCGAACTAGGCCGGCCCAACAGGCCACGGCCCAGCCCAGCCAGCGCGCCGCCGCATTCCTCCTCGCGTGCCCCAGCGGGACTCGCTGGAGTCCGCCGCCTCCACGGTGCCCGCCGCCACCTTGCCTCCGCCGCCCTTAAATAGCGCGCCCGGCCCCGCCTCCTCTTCTCTCCCCTGCCCGCATCTCGCCGGAGCACACCGCGCGCCATTGCCGCACTTTGCCGCCGGATCCGCCGCTACTTTGCATCGCGCTGCCGCGTCGCCGTTGACCGCCACCACCGCCACCCTCGACTCCGCTGCCCCGCACCGCGCTCGCCGCCGTCTTCGCCCGTCGCCGCCGACCCGGGACCACCGTCCCCGAGTTCGCCGGAACCGCCGCCGTCGCCGATCCGCCGCTGTCGCCGCAAACCGCAGTCGCCGGTTTTCAAAGAAAACTGCCGAACCGGTAATAAACCGCTTGGTCCGGTTTACTTTATATGCTTTTCTTTGGTTTTTCTTTTAGCCGGTTTTCCCTTTTAGTTAGATTTATTTAGTGGACGTTCGCTAGTTTAGGCTCTGTAGTGAACGTGTTCATTAGATTAGATCTGTTTAGCAAGCGTTCGCTTGATAGTATTTTTCTATTTTTTTTCTTTTAATTTTTTTCTGCCAGGGACCCGTTTGTGAATAAATTATTTGTAGAATAGCCCCTGATCTTCAAAACACCGTAACTTTTTGCTCGTTCATTCAAATTAGATGAAACCAACGCCCACTTCTTCGTTATGATCTCCTCTATCCAGTAAAACAACTTAAACATGTTTTGAAATTTTAAAATTTGAATTAGACCAAATTTGAATTCAAACTTCATTCGATTGTAACTTGTGTTTCGTAGCTTCGTTTGAGTTGATTCTTTTTGCAAATCGAAGCTCTTGACCTAAACTTTCTGATAACGCCAAATTCACATAATTTTGGTACAGTAAGAAATTGTTTTATGTTGCAAGATTTATTTGCTTGGTTTTGATGTTTTTCGAATTGTCTTCTTCGTTCTTCCCGATCTTTTGAGTGGTTGCTTATGTGTGGTTACTATTGCTTGCTTACGATAGACTGACCGGAGTGTGACGAGTAGAACTATCAGGAGTTATGAGTGTGAATCATCTTCATCAACATTGCAGGCATATTCACACTTTGATCATATCCCTTTCATACCTAGTTTTATGCATTAGTTTTCACCCTCAAACATTGCATGGTTAGGAATTTATAGCATGTGGGTATCGGTAAGTAGTTGATGAGGTAGGAACCTATTGCCCTGCATTCAAACCCTGGGAGTTACTATTACATTATGCTTATGCTGCCATGCTATGCTCGTAGACGTGGATTGGTTTGAGAGAATTCATGATAGATGTCAGAGTTATTATTTAATGGTTAACTTAAGGTGGCTACTTTAATACACATCTGGGTGGATTGGTTGGGGCACCCTGGAGCACCCAGTGGTTTGCTCGGGCACCTGGAGAACCCAGTGTTTACCCAAGGGGATCCGAGAGTACCCGTGTGATCACCCTATGGAATGCCACCCATGCTCAAAGGGATCATAAGATAATTCATGCTAGAAATTTCCGTGTGCAGCCACAAGCCATTATGGGCTCTGGCATAGTTGAATAAGTTGTGTGAAGCTCTTGAAGAGGTGGATTAGCAGGTAGAGGGATGTAGGTTGGTATGGTCTGCACGGAGTAAAGAGTTAATGTTTCTGAAAGACTATGTCTCGGTCATCCGTTTCTCAAACACCATGTAGTGCGAGGAATCCAACGGAGGAGATCGAGTCTTGTGGGGAAAAGTGTGCAAACCTCTGCAGAGTGTATAAACTAAGCATGGTTAGCCGTGTCCCCAGTTATGGACATCTTGAGTCTGTGGTACTTGGGTTATCATATTGATCTCATCATGTTACTTAAATAATTTGTTGGGTTATTGATGTTAATTTGGGATTGAGTTGGAGGAACCTTCTCAATATTTATCAACCAACTTTGTAGTTAAATAAAATATATTCCATTGATGTAGGGGAAAATTGGCTTTCCGCAAAAGCATTATAACCATAGAGCTTTTCCAACAGCCAAATATGCATGTAGTGATAGCCTTTATTCATCATTATCCTCTGGTGTGAATTTTCCAGTACATTCAATGTATTGACCCTTTGTGGTTGCAACGTCTCATGTTGCAGGAATCTTACGACGAGTAAGTGATACGTTAGGGTTACGGTTTCTACACTCAACTTTGCCGTTGGTGTTGATGGGAATCCACAACCTTGTTGTTACTTCCGCTATTTCGATTGAGGTAATAGTATTTATGTTACTTTATACATGTGATTTACCTCTGTTATAAATCCTCGAGTACTGTGTGTGTTAGCATACCGATCCAGGGATGACACTTAAGCATAGAGACTTGACTGTCTGAGGTCGGGTCGCTACAAAGGTCCTCCTCTTGGGAGTTCAGCTTGCCCTGGTGCTGGTGCCGGGAGGCCTCTTCCTTGGTGGCCTGTTCCCTCGTCGTCTCCTGGGCTTTCTCGATGTCAGTCTTCTTCAGGATGAGCTCCTGTCTGCACTCAACCAACAGATCCTGGGTGACTTTTAGTTCATCATGGGCCTGGCGGAACCAGGCCTGCGTCTCAGCGACGCGCTCCTCGAGGTAAACCTCCACTTTGTCCACCGCCGCCATCCTGGACTTCGCCTTGTCCAGGTGGGCACAGTGAAGCGCCTGGAACTTCTGGAAGTTGACGCTCATGGCCTGAAGGAGATGCTCTTCTTGGGAACCGCCGCCACCGGTGCTCGGTTCGTCAACAACCTCAAGCCCGGCGGTGGCAAGCGCCTCATCATCGAACACCTCCCCTTCAGTTGGCGCCCTGGTGCTCGCCGTTCCTGGGAGGTGGACGAACAAGTCGTCACTCACCTTCAAATATTTGCTCGAGCCAGAGGCAGCCGAGGAGGAAGGTTGATCGTCGACCAACCCCTCCCCAGCAAGCCCCTTGTCGGCCTCCACGGAAGGCCCCTTGGCGGCCTCTTCAGTGGCGGTCTTGGCGGCCTCCTCGGCGGCAATCTTATTGGCCTCGTCCTCAGTGTCCTTGGCGGCCTCCTCGATGATGGTGTTGATATCCTCCTAGGCCACCAAGGAAGGGCCTGGATACCAAGGAGGGGAATGAGACAGAGCCAAGACCAAGATTCAAAAAGAAGAAGGAATAAGGACGAGAAGCGAACCACTTACACGCACCAGGCTGGGAAGAAGTGGAGCCTTCCCCGCCAACGTTCGTTGCCGGGGCAGAACCACCGGCACCCAAGCTCGCTCCCTCCTCCTCTTCCATATGTGTGGGCTCGATGGTCGATGCCCTTGCCAGGGACGCCCCTCTGGGCGGAGTAGTTGAGGGGGCGACGTGTTGGGGGTGGCCCTCGGCGGATCCTCCTACAACCGTTCTCCTCCTGCAAACCCGGCAAGGTCAACATCGAAGGTTCACACCCCAAGGCTCATCAGTGAAGGAGTGAGTGGCGGACTCACGCTGGGGGCTGAAGCGAGGGCTGCGTCAGGGGCTGCTGTCTGGGCTGCTCTCCACCAACAGCGGCGTATGCGGAGTACCCGTGAGAGGCTTGTCGCCCGCTGAGGCCTTGGCCCTCTTAGCCACCCTCTGCGCCAGTGTCTCCGTGTCCCTGTGTAGGTGACACCAAATCAAAGGAATATAACACATGCATAAGGTCAGGAAATGATGGGGGGCAGAATACTTACTCGTCCTCCACCTCCTCCTCCACTAGCTTCCTCTTCCTTGCCGGGCTGAAGGACCCGAGGTCGAACTCGACCTCCACGGTGCTGTCTGGTGCCCCTTTGACGAGGAAGAAGCAGTTGTTTTCCTCTTCGCCACCGCGGACCAAGGAGGCGAAGTCTGGTGCTGCTTTGATGAGGAAGAAGCAGTTGTTTTCCTCTTCGCCACCGCGGCCTTCACCGCCTTCTTCGCTGCCGCGGCCTTCATCGCCCTCGTCTCATGCACAGGCTATCCCGGGGCCGGCTACCACTGCGTGATCCTGCTGGGCCGGACCGGCTCGCCAGAGGTAGCCCGCCGCAGGACGCGCCGCCTCCCCGTGGCCGGGGGTCGTTCACCTTGACCTCCTCTTCATATGACTCGTCGCCCGCGTCTTCCATGAGGGGAGCCTCATCGCCGGCACCGCTGGCCTTCCCGGCAGACTCTGCCCACTAGGCGAGCTCCCTCTCCTCCGCGGCCATGTCAGCCTCATCCTCCATGCTGCCAGCACTGCCAGCCTCCCTAGCGAGCGCCGCCTCCGCCGCCCTGGCGGCGATGTAGTCTAGCTCCACCTTGGTGGTGTCCTGGATGAGCACCAGCTCGTCGCAGACATAAGCCTCTGACAAGGTGCCGAAGAACTCCTGCACCCTCTCCACTGGCGGCTCGGCCCAGGCCGGGTCAAGGCCATGTGCGTTAAAGTCCGGCATCATGGCGATGATGGCCGACTGGTGAGAGTTGTTGCTCAGCGGGACCACTTCCGCCGGCAACCCAAACAGGGGCCCCTTGACGGCCTTGTCGGCCTTCGCGGCCATGCCGGTCCTCTCAGCCCTGCCGTCGCAGCCCATGTCAAGCTAAAAAATCCTTTGACAGAAATGGGCATGCCCCATCACCATGAAGTTATGCTTTAGGCCAGGGCGGAGCCTCATGACGTCGGCCGCATTCCTGAAGTCCCAGGACGGCCTACCCTTGTTGTGAAATAAGGCGATTCGGTGAGGGAAGAAGTCCGCCCAATCATCTTGAGGGTGAGCCCGGCCGTGGTGAGGCGATGGATCCTGGTGGTGGCGATAAAGAGCTTCTTGTCATTGGCGTCGAGGTCGCTCTAGTCCGTACAGTGGGTCAGCGGACTCTGACGAACCCGGCAAAACTCCTGTGGGTCCTCCTCCTCGATCCAGCACCACCAGCCCCGCCACTCCTCCCACCTCTCCTTCTGGGCACCCTCCGGGTACGTGCCTTTCTCCTGGGTCCTCGGGATCCAGGCGATGCTCCCAGAGATGGCGCCCCCTGGTTGGAGGCGAGGAAAGAAGTAGTGGTGGAAGAGCGCCGTGCTAGGGAGCACCCCTGCAAAGCCCTCGCCGAGGTGGGCGAAGAGAGCCATGCGCGCCACTGCGTTCGGCGTGAGATCCAAAAGATGGAAGCCGTAGGTGTGCATGACGGCGTTGAAGAAGTCAGAGAAAGGGGGGCAGAGCCTGCAAGAGAAGAAATCGACGAAGAAGGGGTACTGATTTGGGCAATCCTCAGCAAAATCGGCGGGGACGACGCGCATGGCAGGGTGCCCCATTGTCTTCCTCCCCCACAGGGGAAAGAAGAAGTTCTTGAGGTGAACCGCATCGACCATCGACGAGAAGTAGGCGAGCTCCGTCCGCCACACCGCCAACTCGCTCTCCGGCGCCTCCTTCTCCCCGGCATCCTTGGCCGCTCCCTAGCCCCTGCTGGTTTTGGGTGCCATGGCAGCTGGGATGGGGCGAAGGATCAAGGGCAATGGGGGCGCAGCGGCAGTAAGCAGAGGTGAGAACTTCGAATCTTTCACCTGAGGAAGAAAAGAGGAACGATAGTTCCGAGATTGGAAGACGCGCACAGGGTAAATGAGCAGCGTGCCTGCGGTTTTTTTCCTTTTTATGGGGAAGGCGCGGGCCGCCTCTTTACCATTTACCACAATGTGACGCATGAGGGCAGCAACCACCCCACGCATGACCCCCACGTCATGCATGACTCCCCATGTCGCGCATTCAACACGGGTCGTGGGGAAGTGCAACTGGCGAGGGAGTTATTGCGGTACAACTCGGCCCCGCATGCTTGCACACCGTTTTAGGCCTAGCCCAACAATGCATCACGCTTATGTATGGCCCAGGCCCGGGGGCTCATGTCAGTACACAAAAGGAGGGGTCATATTTTGTACCCCTTTCCTTGTGCGCGGGAAGTTGGAGCCGCGCCTGCGACCACACCTAGCGGAGCATAGGAAGGAATCAAAGCCACAAGACAACCAGAGCAACACCAAGCCAGAAACACAAAGAGCAGAAGGGTGAGGTGAGCTCCCCTGGCAAGGCCCTTGCCGGGGCGGCCTCCACAGCCTTAGCAAGAACCTTGCCGGGGCAACTTGCCCAACACCAGCAGAGCCGTCCCCTTGGGCCCAAGAGTTCCAACACCATCAACCACTTTGGAACCGAGGCTTGGGAGGCACCTCCACGGTGGCATGCAGATCTTTGTGGAGACCAGAAGCACGCAAGACTAGATGATAACCAGAAGACGATGATACTCGGCAAGATCCTCGCCAAGGATACCCACGAGACCCCCAGCAAGACCCTTGCCGGGGACAACCACGATGCCACGGCAAGACCCTTGCCGGGGGGGGGCAGCAAGACTCTTGCCGAAGACATCTGCGGGGCCACAGCCAGGCCCGCATCTGCCAAGACTCCACCGTCGTTCCCATGCAACTGCCAGTCCACCAGCTAGGCAGGCACCTGCATGGCGATGTGTGGCCTCTAGGCCGACTCGGCAACCACCTGCGTGGTGGCATGCAGATCTTCGTGAAGACTCTGCCACCACACCAACCCAGCAGCCAGCCAGCGTGGCGCTACACACCTTGTCAGTTCGGACGCGCGTCAAAGCCAGGCGAAGCGGCGACAGCTGGGACGAGCTTCCTTGTCGTCCCCGATAAAGCAAGAAGGGCATGTCGGTAGGGCATTAAATGTGTTTGTCCTATGGTGCCAGGAGATAGACTCGACTACTGTATAGCTTTCCACCTCCTGTGCGCCACTTCGGTAGCCCCTTTGGCTATAAAAGAAGGCTCACGACGTATAGAGAGGGGATTCGGATATTTTGGACCCTGCATGCCTTGTAGCTAGTCCAAGAACACCAGATAAACAGAAACCGGCAGGAGTAGGGTATTACGCATCACTTGCAGCCCTAACCTAGATAATCCCCCTGCGTTAATCTCTCAATCCCGCTCTTTCCACAGCCTCGCGCCCGCCAACCGTAGCAAAAGGGATTCCTCGTGACCCCGTAGGTGTCGTTTCCCCCGACAGTGAGCATCATTGAGATCATCATGTCTAGTTAAAAAGGCATTAAAGGAAAGCGCTTGTTGGGAGACAAGACAACACTTTTACCTACTATTTTTGTGTGTTCACATGATTAGTCTACTGTAGTAATCATGTTTTATTTCTTTTGTTTCAATAAAGTGCCAAGTAAAGCCTTTGGGATTATGTTTGGTGATAGTTGATATGATCTTGTTGGAAAACAGAAACTTTTATGTCCAGTAAAACAATTTTCAAAAATCACAGAAGTGATGAAAGCTTCTGAAGTTTTTTACACAAGATTCATATACCAATTTCCTACATCATCCAAAAATTTAAGAATTTTTAGAGTTACATAAGTATGGTTAGAGTCTAGATTACTACAGACTGTTCTGTTTTTGACAGATTCTGCTTTCGTTGCACTGTGTGCTTGTTTTGATGAATCTATGGATTGTATTGAAGGGTATAAGCCATGGAAAAGTTGGAATAAAGTAGATGTAATGCAATAATAAAATATGAATGGGTTTGCAATAGTACTTAGAGTAGTGATTTGTTTAATTATACTAACAGATCTCACAAAGATTTTGTTAAGTTTTGTCTGATTGAAGTTTTCAAGTTTTGGGTGAGATCACGATGGATGAAGGAATAAGGAGTGAAAAGAGCCTAAGGTTGGCGAGGCCTGTGGCACACCAAGTTAATATTCAAGGAGAACAAACAACTAAGCTTGGGGATGCCCCGGAAGGCATCCCCTCTTTGTTCTAACAACCATTAGTAATTTACCTGGAGCTATATTTTTATTCGTCACATGATATGAGTTATGCTTGGAGCGTCATTTTATTTTGTTAGGATTTTCTTGCTGTTATTTAGAATAATGTTTTGCATCTTTTACTTCGATAAAAATGTCAAGTATAGCCTTTTCCATGCTTATTTTGCAAGTCTATAGGTTACTGTTTGAAAACAGAAAGTAGCACACTAGTGCGTGAATTGTTAAAAAAATTCAGATTATGATAAAATGTTGAAATTTTTTGCACAATAAGCTATGATAAAATTTCTACAATGTGGTAAGTGTTCATAATTTTTTTAGTTAGGGAAGTATGAATCTTCTTGTATTCTTTATAGAATGTTCTGTTTAGACAGATTGCTATTATGTCTGCATATGTCTGCTTGTTTAATGATTCTATTTGAGGATAGGACTATTAAATGTGCAGATGCATTTAGTATGCAATGTTAAATAATAATTTTAGTGATTTTCTACAGTATAGAATGATAAGGTTTTGCATTGATTTATACTAACTTACCTCAGAGTTCTTGTTGAGTTCTGTGTGGATGAAGTTTTTAAGATTTAGGGAAGCTATGATATAAAAGGAATTATGGAGACACAAAAGCTCAAGATTAGGGATGCCCGGGGCATCCCAAATTAACATTTCAAGAAGTCTCAAGCATCTAAGCTTAGGGATGCCCTGGTAGGCATCCCACCTTTTTCACCAACAATTATCGGTTAGTATCAGTTGAGCCTGAGTTTTTGCTTCTTCACATGGTGTGCGTTGTTCTCGGAATGTCATTTTATTTTGTTTTTCTTGTTGTTTTAATAAAATACCTAGATCTGAATTTTTTTAAATAAGATAGAGTCCTCAAATAGCTACCCATTTACTTAACTAATCACTTGATCTTCACATATATCTTTTTGGAGTAGTTTGTCGAACACTCTCATGCTTCACTTTTATTATTTTAAGAGTTGTTACTAGTGATGACAATTTGCACAAGCTGTGAAATTGGTCCTAATATGATGAATATCCAAGAAGGATATAATAAAAACATTCATGTAGATCATTGGATACGATAAGTTTGATTCCTTACAATAGTTTCACGATATGGAGAAAATAATATGCGAGTCAAGTTGGTGAGTAATTATGCTTTAGGAAGAATATTGGTGTTAAGGTCTGTGATTCCTTATGCAAGCACGAAAGCCAATAGTTATGCAATGAAATTACATCCTACTTGTGGTGCATTATTCGGTGTTAGTTATGCTCAATGCTCGTTCATGTGAATTTTCGTTTCTTGGTTGGTTTCTTCTCAATCTATTTGCTAGCCTCCATTTGTACTAAGTGGGAAAACTACTTGTGCATCCAAAATCCTAACCAAGGTGTCATATGAGTTCACATTACCTACCTATATGCGCTATTTTCGTCCCGTTCTAAGTAAATTTGTATGTGCCAGCTTTAATTTTCAAAATGAATTTCCTTTTTGTGTGCGCGTACCGCTCATGAAGCGGCAGGGGGTGGCCAATGTTCTCCATGCTAGATGTGTTATTCGCAAGATGAGTGTTTATTCACGTGTCATTGCATGAGAGTATGATGGTAATAGGGATGCCCAGTCCGAAATGAAAAAGAAATACTTTATGTTGTCAAATAATAAATTCCTTGGAAAGTGTTAGTATGGACGGCACCCTTGGATATGGCTAGTCGTGGAGTGTGAAAGTATGGTTGAAAAAATAAATAAACTTTATTTTATGTTTGGTAGCCACCTATGATATATCTAGCATGGAAAGTGTTGGGAATTACTCAGTCGTTATCGTTGATGGAAAAAATATGCCTCCCAAAATATTTTTATCTCTCAATTTAAGCTCTGAGCTCTGGCACCTCTACAATTCTCTGCTTCCCTCTGCGAAGGGCATATCTATTTAATATTATGTAGATTTTTATTTTTAGTTGAGTCTCCATATTCTCTCATAAAGCACCAACTAGGGAGCACTATGATCATACTTATGCATTGGATGTAGCTAATATTCGAGTGTGTTTCATGAATGGATCAATGATTAAGCATAATGTGCCAAGGATAGCTTTCTTTAGCGTTGATATTTGGAAGACATGGTTGCTTGTTAGTATGCTGGAGTATTGATGTCTTCATGTGAAATTATAGACTATTGCTTTTAATCATTCAAGTCCAAATGTCCAAGCTACAAAAGAAAGAGTATATGATGAATATGATAGGTAGCATTCCACAACAAAAATTCCACTTTCAATTGCTACTTTATCATGTTGGGTTTTATGAGAAATATTTGTTGTTATGATGCTAGGAAAAGTGATTGAAATTATCATTGATAAAATGTACGCACTATGCTAGCATTCACACTTCATAAATTATTTCTTTTATCATTTACCTACTCGAGGACGAGTAAGAATTAAACTTGGGGGTGCTGATACGTCTCCAACGTATGTATAATTTATGAAGTATTCATGACATGTTTACAACAATTTTATATGGTTTTGGTATGATTTGCATGGAACTAACCCGGACCGACGTTGTTTTCAGCAGAACTATCATGGTGTGGTTTTTTGTGCAGAAATGAAAGTTCTCCAAATGAGCTAAAACTTTTTGATGATTTTTTCTGGAACAAAAGAGGCACTAGAAGCTTCATGGGAGGTCTAGAAGAGCCACGAGGTGGGCACAACCTAGCAGGGCATGCCCGGAGCCTAACCCGTCTGCAGGTGTATCGTGCTCACCTCGAGGCCCATCTTTGCGTGAAACCGACGCCAAAAAATCCTATAAATACAGAAACCCCCAGAAATAACCCTAGATCTGATGTTTCGCCGCCGCAAGCCTCTGTAGCCACGAGAAACCAATCTAGACCCCATTCTGGCACCCCGCCGGAGGGGGAAATCATCAACGGTGGCCATCTTCATCATCCCGGCGGCCACCATGATGAGGAGGGAGTAGTCCATCCTCAGGGCTGAGGGTTTGTACCAGTAGCTATGAGTTCAATCTCTCTCTCTCTCTCTCGTGTTCTTAAGATGTCACGATCTTGATGTATTGCGGGCTTTGTTAATATAGTTTGATCATATGGTGTTTTCCCCTCGCTATCTTGTTGTGAATTGAGTTTTCCCTTTGATATTTCGTTCTTATCGGATTGAATACTTCTATGGACTTGAGAACACTTTATGTATGTCTTGCTATGAATACCCATGGTGACAATGGGGTATCATATTGATTCACTTGATATATGTTTTTGCACTCAACTCGCGGATTTCCGAGGTGACATTGGGGTAGTCTATGCAAAGGGGTTGATGCACGTTCTTGTCTTTGTTTCTTCGGTAGAAGTATTGGGGCACTCTTTGAGGTTCTTTGTGTTGGATTGAGTATTGTGAATCTGAAATTATTTGGTGTTATCTTAGTATGAACTCTTGATAGATCGATCGGAAAGGATAACTTGGGGTTATTTTAGTATGAACTCTGGATAGATCAATCGAAAAGGATAACTTGGTGTTATTTTAGTATGAACTCTTGGATAGATCGATCAGAAACAATAGCTTCGAGGTGGTTTCGTACCCTAGCAACATTTTCTTCTTACGTTCTCCGCTAGATAAGAACTTTGGACTGATTCTTCATTGCACGTTGAGTCACTACTGAGGATGCTGCTAACGTGACACTATGATCAAAGACCCTTTCACGAAACTGTGTGCGATGCATTAATCATAAACGGGGATGTAAAAAAACCATCAAAAAGGTGCAAAACGTTTGCAATGGAGGATGCATCAAACACGGTTCAGATTTTAGTTGCGTGTGCGATCCAGGGCATACGGTTCAATCCAGTGAACTATTTGCGATGAGGTGGAACAAAAGAAACGAGCAACCTGATGAAGGCATGTGCGATATAGAGCATACGGTTTCACTCGGATGAACTGTTTGTGATTAGGCAACACAAAAGAAACGGGCAGCCAGATGAAGGTGTGTGCGATATACAGCATACGGTTCACTCGGATGAACTGTTTGTGATTAGGCAACACAAAAGAAAATGTCAGCCAGATCAAGGTGTGTGTGATTGAGGGCATACGCTTCAGAAGGATTAAATGATTGCGATTAGGCAACAGAACGGAAATGGGCAAGCCAGATCAAAGTGTCTGTGATTGATGGCATACACTTCACATGGATGAACTGTTTGCGATTAGCCACAACAAACTGAAACAGTTAGATAGATCAACGTGTGTGCGCTAGAAGGGCACACCCATTCTAATTAAAAGAAGCATGCACGATGGTAATAACGAGCGCACACGGTTGTTGGAACAAGACGTGTGCTAACATTGCCTATTGCGGTGCACCCTATGGTGCACATGCCATGTACATGGCCGAGAAGGTGTACGTGCCCACTTTACGCCTTCCGGGAATAGTGCCACACTTATAACTGTTAGTAAATTTTGAGCATGCATCCCGTCACATTCCAAATTGCAAACCTGTTCACGCTGATCAAAACCTAAACGGTTTTCCACTTAGGAGTGTATTACTACGCGGTTATAAATACTACTACTCCAAGATGACTACACATTCCTCCTCAACCACAAAAAGTCAAAAACAAACAAGTCATTCATCATCGTTCCCTTGCGTCCGCCATGGCCAACGTGAGTTCTGGGTCGAGAGATTGCCACCAGGGAGAGGCGAGACTGGAAGCGGGAGCACGAGAGATGTCCTGCCTCGTCGCAAAAGCAGCCAACATGTCCTGCCGCATGACCGTAGCAGCAAAGAGGTCCCGCCGTGCCGCCGAAGCAGCACGGAGGACCCGCCGTGCCGTCAATGTATCAGATTGGTCCGGCCACGCCGCGGAAGCAGAAGAGATGCCCCGCCGCGCCGCGAGTGCAGCAGAGCTGTCCTCCGACGCTACAGCGGCCTAGGAATATGCCTCAAGAGCAGGCGAGGACTCTTACAGGTGCATGCGTGCCCTCGTCCTTAGGCAGATGGATCAGATCTCCAGGTGGCCGGGCGAGGTTGCAGGATGACCTGCAAGCCTCGTTTGAACAGTCTACCGACGTCATCCGGTAACTAAATGAGAGCAATGCGAAGCTCCGAGCCGAGCACGACCAACTGAGGGTGAAGATCGTCGGAAGTGCGGAGTAGTAGGAGCAGACCACTGCCTTGTTGAAGAGGACCGGCGTCATCGTCGAGAAAATTATGGACGAGGATGCCATGCTGTGCATCGAGCGTAGAAGGTTGGTGGAGGAATCCATGGATGCTCTCAACCAGCATCTTGAGGACAAGAAAGAGCTCGTCGCCGCCCGCCGTAGAGACTAGTTCCTGCTGTGGCTTCCTTCTTATTTTGCCCTTGTGTATATCGTGCGTTGCCGCATGTGGATTTTTTTAATTATCTTTATAAATATGTAATACAATCATTATCCAATGTCATCGTCCTTATATTCATCATGCTTGCTATAAGTCATAGTCGATGCTATATAGGTCCGTCAGATCTTACATCAACATCTGTGCAAAACTTTCTTTTTGGATTTTCATTTTTCTCTCTTAAATCTCACTCCAGTGAGACATATAGCCACGGCGTAGAACAGGTGCTCGGGCGCCATTAATGGAGATGTTGGGAGGGAGGTGCGCAGTGGGTAGCGGTCAAAAGGGCTCTCCTCCCGATGAGCACGCTCAGGGGTCTGATCGCACGCCTCTCATACTCAAATAGCTACCCCGCATGACACCTCCTAGCCAATAAAAAAAGGAACGCGTGGCCGCACGTAATTGGTAAGTTGAACGCCCATGGTTTCAATAATACTTGTGTTTCCGATTTGTAACGTGACAACACTTGTTCCAAAATGACTTTGTTGATTATTAATGTGTGCTCTTCCCAAATCGGACAGAAAAATTATCACAGCATGTTGGTGCAATGTCATGAGACCATGCCAAGTTTCATGATTTTCAGGCATGTTTTGGTATTACAGGAATTAAAAAACCAAGTTTCTCAATCTTTCCGGCCGAGCCACGACACCCAGATGTTTGAATTTCACTCTCATCTCTTGCATGGGACCTAGAAATTCACCCAAGGACACACACGTGATTTTTCAAACAACTTTGGTGCACTGGAGCATGTGCTTGTAGTTCAAATTTGAATTATGCACATTAAATGACCAGAAACTCAATTAATGTATAAAAAAGTACAAACGAACCCGGAATAATTCCAAAATTTAGCACGGTACTTGTATTTGGTCTAATCTGGCTGTGTAAAAAAATAAGGTGGGAGAAGGCAGTGAACGTATGTCGTTTCGCACACGGTGGTGACATGTTCCCTCTCGGAACCACAAGCCTTCTTGAGGGAAGCTCCGGTTTGCAAGAAGCTTACACCAAAGCTTGTCCCAATTCGGCCAAAAAAAATACCGCAGCATGTTGGTGCCATGTCATGACACCATGCCAAGTTTCATGATTTTCAGGCGTGTTTTGGAATTATCGGAATTAAAAAATAAAGTTTCTCAATCTTTTCGGCCGAGCCACGACGCCCAGATGTTTGAATTTCACTCCAATCTCTTGCATGGGACCTAGAAATTCACCCAAGGACACACATGTGATTTTTCAAACAACTTTGGTGCACATGAGCCTTTGCTTGTAGTTCAAATTTGAATTGTGCACATTAAATGCCCGAAAACTCAATTAATGTATAAAAAAGGCGAAATGAACCCGGAATAATTCCAAAATTTAGCATGGTACTTCTATTTGGTCTAATCTGACTATGTAAAAAAATTAAGGCGGGAGCAGGCAGTGTACGTATGTCATTTTGCACACGGAGGTGACACGTTCCCTCTCGGAACCACGAGCCTTCTTGAGGAAAGGTCCGGTTTGCAAGAACCTTACACCAAAGCTTGTCCCAATTCGGCCAAAAAATTTACCGCAGCATGTTGGTGCCATGTCATGAGACCATGCCAAGTTTCATGATTTTCAGGCGTGTTTTGGAATTACAGGAATTAAAAAACCAAGTTTCTCAATCTTTCCGGTCGAGCCACGACACCCAGATGTTTGAATTTCACTCCCATCTCTTGCATGGGACTTAGAAATTCACCCAAGGACACACATGTGATTTTTCAAACAACTTTGGTGCACTGGAGCATGTGCTTGTAGTTCGAATTTGAATTTTGCACATTAAATGCCCAGAAACTAAATTAATGTATAAAAAGGCCAAATGAACCCAGAATAATTCCAAAATTTAGCACAGTACTTCTATTTGGTATAATCTGGCTGTGTAAGAAAATAAAGGTGGGAGAAGGCAGTGTACGTATGTCGTTTCGCACACGGAGCTGACACGTTCCCTCTCAGAACCATGAGCGTTCTTGAAGAAAGCTTCGGTTTGCAAGAAGATTACACCAAAGCTTGTCCCAATTCGGCCAAAAAAATTACCGCAGCATGTTGGTGCCATGTCATGAGACCATGCCAAGTTTCATGATTTTCAGACGTGTTTTGGAATTACAGGAATTAAAAAACCAAGTTTCTCAATCTTTCCGGCCGAGCCACGACGCCCAGATGTTTGAATTTCACTCCCATCTCTTGCATGGGACCTAGAAATTCACCCAAGGACACACATGTGATTTTTCAAACAACTTTGGTGCACAGGAGCACGTGCTTGTAGTTCAAATTTGATTTATACACATTAAATGCGCAGAAACTCAATTAATGTATAAAAAGGCCAAACGAACACGGAATAATTCCAAAATTTAGCACGATACTTCTATTTGGTCTAATCTGCCTGTGTCAAAAAATTAAGGCGGGAGAAGGTAGTGTACGTATGTCGTTTCGCACACGGAGGTGACACGTTCCCTCTCGGCACCAGGAGCCTTCTTGAGGGAAGCTCCAGTTTGCAATAAGCCTACACCAAAGCTTGTCCCAATTCGGCCAATGAAATTACTGCAGCATGTTGGTGCCATGTCGTGACACCATGCCAAGTTTCATGATTTTCAGGCGTGTTTTGGAATTATAGGAATTAAAAAACCAAGTTTCTCAATCTTTTCGGCCGAGCCATGACGCCCAGATGTTTGAATTTCACTCGCTCCCATCTCTTGCATGGGACCTAGAAAGTCACCCAAGGACACACATGTTATTTTTCGAACAACTTTGGTGCACTGGAGCATGTGCTTGCAGTTCAAATTTGAATTATGCACATTAAATGCCCAGAAACTCAATTAATGTATAAAAAAGGACAAACGAACATGAAATTATTCCAAAATTTAGCATGATACTTCTATTTGGTCTAATCTGCCAGTGTACAAAAATTAAGGCAGAAGAAGGCAGTGTACGTATGTCGTTTCGCACATGGAGGTGACACGTTCCCTCTCAGAACCAAGAGCCTTCTTGAGGGAAGCTCCTTTTTTCAAGAAGCTTACACCAAAGCTTGTCCCAATTCGGCCAAAAAATTACTGCAGCATATTGGTGCCATGTCATGACACCATGCCATGTTTCATGATTTTCATCCGTGTTTTGGATTTACAGGAATTAAAAAACCAAGTTTCTCAATCATTCCGGCCGAGCCACGACACCCACATGTTTTAATTTTATTCCCATTTTTTGCATGGGACCTATAAATTCACCCAAAGACGCACATGTGATTTTTCAGCAAACTTTGGTTCATGTGCTTGTAGTTCAAATTTGAATTATGCACATTAAATGCCTAGAAACTCAATTAATGCATAAAAATGACAAACGAACCTGGAATAATTCCAAATTTAAACACGACACTCATGTAATAGTTGCATGTTCACTGCACGTAAATGTTCTAGCAATTCAAACACCATCCTTTCCCTCCATAACACCATTTTGTCTTTCAAAACATAATGAAAAAATCAGGTATACCACAAATAGTTTACTAGAAAGAATCGTGTGGGATGCGATATAAAATATCCTGGCGCACCGTCTTGTATAGCTTATGCAGGAAGCTTCGTCGTCTACAGTCCACCGCCCTCGCTTGAACCACACTTGCGCGCCAGTTTCTCGCGGCACCGAGCGAAATTTTTTTGCCACCGCGGAAATATCTATCTCCCCGCCCCTTCCCTCCTACCAAAAGCCACATTTCCACTATTCCTCCTTGCTTTCCAAGTTTAAAACTTCACTACTACTTACTGGCAGCTCAGCCTCCTCGCCGGCGACCCTTCTTCTTACAGCGCTGCCTCCTCGCCTGCTACCCTTCTTCTTGCAGTGCCGCCTCCTCGCCAGCGACCCTTCTTCTTGCAGCGTCGCCTCCTCGCCGCCGACCCTTCTTGTTGCGTGGCCTCGTTGATATGGTCAGGTAATCCACACCCCACCCACGCCATCCTCCTTCTTTCCTGTCCCACATGCCCCTGCTGATGGAGCGACACCTTCCACCGAAATCACTGCCCCCCTCCTCCAATTAAGTGCCGCCCATAGCCATTTTACATGCAATATAATGTGGAGCTGAGTAGCATGCGGCCACACACGCAAACGAGGTCGCTATGGCTGCCATGTGTGTCGACCGCCAGATCTTGGAGGAGCACCTCGTCTTCGAGGCCACCATCGACACTGCTACGCGGTTGTCTACTTTAAAATACAGTTCGTGATGTTTTCTTGAGGCCACCACCAGTGCCTTCTAGTGATTTGTCCTTTGTAATGTTAATATGCAATATGATGTTCAGTTAATAGTTTGGTCCTCTGAAATGTTATGTTCAGTTAACACTTTGGTCCAACAATTGCTACATTTCTTCGTACTGTTCTCAAGCATTCTTTGTTTTGTTAACTGTCTTATCTTCTAGTACATGTTTCTATTCTGCAATGTCGTGCTCAGTTAACTATTTTGGTTCATTTTGTCTGTTGTCCATTTAACTGTTTGGTTCAGTTCTGCAATTTGATTTTCATTCGCTGTGGGTACAATTTTGTATTGTTATGCATGTGACACCAATTGAATTTGCCTATACTCAATAAATATTCTACTGATAGTATGGAAACTCTCAGTTAACCTGATCAAGATCTTCCTTATGTGTGTTGCAGGGAAACATTGGGAGACACTGCGGTTTACCATTGAGGTTTGTTCAAGCAGGGTCCTTTGGCTAATAGCACATTATTGTGCAGTTGCAGGAATCATTCTAATATTTAGGTTTCCTACAATTTGGTCTTGCACATGTAGGTCCTGCTGTCAGAAGTTTAGACTTCAAGTCAAGAAACTCAGAAAGATTGTTAGGATGAAGAAACTTGCGACAAATAACATCAAGATCTTTGTTTGCACAATGAAGAAGACATCAGTTAGATATAGGATGGTACCAATTCTTTTACCTTGTTTTTACCCCTTGCGCCATTTCAAAATTTACAACAACGATTTATCCATAGCTCTGTTTTCAGTACTTTTCAAAGCAGTTCACCGATGATTAGCTCTCAAACCACCTGCATGGTCAAGAAGCGAGGAAGGTATTCATTCAACACCCATGGTACAATATTGAAGTCTTGCTGAAGAGGACGAAGGTTGGGAGGGCAATTATCCATAGCCACTGGCCTAAAGTTACAAGGACATTCAACATCACTGAAGGCTCAATATTTGCCTTCCGCTTTTGCAGTTTCCCAGATGAGATTCATCTGTCTATTTACCGTGTATGATGCTACTTTTTGAAGGTTTTTGATGCTGCATGTGAAACTTGGTGCTATTGTGTAATGGCGTAACTTAGTGCCAAAGCTATCTGATGTAATTCGATTATGAAATCCTAGTTGCTTTTATACGGATATGAAATATCTGGCATGTTTTATAAGAAATATCAGTTTGATTAGTACATGGATTACCAATAATAGGCTAATTACCCTGCTTATTGGGGTTTTCTATTGCAAACGGTTACTCAGACAACACCATGGGCGATGAACTCAAACAACCCACACGGTTTCTAGACAGTAGGCGTGTTCGATCAACTAATAATCACACACGGCTTCCGACAGCGAACTGTTTGCGTTAGGCCACCTTGCACAAATGTTTCCACACAAAGAACTGTGTGGGATGTACATACCTACGGAAATGATTTTCTGGGATTCCCCGTGTGGGATGTACATACCTATGGAAATGATTTCTGGGATTCACCATATGGGATGTACATACCTACGGAAATGATTTCCGGGATTCATCGTGTGGGATATACATACCTACGAAAATGATTTCTAGGATTCACCGTGTGGGATATACATACCTACGAAAATGATTTTTGGGATTCACCATGTGGGATATACATACCTACGGAAATGATTGGGTTTCCATGCCTCGCCCGATAGCACACGGCCCCAGCCTGGGTCCCAGGAGGGCCTATCCCCGACGATTTCTGGGCCGTGTGGGAAGGACCCCCCTATCGCTCACACTCACTTGGCGACGGTTCCAACTGTCGTCGCGGAAAGGGGTTTTAACCCGTTTGTTTAGGACGTCATTGTACCCATGAGGGTGGTTATATGATCCAGTTATATTAGCATTGTTGAGAGATTGCACTAGTGAAAGTACGGACCCTAGGCCTCATTTTCAAGCATTGCAATACCGTTTGTGATCACTTTTGTTACTTGCTACCTTGCTGTTTTTTATTGATCCTATTACAAAAATGAATATCTACTATCATTACTACACTCGTATGACCATCTCTTCGCCGAACTAGTGCACCTATACAATTTACCATTGTATTCGGGGTGTTGGGGACACAAGAGACTTTTTATTATTTGGTTGGAGGGTTATTTTAGAGAGACGATCTTCATCCTACGCCTCCCACGGATTGATAAACCTTAGGTCGTCCACTTGAGGGAAAATTGCTACTGTCCTACAAAACTCTGCGCTTGGAGGCCCAACACAAGTCTACAAGAGTAAGTTGTGTAGTAGACATCAGGCCCCTCATCTGACCCCACCAAGATAAGCATAGCCATGCGACAAGGATTATGAGATAATCCGGTTAGTGGTCGGCATCACTAAAACAAGAAAGAGGTCGGGATAGCACAAGGATGACAGACTTGCCTTGAGCCCGACGACATATATCGTGTGGCAAAGGGAACAGAAGTGTGATATGTTGTATAGGTTCGTCAACCAGATTCATTGTTTACTTGGTGGTTGGCATGCCTTGCTAGAGGCCGCTACCAACCAAGCAGGTTAGAGGTTATCCGACCTGCGACCTTAAGGGAAGGAACATGTGAGGCCGGATACGACTCCATGAGTCAGATATGATCTTAGTTGGACTCAGATCCAGGCCGAACATACTTTGGGATTTAGGATCCATGCGAGGCCCAACTGTTGAGCCTGCGACAGATGCCTATATATAGTGGAGGTGTGGCACATTCATTTGTTGATCACTTCAGCGCCATCACTAGGGCTTTGCATGTGTTGCAACTAGCCACCTCCACTCACCGACGGTTGTGTGACCGAACGTAGCAGTCCGCCGCATGATGTTCCTCCTGCACATGCGGATATCATTAGACACAGTGTCCTTGCGCCGCTCTGGTGAACCTATTCGTGGGATCCGATCAGCTATGTGGGAGATCGACAAGGAGGATACAACTTCGAGGACGCGCTGCCCCAACTCTACTTCTGCTGCATGACACTGTGTGTCTAGTGGTATAATGATCCGTGATCCATCTCTTGTAGCATGTTCTTGGATGTTCTGCAGGTAGGAATTTTTAGTTTGCAATCGATGCACCCTGCTGTAGAACCAAACAGTGGAATCAGAGCCTTTGCTATAGGATTTGGATTTAGATCGAATGCATATTTGATATGTAGAGGCTCCAAATGAGATGTGTTGTCATTTATGAGATCGGCTGTGTGCACGGTTGATGAGATCAAATCCACATGGGGATCGATGAAGCTATGTTTTCTGTCAATCAAAATCGATGAGGTCGTGACACAACCTACCCCTACTAGTCGGTATCCGCTATCAAGGTTAACAGTGAAACGTAAATCCAAATTGATTCACATTGATCAATAAGATTGGTTGATGAGTGGGGTTTATGCGTGCTTTTTAGAGTATTTTCAAGAGAAAAAATCCCTCATAACATATCCATCTAGGACTTATACATCTTCCCAATGCATAGTTTTTGGTATTTACTCGTTTTACCAAGTTCGTTGCACAACTTTTATTTTTACTTAGTTTTCCTTTGTTTTGGGGTCTTGGTAGGTGTATTGGCATGTTCATGGACTTGGCACATCAAAAGAACCAAGGTGGGAGTCAAACCAGAGAAGTTCGAGGCAGCAGATGAAGGCCATATGGAGTATTTGATGATTTGACATTTATTACATGTCAAAATTGAATGTCCAAGGACACAAACGCATCAGGCTTTTGTGTAGCAATCCAACGAGCACAAGAACGTCAAAATAGGAGTTTATATGAAGAAATGCCGACCAAAATACAAAAAATGCTCTTGGAGTCCAAAACGGAGGACGGCCTTCCATACGACCATAGCCTCTCATTCTGGCGCTCGTATGATCTCCAAACAGCTTCGTAATTTGGCCACAACTTTCCCGATCTTGCTCTGATTTCATCCCAATTTGTTCCTACGGGATCCTTGGCAGATAAGGCATCATTTGGGCATGGATTTGACTCCCCTAGAGCCCTTGGATGAAGGGGAGGAGACTACATCAATGGAGGAGACCCAAGGAGGCATCCTATATGAAGAGCTCCAACCCTAGCCACTTGGATCATCATCCTCATTCCACCGCAAGTTCTAACAATCGGCAAGAGGTTCTCGCATCTCATCTAGAGGGAGGCCTATCCCTCCACCACCATCACCATGAAGGCCACACAAGAGGAGGAAAAGGAGTTGATGCCATATCACCATGCGCCGGTGCCCATCTCCATTCCCATCTCTGTCCTCGCATATGTATTTTGTAAGATTGAACATGTTGATGGCAGCAAAAAATCGTTCCTCTTTGTGTGCCTATTCATCTATGTGTGAGTAATTTACCCAGTTCAAGGTTGAGGCATGATCTAGTATGCACAACTAGTCTTTGTGGCTTCATTTAGTATTTACTCTCATTCATGTTGAATGTATGTTACTTGCACGTACATAGAGTATAGATGAACTTCATGATCCTTTGGTTCCATTGTGTATTATTGACAGCCGCGTGTGAACTTGACGTGATGTTATGTCTAGTACACCTAGAAGTGACAAACTGCGGGTGCAAACCATAGGAGGATGTTTAGTAGTCTATAATACTTGTATGCCATAGAGATGCTCTTCTAGTACTAGTGAGACGGAAAGCCTAGATACCGCCTTTTGCTCTATTCAATCCAACAAGTACAACCCCTTTTATTTTGTGTTCTAGTTTAGTATATTTTCTATCCAAGTTTGTAGTCTAGTTAAATCCCCCTTTATTATTGTTCCTGTAGCAACTGACAGAATAGGCTACTTCCAAACTAGGGTTTGGGTGCGAACGTAGCTACGTAGACAACGTAGTTGTGGGGTTGGTAGTGTCTTCCTATTTGCTCCTTGTGGGTTCGACACTCTACTTAGCACAAGAAAAGTGCTACAACAGCCATGTGCCCTTGTAGGATATCAAGCATTTTCTGGCGCCGTTGCCAGGGAGCATAGTGCTTGACGTTACCTTCCTACTAGCACAAAGTTTATTTTGTTTGTTGTTGATGACCCACGAGTGTAGGGGATCTATCGTAGCCTTTCTGATAAGTAAGAGTGTCGAACCCAACGAGGAGCAGAAGGAAATGATAAGCAGTTTTCAATAAGGTATTCTCTACAAGCACTGAAATTGTCGGTAACAGATAGTTTTGTTATAAGATAATTTGTAACGAGTAGCAAGCAATAAAAGTAAATAAGGTGCGGCAAGATGGACCAATCCTCTATGTAGCAAAGGACAAGCCTGGACAAACTCTTATATCAAGGAAAGCACCCCCGAGGACACATGGGAATTATCATCAAGCTAGTTTTCAACACGTTCATATGATTCGCGTTCGGTACTTTGATACTTTGACATGTGGGTGGACCGGTGCTTGGGTACTGTCCTTACTTGGACAAGCATCCCACTTATGATTATCCCCCATTGCAAGCATCCGCAACTACAACAGAAGTATTAAGGTAAACCTAACTGTGGGAGTCCTGGATTAGGGGGTGTCCGGATGGCCGGACTATACCTTCAGCTGGACTCCTGGACTATGAAGATACAAGATTGAAGACTTCGTCCCATGTCCGGAAGGGACTTTCCTTGGCGTGGAAGGCAAGCTTGGCGATACGGATATATAGATCCCCTACCATTGTAACCGACTTTGTGTAACCCTAACCCTATCCGGTGTCTATATAAACCGGAGGGTTTCAGTCCGTAGGACAACATACAGAACAACAATCATACCATAGGCTAGCTTCTAGGGTTTAGCCTCTCCGATCTCGTGGTAGATCTACTCTTGTACTACCCATATCATCAATATTAATCAAGCAGGACGTAGGGTTTTACCTCCATCAAGAGGGCCTGAACCTGGGTAAAACTTCATGTCCCTTGCCTCCTGTTACCATCCGGCCTAGACGCACAGTTCGGGACCCCCTACCCGAGATCCGCCGGTTTTTACACCGACACTAACCATAGCGTGAAACATATGGATCCAAATCAGCCCCTTACGAAGCAACGCATAAACTAGGGTTTAAGCTTCTGTCACTCTAGCAACCCATCATCTACTTATTACTTCCCAATGCCTCCCTCTAGGCCCAAACAATATTGAAGTTTCATGTAGTCGACATTCACATGACACCACTAGAGGGATGACAACATACATCTCATCAAAATATCGAACGAATACCAAATTCACATGACTACTAATAGCAAGACTTCTCCCATGTCCTCAGGAACAAACGTAACTACTCACAAAGCATATTCATGTTCGTAATCAGAGGGGTATTAATATGCATAATGGATCTGAACATATGATCTTCCACCAAGTAAACCAACTAGCATAGTCGGTGTCAAAACCGGCAGATCTCGGGTACGGGGTCCCGAACTATGCGTCTAGGCCGGATGGTAACAGGAGGCAGGGGACACGATGTTTTACCCAGGTTCGGGCCCTCTTGATGGAGGTAAAACCCTACGTCTTGCTTGATTAATATTGATGATATGGTAGTACAAGAGTAGATCTACCACGAGATCAGAGAGGCTAAACCCTAGAAGCTAGCCTATGGTATGATTGTTGTTCGTCCTACGGACTAAAACTCTCCAGTTTATATAGACACTGGAGAGGGCTAGGGTTACACAGAGTCGGTTACAATGGTAGGAGATCTACATATCCGTATCGCCAAGCTTGCCTTCCACGCCAAGGAAAGTCCCTTCCAGACACGGGACGAAGTCTTCAATCTCGTATCTTCATAGTCCAGGAGTTCGGCCGAAGGCATAGTCCGGCCATCCGGACACCCCCTAATCCAGGACTCCCTCAGTAGCCCCTGAACCAGGCTTTAATGACAACGAGTCCGGCGTGCAGATTGTCTTCGGCATTGCAAGGCGGGTTCCTCCTCCAAGTACTTCATAGAAGATTTTGAACACAAAGGTAGTGTCCAGCTCTGCAAAATAAGTTTCCACATACTGCCATAGAGAGAATAATATTTACACAAATCTAATCTGCTGACGTATTCCGTTGCGTGACATCACACCACGGCCAAGTCTTTATTCAAATCGTTTTATTGTCCCACCTTAGCGCGTTTAGTGAGGCGGTTTCCTTAGCACGTCTTGTTAAAGCAAAGATCGTCTCCCCTTATTCCGAGATTCTCATCAATCCGGGTGTGGGTAACCCAACCGCGCCATTGACTATGGCGCTTGGGAGATAAGCGAGTTTTACCAGGCTGGTGGGGGTGCATAGTCGTGTCTGCCCATATAAGGGGATAAGGATCCACCTTTTCATCCACGCCTTCTTCCTCCTTTGCCTATCCATTTCCGCGCACTCGAGCTCTAGCGCCCAAGTCTACACACCCCACCTCAACCTTCTCCAGCCATGTCCAGAGCGGGAGGCAAGTGGATGGTCTCTTCCGTCACGGAGGGACACATCAAAAGACTAAGGAAGGCCGGATACTTGTCTAACGACATTGCGCACCGGCTTCCCGAAGAGGGGCAGCTCATCCCCACCCCTAGGCCCCATGAGAGGGTGGTGTTCCCCCATTTCCTCCGCGGACTGGGCTTCCCTCTCCCCCCATTTGTCTGGGGGCTCATGTTCTACTATGGCCTGGATTTACACGATCTGGCCCCGAACTTTGTCCTCAACATCTCGGCGTTTATCATCGTGTGCGAGGCTTTCTTCCACATCTGCCCCCATTTTGTCCTATGGCTCAAGACTTTTAATGTCAAGCCGAAGGTGGTGCGAGGCACCCAAGCGGAGTGCGGAGGCGCCATGGTGGGCAAGATGTCCAACGTCCTATGGTTCGAGGGCTCCTTCGTGGAATCCCTAAAGGGGTGGCAGTCGGGGTGGTTTTACATCACCGAGCCGCGCGACCCTGAATGGGTCGCAGCCCCCGAGTTCCGATCCGTACCCCCTACGTGGCTCGCCTCCTGGAAAGAGACGGGCATGTCGTGGGGTAAAAAAGGAGAGCTGACCGGACTTCAAACATGCGTCCAAACCCTGGTGGACAGGAAGCTCAAACTTGTCAATGTAGTCCAGGTTATGCTCATCCGTCGGATCCTCCCGTGTCAACAACGGGCTTTCAACCTGTGGGAGTTCGACCCGACGCGGCACCGAACTCTGAGCAGGCTCTTCGACATGACGTACGAAGATGCCTGGAAGGTGCTTTTCAAGGGCGCCGAGGCCCCCGCATCCGCCACCGAGGAACCCGGATTTAGCATGCAGCGTCACGCTCATGCGGTAAGCTGTTTTTACCTTTTAGAGGGTATTAGTTTTTTATAGTTTGACTCCATGCAGGATCTAAGCTCCATTACCTTTGACAGGATTGGCAGGAGACGTCCGGACAGATCAACTGTCCGGCTCCTTTGCCCGAAGGCCCAGCGGACGCTCGCTTGACGAAGCTGCTGGTTCCGGCACCCTACGTGGTGCCGGAGAAGAAGGCCAGGAAGAAGGCCACGGGGACTCGAAAGAGTGCCCGGCTCCAGGAGGTGTCGGATTCATCATCCGACGACTCCAAGGTGCACTCCTCCCATGAAGACGAGGAGGAGGAAGAAGAGACCACTCCCCCTCCAGCGGGGGGAGGGAAGAAAAGGAAGGCCGCCCCAACCGGGGAGGCCGAAGGGTCCAAGAGGGGGAAGACCCCTCCTCCGGACTACTCCACCAACGCCGACGACGGCGAAGAGGAGTGGCCGCACAGGGCCAAGCCCCTTGCGAGATTGTAAGTATCCGGATACCCGAGTGATTCATAGTATTCCCAGATTGCACAGCTTTTCCTTATGTCGAACATGATTGTGCAGTCCGCCCAAGGCCGGGCTCGACGAGTCGTCGAGCGGCTCCCTGGATTTCTCAGATGTGAATTCGCTTCCGACAGCTTCCTCCCCCCACCCTACGGACGGCGCGGAGGTGGCGTCCCAACAGGTTCGAAGCCAGGAGGAGGTGGTCCTGGAGGCGCCGCAAGGCAACCTCCCGGACTCCAGGCATAAAGGGGATAGAACCCCCAAGGGCTCCAAGTCCGGCATTGAGCCGGACACCGCGCCGGAACCTTCAACGGTTCCGGACTCCAGTAGGCAGCCTCCTTCCAAGAGGAGCAAGCCTACCGAGCCGGTGACCTCCGTCCAATCGAAGGCACCGGACAATTTGCTGGAGACGTTTAACGGCGACTCCATCGACGAGGAGCACCGCACTATTATGAGTGTGGTGATCCAGAAGGTTCAGTCCGCCAAGAGCGGACTGACTGAAGCCTGTGCCAGCCTTCTAACAGGCTTTGAGGTAAGTAAAGAATATGTCAAAATATTACCGCATCGACAGTAGCCCCTGATGCTCTGTTCGGTGTTCGGATAGAAAAGCCGAATAGAGGATCTAATAACATTCGCAGGAGTCTAACATAATCAAGTCAATATGCATATGTAGGCTTCGCTACTGGCCTCCGCCGCACTGACTGCGGAGGTGGATATGCTAAAGCAGAACCTCGAGCGGTCCGAGCAAGAGCTCGGCCTAGCCAAGCAGCAGCTCGAGGAGAAGGAAGGTAAGAAATACCTTATTGAAATATGTGAAAGGTGCAATTGCAAAAAGTGACAGGATTAACGCGGCTATTGTAGGGGCCACAACTGAGGTGGCGACCCTTAAGCAAGCGTTGTCCGAGGCCGAAAAGAGGGCGGCCACGGAGCGCACCGAGCGGGAGAAGCATGAGACGCAGGTTGGCGAGGTGCGGCAAGAGCTCCAGGCTCTCATGAAAAAACATGAGAGTTTGGAGCATGACTCAAAGACACGAGAGTCTGAGCTTGCGGCAGCCATTGAAGATGCCAAGTCTGCCAAGGCCGAAGCCCAGAAGGCCCTCCAGGAGGTTGAGGCAATAAAAAATATAGCGGCGGGTAAGGCATTCTTTATGCAAAGCAAGCACGTAAAGTGAATTACTTGTCACTTACCCGAATCCGGAGCTCTCCAGGAGCATTCGCAGACTTGCCCCGTAGCGTGTCGGATGCCGCCGCCTTCTACTGAGCCAAGGAGGGAAGCTCGACGGAGAAGGTGTTCTGGTCGCAGTATGCTGAGGCCGAACACCCGATGCCCTTAAGCGACCAGCTGAAACAGCTGGTCGAGCTCCATAACGTGGCCGAACAGGCCATGAAGGGCCTCATAGTCCGGCTATGGCCTAGAGAGGCCATGCCTGGGAGCTACTTCGGGATGGTGAGGCGGCTGGTGGAGGCCTGTCCAAGGCTCGAAGTCATCAAGCGCTCCATATGCATCGAGGGTGCCTGTAGGGCGCTTGCCCGTGCGAAGGTGCACTGGGGCAAGCTGGATGCTGAGAAGCTTGTGAAGGACGGGCCACCGCCGGGCAAGGAGCATCGCAAGCCTGAGATGTATTATGAGGGTGTTCTGAAGGGTGCCCGCCTTGTGGCAGATGAATGTTCCATGAATGTAATTTTTCAGTGAACTTGTTGGTTTGGTCCTGTGCGCTAAAAACTTGTTCATGTGCGCTAAGCAATGCTTTTTGAATTTAAAATATTACCTTCTGTGCGGCCGTTTATCAAATTTGAGAGATGGCGAGTCGTCGGCTTATGCCCCCATGGCACGAGTGTTGTAGTATTCGGGATAAACATGAGCACTCTTTTTCCCATTCTTGGGTCCTTCGAGGGAGGCGCTCAACACAACGAACAAAGCAATCGGACTATAATGCTTGAACACTCTCACTTAGCCATAGAATTCTATAATTTTAAATTTCGGCGAAGCCCCTAGTGTTTGGAAGACCGAGTTCGGGGCGCTATCCACGCATAGGCCGGACAAAGCTGACTCCTCGCTCTAAGCGGCATAAGTCTTTAGGGACTCGAAAACCTCTCGAACAGCGACCAGCTCTTGCCTTATCATGACGGCCAGTTTTAGCTTTCTCTACTGAGGTGCTTAGCCCAGCTCAACTGTGGCACAATCACAGTAGTTCTCCTAGTGCTACCTTAGCCCATATAACGGAACATAAGGTACCAAAACATAGGAGCCGGGCAAACCCAACTATTGACCCAAGACATGATTCAGAGCCGATGCATATAATGCAATAAGTTTGGGGTGCCGCACTTGTGAAAGTGTTCGGACTTCTCACACCATGTTGTGGGGTACTTAAGCCCCTGGCGTATTGGCCGTACCAGTGTACAGGTGCGACATGTCATTAATGAACATATATTCGTAAAAAAAGAGGTAATGCAATAATAGACGGAAGCTATGCATTGTTTATTTAAAAAAGCTGCGATCAAAGCAGAACGATACAAATAGTGCGATAAGGAAAAGATGGGACTATCAAATATGTCCTTTCCAGGGGCGAGCTGCAGAATGTTATGCGAAACAGGTATACTGCTCGTTATAGAGACCACCTTAGAGTTCCGTAGTGCGGCGTAGCTTTCTGCTTCCCTGGTTGTATCGTTTGTGCGGCAATTGTACTGTCGGACAAGCCTTCCGAAGAATGGAGTCCTGAAAATAAGAGAAAATTTAAGAAATCGACAGCCCCTAGTGCGGTCTAAGCCGCGTTTCGGGCGTGCCGTGATGGTGCCCCTTCCCCTGTGCCCATGGTATTTCTAGAGCATAGTTATGTACGCGCAACACTGGTTTCGCAAGTTCGCGAGGGCTGGGGTTGGGGCTGCATTGCTACGCTTGCTCGGAACATGCCAGGCGGTCTTGTTGTAGGTTACTCCGGGCGCGCTTGATGGTGTCCGAACGTTTAATGGCTGGACTGGAGAATTGCCTTGAGACGCTGCTTTGTACTTCCGCTGCGATAGCCGCCGTATGCTCCTCCGTTCGGAAGTGCGTTCGGTGTTTCCATTGACCTTGATAACTCCTCGAGGACCTGGCATCTTGAGCTTGAGGTATGCGTAGTGCAGCACCGCATTGAACTTGGCAAATGCGGTTCGCCCGAGCAGTGCGTGATAGCCACTGCGGAACGGGACTATGTCGAAGATTAACTCCTCGCTTCGGAAATTATCCGGAGATCCAAAGACCACTTCTAGTGTAACTGAGCCTGTACAGTTAGCCTCTACACCTGGTATGATGCCTTTAAAGGTCATTCTAGTAGGTTTAATCCTCAAGGGATTGACGCCCATTTTCCGCACTGTATCCTGGTAAAGCAGGTTCAGGCTGCTGCCGCCGTCCATAAGGACTGTAGTGAGGTGAAATCTGTCAATAATTGGGTCTAGAACCAATGCGGCGAATCCTCCATGACGGATGCTAGTGGGGTGGTCCCTTCGATCAAAAGTGATCAGGCAGGAAGACCATGGGTTGAACTTTGGGGCGACTGGCTCCATCGCGTATACGTCCCTTAGCGCACGCTTCCGCTCCCTCTTGGGGACATGGGTTGAGTATATCATGTTCACCGTCCGCACTTGTGGGGGGAAACCTTTCTGTCCACTATTGTTCGGCGGCCGGGGCTCCTCCTCGTCATCGCTATGCAGCCCCTTGTCTCTGCTTTCGGCATTTAACTTGCCTGCCTGCTTGAACACCCAACAATCCCTGTTGGTGTGATTGGATGGTTTTTCGGGGGTGCCATGTATCTGGCATGAGAGGTCGAGTATTCGGTCCAAACTGGACGGGCCCAGAGTATTTCTTTTGAATGGCTTTTTCCGCTGACCGGGTTTAGAGCCTCTGAATCCGGCATTAACTGATGTATCCTCAGCATTGTTGCCGTTAATGCGGCGCTTTTGCTTGTTGTGACGCGACCTGCCACTGCTGTCCTTGGTATCCGAATTACCAGGGCTCTTGTTCATGTTTATTGATGCGAGCTAGCCATCTCTCTTCGCCCACGCACAAGCGGGTCATAAGTGTCGTGAGGGCTGCCATAGATTTCGGCTTTTCCTGTCCTAGGTGTCGTGCAAGCCACTCGTCGCGGATGTTATGCTTGAAGGCTGCTAGGGCCTCTGCGTCCGGACAGTCGACAATTTGATTTTTCTTGGTTAGGAACCGTGTCCAGAATTGTCTGGCCGATTCCTCTGGCTACTGAATTATGTGGCTTAGGTCATCGGCGTTTGGTGGTCGCACATAAGTGCCCTGGAAATTGTCGAGGAATGCGGCTTCCAGGTCCTCCCAACAACCAATTGATTCTGCTGGCAAGCTGTTAAGCCAATGCCGAGCTGGTCCTTTAAGCTTGAGTGGGAGGTATTTGATGGCGTGTAGGTCATCACCGCGGGCCATGTGGATATGAAGGAGTTAGTCCTCGATCCATACCGCAGGATCTGTTGTGCCATCGTATGATTCGATGTTCACGGGTTTGAAACCCTCGGGGATTTGATGATCCTTTACTTCATCTATGAAGCATAGTGGGTGTGCGGCGCCTCTGTATTGGGCTACATCACGACGCAACTCAAACGAGCTTTGTCTACTATGTTCAACCTGGCCGGATTTACTGTATCCGGCATGACGAGAACCATCTCGTGCCATGGGGCGCCCATGTGATCCGTAGATCGATCTTGTTTGCCTTGCCTTGTCCTCCCATATATCTCACAGGTCTGGTGCATTTTCCCATGCCTTGGTATTTTTTGAGCGGCGCCGGGGTGCGACTTGAGTGGAGGGCCAAGAGGCCTCTTTGTCGGAGCCACAGGGTGGCCGGTCGGCCGCATCATGCGCTGGTGATGTAGGTTTAAGTGCTTCCTCCTCTAATTGGGGTAGCAACCTACGCTTTGTGTAGATCTTGGAGGGGCGTTTGAGTTCATACTCTTCGGCCGCAAGGACTTCAGTCCATCTGTCAGCTAGCAAATCTTGATCAGCTCTAAGATGTTGTTTTTTCTTGAGGCTGCTCGCCGTGGCCATAAGACTGCGTTTGAAACGCTCTTGTTCAACGGGATCCTCCGGCACGACAAATTCGTCGTCGTCGAGGCTTGCCTCGTCTTTGGAGGGAGGCATATAATTATCGTCCTCAACCTCTCTGTCTGCCGCTCTCTCATGAGGGCTGACTTCTCTATCCTCTTGTGCTGAATCTTGCTGGAGGTGGTTGTCTTCGGCACTGTCCGGGGTGTTATTATCCCCGTGCCGGAATCACCGTTTTTGTTCTGGCGGGATTTAGAGCGGCGCCGCTGACGCCGGCGCTTAGGCTGCTTCTTGGAGGGGTCATCCTCCGCTATTCCATCGCCATTGCCTTCTCTTGGGGTGTCCACCATGTATATATCATACGATGAGGTGGCTTTCCAGTGCCCTATAGGCGCTGGTTCTTGATCATCTCCTGCATCGGCGTCCATACCGTCGATGTCTTCAGAGTCGAAGTCGAGCATGTCGGTTAAATCATCAACAGTGGCTACGAAGTGGGTGGTGGGTGGGCTTTGAATTTCTTCATCATCCTCATCCCAACCTTGCCGACCATAGTCCGGCCAGGGCTCTCCTGACAAAGAGAGAGACTTTAGTGAATTCAGAATATCACCGAAGGGCGAGTGCTGAAAGATGTCTGCGGCGGTGAACTCCATGATCGGCGCCCAAGCGGGTTCGCTCGGTCGGGGTGTGGAGGGCTCGGAGTCTGGAGAGGAGTCCGGCTCTTTGGAGTCACGGGCTTCGCAGATAATAGGGCTGGTGTTCGGCTCAATCGCCGTAGAGATTGCAGCCCCCGAGGCAGTGTCTAACCACCCATCCTCGGTTGGTGTGATCGGCTCTAAGCTAGGGGTTGGAGCGGACACAGGTGCGGCCTCCAGGGCACTGTTTGGCGGCAGAGCTAAATCATGCCCATCGTGACAGTGCGGCGCGCTCGGCTGTGGCTCGAATCCGTCGAAGATCAAGTCTCCGCGGATGTCGGCCGTGTAGTTCAAACTTCCAAATCTGACCTGATGGCCAGGGGCGTAGCTTTCGATCTGCTCCAGATGACCAAGTGAATTGGCCCGCAGTGCAAAGTTGCCGAATACGAAGATCTGTCCGGGGAGAAAAGTCTCACCCTGGATCGCATCGCCGTTGATGATCGGAGAAGCCATCGGGCCTAAAAGTGACGACACAGAGTGTGACGCCCAGATAATTAAGCTATAGTAATCCTCCTCTAATGATGCCACATCATCACATTACTGTTGCTAATCCTCACTTGATCCAAATCATGATTCAAATTCAAATTCAAAATTTAAAGTCAAAAATCCAAGTTTGTCAAGCATGAAAACTAAAATGTTCAAAAGGTGGCAAATAATCCTTGGATATTTATCAAGTTGGAACCAACCTCATTTGAGTTCCCAAAATACCCGTGGGATTTTATCTTGTGGTCCAACAATAATTAAATTGGCCTTTCCAATTTCTAAAAATGGTTAGCCAACTCCTTTTGACCCCAAACTTTTTATGAAACTTCACTTTGTTCCTATCTATTTTTTGTGCAAAGTGCCACATTTAACAAAAATAATTCAGTAGCTCTTTTAAATAGAAAAGCAAAAGTTAAAACAAAAGCAAAAAAAAGGGCCAAAGCCCGTGGCCTCCCATTGGGCCTCAGCCCACTTCAGCCAGGCCGGCCCACCACTCCACCTACTTACCCCTCCCACCAGGAACCCTAGCCCACTACCGCTGCCGCACCCACTCCCCATGATCCCCTCCTTCCTCTTGTTCCCCTCCTAAACCAGATCGGGATCGGGCGGACTGCCCAGACCCCATCGTCACCGCCCGACCCTGTCGTCGCTCCAAGCCCTCCTCGTCGGACCGCCGCGGTCCTCCTTGTGGCCCCGTCCCCTCTCCCTCGTGGCCCGACGCCTGCTTGACGCCGTGGACGTTGCCGCAACCTCGCGCCGTCACTGGTTCTCACCGGACTCCGTCCCTGTTGTCCTCCCCAACGGCTCCAACAAGCCCGCTGCCACCCCCCTACAGCTCCGCTGTGAGCCCCTCGCCATTTCCCCCTCCCCCCTCGTCTCCGTCGTCGAGCGTGGCCGCCGCTCCCCGTTGCAGATGCTGCCCGGCCCGTGCTCCCGTGCATCCCTGTGCCGTCCCGCGGTCACCGCGCCCTGGTCCATCGTGGCCGCGCCGCCCACGCCTTCTCACACTGCACAGCCGCCTGCTGCTCCGCCCCACACACCGCGTCGCGCACGTGCTCATCAACGGCTACGCCCTTTCTCCGTTTGCCCCGCACCGACAACCGTCCTCGCTCAGCGCCGCCGCCCTCTGCCGTGGCCGCTACCGCGCCCCTGGGCGTGTTCCCAAGCGAGCTGGCGCCCAAGCGCCCGCACCCGACGCCCCGTACCCGCGGCCCCCTTGTTGGTCGCTGCCCCAGCCATCGCGGCACCGGCCGGCCGCGCCATGGCCACCGGCGCGCGCCCTCCTGGGCACCCGAGTGCTCCCCGCCCCCTGGTGGCCTCGGGCACGCACGCCCGCACCCGTGCGCCCGCTAAACCACTAAGGTCTATGACACCGGGGCCCCACGCCCCTGGAACGTTTTTTTAAGAAAAATAAATAATTAAAATTAATAATTAATTAATTAGTAATTTATTTAATTAACCTAATTAACCTTGCTTATTAACCTAATTACATAATTAGTCTTAACTAAACTGTTAGGTTAGCTGAGGTGACAATGACAGATGGGCCCCACTGCCCCATTGACCAGTCAACCTAGCCAGAGTTGACTGTTGACTCTGCTGACATCAAAATGATGTCATGCTGGCGCAATAAGTCCTTTCTTGAGTTAAAGATAATCCCAAAAATTGTTTAAATATTTGAAAATTCATAGAAAATAATCCGTAACTCAGATGAAAATGTTTTCTACATGAAAGTTGCTCAGAACGACGAGACGAATCCGAATACACGGTCCGTTCATCTGTCACATGCCCCTAGCATGCTGAACATGGGAAATTCCCCCTCCGGTCATCTGTTTGACACAGGTCCAGAACCGGGAATACATTCCCGTTTGAATTCCCCCTTCACCTATATCGTGTAGCCTTACGTTAGGTCACACCCGGCACAGCATATTGCCACGTTATGCTTTGTGATGCTATGTTTGCTTTATATTTACTGTTTCTTCCCCCTCTTCTCTCCGGTAGACCCCGAGACCGATGATGCCCCTGTGATCGACTACATCACCGACGACCCCTCCTTCTTGTCTGAGCAACCAGGCAAGCAAACCCCCCTTGAGCATTCCGATATCGCCCATTTCTTTCCCTCTCATGCTTGCATTAGACCTGCTACTGTTTTCTGTATGATCCTACTCTGATGCATAGCCTGTTGTTGTTACCTGCTTTCATACCTTACCTGCTTATCCTAAACTGCTTAGTATAGGATGGTTAGTGATCCACCAGTGACCCCCACCTTCTCCCAGTTGCCCCGCTTTAGGTTCGATGACTCGATCAACGTGATCGACGCCCAGGCCCCGACACCGCACATCACCCCCCCTAGTTGTACGACTCTGCAGAGTTACCATCGAGTGTCGAGGGTGGAACCTCTTACATCACTCCTGATGAGATCTCCGTAGTGTAGCTTTACGGTCGAGGTCATCGAGGGTGATTTCCTCCTTAACCACTTCCGTTACGGCTCTGTCGTGCAACCCATCAAACATGAACCTCGAGGGTGGATCCTCTTACGTTCACCTTGATGACAACATCGAGTGGAATTCACCGGGGGTGATTCCTCGGGTTTTTCCCTTGGTGTTAGACACACAGTTACTATGGTTACTATGACTTTGCACTGAACCATGTGACTAAAGACGGGTTGACCCTGAGTGGTACCCGCGCGAGCTTAATTGCGAGTGATGTGGAGTCGGGTTGACCTGGAAGGTGCCCGCGAGATACTTACGAGGCGTGGCCGGGCATTCTTAGCCCTTGCCGCAAGTACTCGAGACGGGGCGACGGGGTCACATCGATCGTGAGTCTCTGCTCGTTACCGCGCGTTCCTAATCCACTACGATTTGGATATTTGATCCGAGGGGCCTCTGGCCTGATAGCACAAACCATCACGTGGGCATAGTATGGGCGTTCTGTGTCGTATACATCAGCCGAAGCTTAATAGACGTCAGCGACTGAACGACGCGCGCCGGGTTGGACTGGAAAGCACCTACCTTGTTGAAGGAGGTAGCTAGGTCTGCTCACTGGCCGCGTTCGCAACGTGCAGGAGTTCCCGGGGAGATGGCCCATGACCCCTGGGGGCATAGGTTTAGTCCGGCGTGCTGGCCTCTCTATTAAGCCTAGGTCGGGTTGCGGCGTATTGTTTGGCCGAGGTCGGGCATGACCCAGGAAAGTGTGTCCGGCCGGAGTTAATCGAGCGTGGTGGGTAAGTTGGTGCACCCCTGCAGGGAAGAAAACATCTATCGATAGCCTGTCCTACGGTAACGGACACTTGGAGTTGTATCCCGATCGATACAACTAGAACTGGATACTTGAGACGAGACATGGAGATGAGACTTGGATATGAGATGATAACTGGATAGTATGGCTCTGGGATTGCTTTCTCATAGGGAGTCGAGAAAGGATCTCTGGCCGAGGTTGATAACACTACTACTTTACATTATATTGATCTGTACTCTTCTATGTGCTGCAAGATGCTTGAAGATGCTAGTCTTCGATAGGCTAGGCCTTTCCCCTTCTTTCTGGCATTCTGCAGTTTAGTCCACAGATACAGCCCCTTTCCTTTGATACAGATGCATACTTAGTTTAGATCTGATGTAAGTCTTGCGAGTACTTTGGATGAGTACTCACGGCTGCTTTTCTATCTCTTTTCCCCCATACCCGTTTGTTGCAACGAGATGACGGATCCAAGGAGCCAGACGACACCACTGATGAGTACTGCTACCCCGAGGGTGCCTACTACTACGTGACGTCCGCTGACGACTTGGAGTAGTTAGGAGGCTCCCAGGCAGGAGGCCTTGCCTTTTCGTTCAATGTTGCTTTTGTGCTAGCCTTCTTAAGGCAAAACTTGTTTAACTTATGTCTGTACTCAGATATTGTTGCTTCCGCTGACTCCTGTGTTTTCAAGCTTATGTATTCGAGCCCTCGAGGCCCTGGCTTGTAATATAAAGCTTGTATTATTTTAATTTGTGTCTAGAGTTGTGTTGTGATAGCTTCCCGTGAGTCCTTGATCTTGATCGTACACATTTGCGTGTATGATTAGTGTACGGTCAAATCGAGGGCGTCACAAGTTGGTATCAGAGCCGACTGCCTATAGGTAGCCCCCTTCCTACTCCTTGGCTGAAGTTGAGTCTAGTCACTGAAAAACTTTTGCTAACTTTGGCTGTGTGTCTTACGGGCCCACGTAGCCATTGGGTGGTATTAGGATCTTTTATTCCTCGTCTTTACTCTGGCACTCTGATCTCTCTTCTATTCGGGTTAAATGATTTTTACTAACGCTGACTCTAGGTTCCTGTAACTACTTCCACCCGGAGGGCCCCTTACTCCAGACGATTACTTGATGCACTGAAGGATTTCGAAGATACTCTCCGATGTTCTCTCGAGACTTTGTGCCCATTGCTTTTTCAATTCCCTACCATCGAAATACCCCTATGGATAAATACGTGCACTTGTCGTTCCTACTTTTATTCCCAGTTGATCTTGTTATTACTAGATACCCCGAAATACTCGCCGTTGTTCCGAGAATCCTTTGTGCCTACTGCCTTGCAGTTCCTTGTCGCCTGAATACACCTACAAATTAATCCTCACACTTATCAAGGATTTGTTTCTCCCTAGTTGTTCAGGTGTTTCACAAAATTCTTCGAAATGTTATCCGATCTTTTGAGAATCCTCTGCAGCCTATGGCTCTTGAAATTCTTGTCTCCTTGCATTATGGATACTTTCCATATGTCTGGCAATATTCAGTACTATCCTTTGTCATCTTTATTTTGAACACTTGATTCGATATGTTTGTGAATGCTTGCAATCATCAAACACAGTTATAATTCTTCCCTTCGGCACAGACGTCACCTCGGACATGAGCTGGTTCTCGGCAAAACAAACCTTGAATGATTGTCGATCTATGTCTTTTCAACTTGCTTATCTTTTGATTAGAGCATCTGCTTTTGATCCCCCGAATTGGAAATCATAATTCCTTTGCATTTAAGCTTTGGAATTATCAGATGTTTCCAAAATGCGATGCCTTTGCATTATGTCTTCTTCTGATTGAATATCGATACTCACATCAGTTCCGTTGTGGATCGCCGGATCCATTATTGGATTATCATCCAACAGTGTCCTTCATATTCAAAGAACCTCGTGAAGTTCTTTCCCAGATACATAATACCTTTGGTAAATTGTATCCTCTCCTTTTGTCAACCATACTCTCCTTTCGAGCTTGTGTTGTTTACTTCTGAAGTTTGTGGAATAGGTTCCTAAGATGCCCCTGTGCGTTGAACATATGCCTCACCTAATCCTTTTGAACCCAAGAGTTTTAATGAGTCTTACTCTTCTGGTGCTTTGACAGATAACATTTCAACACTACAACTTCATCAAAAGCGAGAAGTAAATGAAATTATATGCATTGTCGACCTTGAACTTTGTGTTCATGCCCATGGACACGACGTAGATCTTATCATGGAAGCTTCTCTTAAAATTAATTATCCCTTGGTATAAGATCATCTTATATCTAGGGTTTGATCCTTTGCAACCGTGGTTCTGACCATAATTATTTCCCTTTGATTCTATTTCTCGGACAAGTGAAAGCACTTGTCTTCTGTAGATAAATGCATCTTCACAACCTCTATTTTGATCTTCCATCGAGTATTGCCCTCCGGTATCTTAAAAAAAGAACCATGTTGCTTCCTACGAGTCTTCTTCTGGTATTGCTTCTCATGGGTTTCAGATTTCCCTGGATTTTGAGTTGTTAGTCACTCGAGAATGCCGATAAGTGAATCGATTCCACACTCTGATTCTATAACTCTAAGTAATTTTGTTGCTTACAAGTTTAATAATCCTTCAAGTCATTCCCACCCTGATCGGCTATATCATTATCATGCTAAATTTTAACTGTGCTACCCGGTCCTTCTTCCCAGAGCACAATTTTCGATGATGAGCTAAGATTATGTTGATCTTCCTCGTCATATTTTTCGCCTTGAACAACAAGCTTGATTTCGAGTTTGCATTGTACCCATGGTTCCAATAACCTTTCGCTTCATCATTCCTTTGACTTGATGTCGTCGTCGATTGATTACATCTTCATGAAATCTCTCGACAAATGTGTCATGATCATCATCAACATTTTAGCTCTTCCAGGATATCGATTGAATTCATGATGAGAAATACCATCCTTGCCCCTCGATGATTTGTGTTATCATCGACAGCATTCTTGCCTCCCCCAACATGTTTTTGTTCATATAAATTTTGGAAATACATCCTTTTTGACATGTCGATGGATTTTTGCTGAAAACATTGGCCACCTCCTCATCTTTCCTGATAAAATTGCATGAGGTGTTCAAGTAATTCCCGATGGATCCTTTGTGTTCCCAAGGTCCGGTCTTTACCTGAAGACCATGTCAATGCTATCCAAAAGTATGACTGTGTTACTCCGAACATCATTAAGAACATTGGAGGCGCAGTGCTAAATGTTTCTTGATCAATTATCCAAACACCATTGTATGGGTAAGCATCATGATTCTCCTTGCCCCATTAACTAAATGGATAAGTACTTGATGTCCTATCTTGTATATGATGCTCTATTTGTTCTTGGGAAGTATATACTCTAATACTTTTGTATAAGCACCTTTTTCCTTTCCATTGTTTTGTTTAACCTTTCTTGTGATCTATATGATCTAAGTAGTAATAGTTCCCTGCTTATGTAACACCTTGGTGTACAAGCTCTGTCTGTAAGCCCTTGTTACTATTGTTGATGACATTCTGGTAGCCGCCGATGGACGAGAACTTTGCCTATTGGTCCGCCTCGTCTTAACGAGCAGGAAATGGTTCTCTTCGTCCCTCGCCCTTGGTACCAACGTAGTTACCAACATAACTGACAGACTATCCTCTGACCTACCTTGCTATCATGACCGTACATATGTTAGCGCCCTTCCTACCTTTAACCCACATGGTAGGCCCATAACCCACAGCTCCACAGGATCGAAACCTGACTCTCGTGTACATCTTTATCCTCCAAAATTATTCCTCACGCTTGGCTTCGTATGTAATTCACGAGCCACCTTCTTGTGATCTGTTTTGGTATCAGATGCAATACTTATTTTCGATGCACTGAACCCCTTTCACACTCTGTTTCAGACATCAATCGATTGTCCATCCACTTGAAGCTTCTTATTGCTCCTCCTTACCTTGCTCTCGATGACTTTCTTGAATTTCAACTTGAGAGATGCCTCGATGCCACGTCGCGAGATAGCCCCTAGGTACCTATCTTGTGTTAAGCCCCATCCTTTTCGAGTATTTCCTCCTGCTACACCCCTTAAATCACGGGACGAGATTTCTTGTAGTGGAGGAGAATTGTGATGCCTGGATAATTAAGCTACAGTAATCCTCCGCTAATGATGCCACGTCATCACATTACTGTTGCTAATCCTCACTTGATCCAAATCATGATTTAAATTCAAATTCAAAATTTAAAGTCAAAAATCCAAGTTTGTCAAGCATGAAAACTAAAATGTTCAAAAGGTGGCAAATAATCCTTGGATATTTATCAAGTTGGAACCAACCTCATTTGAGTTCCCAAAATGCCCCTGGGATTTTATCTTGTGGTCCAACAATAATTAAATTGGCCTTTCCAATTTCTAAAAATGGTTAGCCAACTCCTTTTGACCCCAAACTTTTTATGCAACTTCACTTTGTTCCTATCTATTTTTGCGCAAAGTGCCACATTTAACAAAAATAATTCAGTACCTCTTTTAAATAGAAAAGCAAAAGTTAAAACAAAAGCAAAAAAAGGGCCAAAGCCCCTGGCCTCCCATTGGGCCTCGGCCCACTTCAGCCAGGCCGGCCCACCCCTCCACCTACTTACCCCTCCCACCAGGAACCCTAGCCCACTACCCCTGCCGCACCCACTCCCCATGATCCCCTCCTTCCTCTCGTTCCCCTCCTAAACCGGATCGGGATCGGGCGGACTGCCCAGACCCCATCGTCACCGCCCGACCCTGTCGTCACTCCAAGCCCTCCTCGCCGGACCGCCACGGTCCTCCTTGCGGCCCCGTCCCCTCTCCCTTGTGGCCTGACGCCTGCTTGATGCCGTGGACGTTGCCGCAACCTCACGCTGTCGCTGGTTCTCACTGGACTCCGTCCCTGTCGTCCTCCCCAACGGCACCAACGAGCCCGCTGCCACCCCCGCTACAGATCCGTTGTGAGCCCCTCGCCATTTCCCCCTCCCCTCTCGTCTCCATCGTCGAGCGTGGCCACCACTCCCCGTTGCAGATGCTGCCTGACCCGTGCTCTCGTGCATCCCCGTGCCGTCCCATGGTCACCCCGCCCTGGTCTGCCGTGGCCGCGCCACCCACGCCCTCTCACACTGCACAGCCGCCTGCTACTCCGCCCCACACACCGCATCGCATGCGTGCTCATCACCGGCTATGCCCTTTCGCCGTTTGCCCCACACCGACGACCGTCCTCGCTCAGCGCCGCCGCCCTCTACCATGGCCGCTACCGCGCCCCTGGGCGTGTTCCCAAGCGAGCTGGCGCCCAAGCACCCGCACCCGACGCCCCGTACTCGCGGCCCCCTCGTTGGTCGCCGCCCCAGCCCTCGCGGCTCCGGCCGGCCGCGCCGTGGCCGCCGGCGCGCGCCCTCCTGGGCGCCCGAGTGGTCCCCACCCCCTGGTGGCGTCGGGCATGCACGCCCACACCCGTGCGCCCGCTAAGCCACTAGGGTCTATGACATAGGGACCCCACGCCCCTGGAACGTTTTTTTAAGAAAAATAAATAATTAAAGTTAATAACTAATCAATTAGTAATTTATTTAATTAACTTAATTAACCTTGCTTATTAACCTAATTACATAATTAGTCTTAACTAAACTGTTAGGTTAGCTGAGGTGGCAATGACAGATGGGCCCCACTGCCCCATTGACCAGTCAACCTAGTCAGAGTTGATTGTTGACTCTGCTGACATCAGAATGACATCATGCTGGCGCAATAAGTCCTTTTTTGAGTTAAAGATAATCCCAGAAATTGTTTAAATATTTGAAAATTCATAGAAAATAATCTGTAACTCAGATGAAAATATTTCTACATGAAAGTTGCTTAGACGACGAGATGAATTCGAATACGCGGTCCGTTCATCTGTCACATGCCCCTAGCATGCTGAACATGGGACATTCCCCCTCCGATCATCTGTCTGACACAGGTCCGGAACCGGGAATACATTCCTGGTTGAATTCCTCCTTCACCTATATCGTGTAGCCTTACGTTAGGTCACACCCGACACAACATATTGCCACGTTATGCTTTGTGATGCTATGTTTGCTTTATATTTACTGTTTCTTCCCCCTCTTCTCTCCGGTAGACCCCGAGACCGATGTTGCCCTGTGATCGACTACGTCACCGATGACCCCTCCTTCTTGTCTGAGCAACCAGGCAAGCAAACCCCCTTGAGCATTCCGATATCGGCCATTTATTTCCCTCTCATGCTTGCATTAGACCTGCTACTGTTTTCTGTATGATCCTACTCTGATGCATAGCCTGTTGTTGTTACCTGCTATCATACCTTACGTGCTTATCCTAAACTGCTTAGTATAGGATGGTTAGTGATCCATCAGTGACCCCCACCTTGTCCCAATTGCCCCGCTTTATGTTCGATGACTTGATCAACGTGATCGAGCCCAGGCCCCGACACCGCACATCACCCCCCAAGTTGTACGACTCTGCAGAGTTACCATCGAGTGTCGAGGGTGGAACCTCTTACATCACTCCTGATGAGATCTCCGTAGTGTAGCTTTACGGTCGAGGTCATCGAGGGTGATTTCCTCCTTAACCACTTCCGTTATGGCTCTGTCGTGCAACCCATCAAACGTGAACCTCGAGGGTGGATCCTCTTACGTTCACCTTGATGACAATATCAAGTGGAATTCACTGGGGGTGATTCCTCGGGTTTTTCCCTTGGTGTTAGACACACAGTTACTATGGCTACTATGACTTTGCACTGAACCATGTGATTAAAGACGGGTTGACCCTGAGTGGTACCCGCGCGAGCTTAATTGCGAGTGATGTGGAGTCGGGTTGACCTGGAAGGTGCCCGCGAGATACTTACGAGGCATGGCCGGGCATTCTTAGCCCTTGCCGTAAGTACTCGAGACGGGGCGACGGGGTCACATCGATCGTGAGTCTCTGCTCGTTACCGCGCATTCCTAATCCACTATGATTTGGATATTTGATCCGAGGGGCCTCTGGCCTGATAGCACTAACCATCACGTGGGCATAGTATGGGCGTTCTGCGTCGTATACATCAGCCGAAGCTTAATAGACGTCAGCGACTGAGCGGCGCGCGTCGGGTTGGACTGGAAAGCACCTACCTTGTTGAAGGAGGTAGCTAAGTCTGCTCACCGGCCGCGTTCGCAACGTGCAGGAGTTCCCGGGGAGATGGCCCATGACCCCTGGGGGCATAGGTTTAGTTCGGCGTGCTGGCCTCTCTATTAAGCCTAGGTCGGGTTGCAGCGTATCGTTTGGTCGAGGCCGGGCATGAACCAGGAAAGTGTGTCCAGCCGGAGTTAATCGAGCGTGGTGGGTAAGTTGATGCACCCCTGCAGGGAAGAAAACATCTATCGATAGCCTGTCCTACGGTAATGGACACTTGAAGTTGTATCCCGATCGATACAACTAGAACTGGATACTTGAGACGAGACATGGAGATGACACTTGGATATGAGATGATAACTGGATAGTATGGCTCTGGGATTGCTTTCTCGCAGGGAGTCGAGAAAGGATCTCTGGCCGAGGTTGATAACACTACTACTTTACATTATGTTGATCTGTACTCTTCTATGTGCTGCAAGATGCTTGAAGATGCTTGAAGATGCTAGTCTTCGATATGCTAGACCTTTCCCCTTCTTTCTGGCATTCTGCAATTTAGTCCACAGATACAGCCCCTTTCCTTTGATACATATGCATACTTAGTTTAGATCTGATGTAAGTCTTGCAAGTACTTTGGATGAGTACTCACGGCTGCTTTGCTCTCTCTTTTCCCCCATACCCGTTTGTTGCGACCAGATGACGGATCCCAGGAGCCAGACGACACCACTGATGACTACTGCTACCCCGAGGGTGCCTACTACTACGTGACGACCGCACATCGAGCATAAGAGATCCTCCAATTTGTGGACAATGCCCTTGAGTGTGATGATATGCTCCTTCAACAAAATATTTTCACTTGTGAGATACTTGTTTTGAATACGAGCTAACTCAATCATCTTGAAAGCCTCAATCTCTGTTGGGGTGAAGAGATTGTGGTGAGGTTGAAGGATGTCTTCTTCTACTACTGCCAGAACTTGATCCCCCATGGCCTTGTTGATCCCACCATCCTTGTTGATCTCTCCGGGTTCTTCTCTCTTCAGCTCTATCTTCATTAGAGAAGCATCGTTGCCCTCATTATTGGAGGAGTAGGGAGACGACATGATGCTTGGACTTTACAATCCCAGCAGAAAACAGCTCGAAACAAGAACATGAGATTTTTGCGTGATACGGTGGTCAAAACCTTCGGGAGATTATATAATGAATTTTTACCGACCAAAAGAAGTATTGTACAAGAAAACGGAGTCCGGAGAGCACATGAGGTGCCCACGAGCAGGGGGCGCGCCCAGGGGGTAGGGCGCGCCCTCCACCCTCATGGAAGCCCCGTGTCCTTTCCGGTCTGCTTCTTATTTTCCTAATTTTTTATATTCCAAAACGGAGAAATATTGCCATTAGAACTGTTTTGGAGTCGGTTTACTTACCGTACCACATACCTATTACCTTTCGGAGTCTGAAACTTTCCGGAAAGTGTCCCTTATGTATTCCTTCGGGGTTACGGTTTCAATAACATTAGTTTCAACATTTATGGGATTACCTGAGATATAATGTTTGATTCTTTGACCGTTTACTAGCCTCGGATTTGTGCCTTCGAAGTTGTTGATTTTTATGGCACCGGAACGATAGACCTCCTCGATAACATAAGGACCTTCCCATTTAGAGAGAAGTTTGCCTGCAAAAAATCTTAAATGAGAGTTGTATAGCAATACATAATCACCTACATTAAACTCACGCTTTTTATCCTTTTGTCATGCCATCTTTTAACTTTTTCTTTGAACAGTTTGGCATTCTCATAGGCCTGGGTTCTCCATTCATCAAGGGAGCTAATGTCAAATAACCTCTTCTCACCGGAAAGTTTGAAGTCATAATTGAGCTCTTTAATGGCCCAATATGCCTTATGTTCTAGCTCAAGAGGTAAGTGACATGCTTTGCCATAAACCATTTTATACGGAGACATACCATAGGATTTTTATATGCAGTTCTATAACCCATAATGCATCATCAAGTTTCTTGGACCAATTCTTTCTAGATCTATTAACAGTCTTTTGCAAAACTAATTTGAGCTCTCTATTACTTAATTCTACTTGACCACTAGACAGTGGGTGACATGGAGAAGCAATTCTATGATTAACATCATACTTAGCAAGCATTTTACGAAAGGCACCATGAATAAAATGTGAACCTCCATCAGTCATTAAATATCTAGGGACTCCAAACCTCAAGAAAATAACTTCTTTAAGCATATTAATAGAGGTGTTATGATCAGCACTACTAGTTTGAATAGCCTCTACCCACATAGTAACGTAATCAACAACAACTAAAATATGTGTATACCCATTAGAGGAAGGAAAAGGTCCCATATAATCAAAGCCCCAAACATCGAATGGTTCAATAACAAGTGAATAATTCATAGGCATTTCTTGATGTCTGCTAATATTACCAATTCTTTGACATTCATCACAAGACAAGACAAACTTACGGGCATCCTTGAAGAGAGTAGGCCAATAAAAACTGGATTGCAATACCTTGTGTGCAGTTCTATCTCCAGCATGGTGTCCTCCATAAGCTTTGGAGTGACACTTGCGTAGGATCTATTCCTGTTCAAGCTCAGGTACACAACGTCTAATAACACCATCTACTCCTTCTTTATAAATATGTGGATCATCCCAAAAGTAATGTCTTAAATCATAGAAGAACTTTTTCTTTTGCTAGTATGTGAAACTAGGTGGTATATATTTAGCAACAATATAATTAGCATAATTAGCATACGTACCATGGAGTAGTACGAGAAGCATTTATGACATTTAATTGTTCATTAGGAAAGCTATCATCTATAGGTAGTGGGTCATCAAGAACATTCTCTAACCTCGACAAGTTGTCTGCAACGGGGTTCTCACCTCCCTTTCTATCAATAATATGCATGTCAAATTCTTGTAGCAAGAGAACCCATCTAATAAGTCTAGGTTTAGCATCTTTCTTTTCCATAAGGTATTTCATAGCAGCATGATCAGTGTGAATAGTTACTTTAGAATCAACAATATAAGGTCTAAACTTATCACATGCAAATACAACTGCTAAAAATTCTTTTTCAGTAGTTGCATAATTTCTCTGGGCATTGCCTAGAGTTTTACTAGCATATTGAATAACATTTAATTTCTTATCAACTCTTTGTCCTAGAACAACCCCTACAGCATAATCACTAGCATCACACATAATTTCAAAGGGTAAATTCCAATCAGGTGGCTGAACAATAGGTGCAGAAATCAAAGCTTTCTTAAGTATTTCAAATGCTTCTACACAATCATCATCAAAGACAAAAGGAATATCTTTTTGTAATAGGTTAGTCAGAGGCCAAGAAATTTTTGAGAAGTCCTTAATGAACCTTCTATACAAACCAGCATGACCCAGAAAACTTCTTATACCTTTGATGTCTTTGGGACACGACATCTTTTCAATAGCATCAACTTTAGCTTTATCAACTTCAATACCTCTTTTAGAAATTTTATGCCCCAAGACAATACCTTCATTAACCATAAAGTGGCACTTCTCCCAATTCAAGACAAGGTTATTTTCTTCACATCTCTGCAAAACCCGATCAAGGTTGCTCAAGCAATCATCAAAAGAGGATCCATAAACGGAGAAATCATCCATGAAAACCTCACAAATCTTTTCACAAAAGTCAGAGAATATAGCCATCATGCATCTTTGAAAGGTAGTAGGTGCATTACATAAACCAAAAGGCATACGTCTATAAGCAAAGGTACCGAAAGGGCAGGTAAAAGTGGTCTTAGCTTGATCATCAGCTGACACAGGTATTCGAGAGAAACCAGAGTAACCATCTGGAAAGCAAAAATGTGTATGTTTGGATCATCTTTGTAGCATTTGATCAATAAAAGGCAAAGGGTAATGATCTTTTTAGTAGCTTTACTTAATTTGCGGAAATCAATTACCATCCTATAACCTGTAATAATTCTTTGCGGGATCAATTCATCTTTATCATTAGGAACAACGGTAATACCTCCCTTCTTAGGGACACAATGGACAGGACTTACCCACTGACTATCAGCAACCGGATAAATTATACCTGCCTCAAGGAGCTTTAATATTTCCTTTCTTACCACTTCCTTCATCTTAGGATTTAGCCATCATTGGTGATCAATAACTGGTTTGGCATCCTTATCCAAATTTATTTTGTGTTGACATAGAGTGGGACTAATGCCCTTAAGATCATCAAGAGTATATCCAATAGCAGCACGGTGCTTCTTCAGAGTTTTCAATAATTTATTTTCTTCATGCTCTGAAAGGTTAGCACTAATAATAATAGGATATATCTTCTTTTCATCCAGATAAGCATATTTAAGAGTATCATGTAACGGTTTAAGCTCAAACACGGGATCACCCTTGGGTGGAGGAGGATCCCCTAGGATTTCAACAGGCAAGTTGTGTTTCAGAATAGGTCCTTGTTTAAAGAATACTTCATCTATTTCCCTTCTTTCATTAATGAACATATCATTTTCATGGTCGAGCAAATATTGTTCTAAAGGATCATTAGGAGGCACAACAATAGAAGCAAGACCAATAATTTCATCCTTACTAGGTAATTCCTCATCACGGGGTTGTGAACGAAATTTAGAGAAGTTAAACTCATGAGACATATCACCCAAACCAATAGTAACAACATCCTTTTCGCGGTCTATCCTAGCATTAACAGTATTTAAGAAGGGTCTACCAAATATAATGGGACAAAAGCTATCTTGTGGGGAACCAAGAACAAGAAAATCAGCAGGATATTTAACCTTCCCACACAAGACTTCAACATCTCTAACAATCCCAATCGGTGAAATAGTATCTCTATTGGCAAGCTTCATTGTAACATCGATATCTTCTATCTCAGAAGGTGCAATATCGTGCATAATTTCTTTGTATAAGGTATGAGGTATTGCACTAGCACTAGCACCCATATCACATAAGCCATGATAACAATGATCTCCTATTTTAACAGAAATAACATGCATGCCTATAACAGGTCTATGTTTATCCTTAGCACCAGGCTTAGCAATTCTAGCAGTTTCTTCATAGAAATAAATAACATGCCCATCAATATTATCGGCCAAGAGATATTTAACTATAGCAATATTAGGTTCAACTTTCATTTGCTCAGGGGGTTTGTGTGTCCTAATATTACTCTTGTTGACTACAGTGAAGCTTTAGCATGATCCTTAATTCTAACAGGGAAAGGTGGTTTCTCAACATAAGCAGTGGGAACAACAGGATCATCATAAGTGATAGTTTTTTATTCAACTTTAATAGGTGCAACTACTTTTGATTCAATGGGAGGATTATATTTAAACCACTTCTCCTTAGGGAGATCAACATGAGTAGAAAAAGATTCACAAAAAGAAGCTACTATCTCAGAGTCAAGTCCATATTTAGTGCTAAACTTACGGAAAACATTAGTATCTATAAAAGATATAACACAATCAAACTCAGGTGTCATACCTGACTCCTCATCTTCATAGAGATCCCAATCTTTAGAGTTGCTTTTAATCATCTCCAATAAATCACATACGAATTCAATAGTCTTCATCATAAAAGAACTAGTACAAGAAGTATCAAGCATGGAGCGATTGTTGTCAGAAAGTCGAGCATAAATTTTTTGAATAATCATTTCCCTTAAGAGCTCATGATTGGGGCACGAATATAACATTGAATTAAGCCTCCCCCAAGCTTGAGCGATGCTTTCTCCTTCGCGAGGCCAGAAATTATATATATAATTACGATCACGATGAACAAGATGCATAGGATAAAACTTATGGTGAAATTCCAGTTTCAATCGCTTATAGTCCCATGATCCCATATCATCACATAGCCTATACCATGTCAATGCATCTCCATTCAAAGATAAAGGGAAGACCTTCTTCTTGATAACATCATCAGGCATACCTGCAAGCTTAAATAATCCACAAACTTAATCCACATAGATTAAGTGCAAATCGGGATGCAATGTTCCATCTCCTGCAAAAGGATTGGCTAGCAGTTTCTCTATCATACCCGAAGAAATTTCAAAGTAAACATTTTCAGTAGGTTCAGTAGGTTGAGGGGTAACTAATTGTGGTTCTGGACGAGGTGAAGATACCCCGAACAAACCCCTCAAAGGATTATGTTCCATAGTAACAAGTGACAGTAAATTTCAGCACACTATATAAGTTTTTCCTTACCAAATTCCACCTACCAAAGGCACTTCACTCCCTGACAACGGCTCTAGAAAAGAGTCTTGATGACCCACAAGTGTAGGGGATCTATCGTAGCCTTTTTGATAAGTAAGAGTGTCAAAACCAACGAGGAGTAGAAGGAAATTATAAGCAGTTTTCAGAAAGATATTCTCTGCAAGCACTGAAATTGTCGGTAACAGATAGTTTTGTGATAAGATAATTTGTAACGAGTAGCAAGCAATAAAAGTAAATAAGGTGCAGCAAGATGGCCCAATCCTTTATGTAGCAAAGGATAAGCCAGGACAAACTCTTATATGAAGGAAAGCGCTCCCGAGGACACATGGAAATAATCGTCAAGCTAGTTTTCATCACGTTCATATGATTCGCGTTCGATACTTTGATAATTTGATATGTCGGTGGACCGGTGCTTGGGTACTGTCCTTACTTGGACAAGCATCCCACTTATGATTAACCCCCATTGCAAGCATCCGCAACTACAATAGAAGTATTAAGGTAAACCTAACCATAGCATGAAACATATGTATCCAAATCAACCCCTTATGAAGCAACGCATAAACTAGGGTTTAAGCTTCTGTCACTCTACCAACCCATCATCTACTTATTACTTCCCAATGCCTCCCTCTAGGCCCAAACAATGGTGAAGTGTCATGTAGTCGACGTTCACATGACACCACTAGAGGGATGACAACATACATCTCATCAAAATATCGAACGAATACCGAATTCATGTGACTACTAATAGCAAGACTTCTCCCACGTCCTCAGGAACAAACGTAACTACTCACAAGGCATATTCATGTTCATAATCAGAGGGGTATTAATATGCATAATGGATCTGAACATATGGTCTTCCACCAAGTAAACCAACTAGCATCAACTACAAGGAGTAATCAACACTACTGGCAACCCACAGGTACCAATCTGAGGTTTGGATACAAAGATTGGATACAAGAGATGAACTAGGGTTTGAGATGACACTAGTGCAGAACCGGGCAATAGCACCGGTTCATAAGGCCCTTTAGTGCCGGTTTGGTAACCGGCGCTAAAATGTAGGCACTAAAGGCCCCCCCTTTAGTACCGGTTCAGCACGAACCGGTGCTAAAGGGCAACCACGTGGCACGAGCCAGCTTCGGGGGCAGGGAGCCCTTTAGTACCGGTTGGTGTCACCAACCGGTATTAAAATGTTGGGGGGGTTTTGGGTTTATGATTTCTTTTTCATTTAATTTTGTGTTTTCCATTTAATTATTTTTCGTTTGCTGGTATTTTACGATACTACATATTGTACACGTTATGCATATATATAAATAGAATTTCTAGTAGAACCGATCATAATATATATATATATATATATATATCATCGAATGTCTCACAACCACCAGTAATTAATTCACACATATATACACACATGTATATATATATATACAATTTCTCCTATTGGTGCCTTCAGAGCCAGTGACATTAGCCTAGCTAATTGGTGCCTTTGGAGCACGATAACAATTGGAAGTGGTTCATGCGGGCGGTAGCGAGTAATAGTATTCTCCTTTGGGATCTATGACCTGGTCGAGCAAAAATCCCACTATTTCCTCTTGAATTGCTTCTATGCGGTCCTGTGCTAGGAGCTTGTCCCGCACCTCTTTGAACTGTTAAGAAGGAGATCAATATGCATGTGTATTAGTTGTGTGACTAGATATCGATAATGGTGTAAAAATTGTGAATAGTGTTCTGACAATCGATATCGTACCCACTCCTGTCTTTGAGATTTGCTCCTTTCGGACGCCATCATGCGAATGTTCTCGCAAACGTAGTATGCACATAGATCATTCCCCGGCGCCTACTTCAGGGCCTTTACGAGAATGGAATTTGATCAGATAATAATTATTCAAGCATGATAATTAAAGAGATGGCAGCTAGCTAGTACTACTTAATTACTTACCTTGGGTCGATACCATTTCAGACTTTGTTTCCATGGGCCTGGAGTGACCCTGATGAACTTTGCCCAAGCCCTACCCGCCGACAAAGAAAATGAATAAATGGGTTATTAAATAGTTGTTATCAGGAAATGACGAACTAATTAAATAGGCCAAGATATAGTTAATAATGATTGAAATTACCTATTGACTATCCCCTTCACGATGGTGTAGTCACTTGCTTTCTTAAGTAGTGAGTCTAGTACTTCAACTGTTCCTTCATCAACTTTAATGATTAACAAGATCCAGTGAAATCTGCATGCACACACGTTTACATGTCTTAATTAAGCGGGCATTTGTAAGCAAAAACATGGAGTTATAGCTAGTTGGGAAAAACAGAATTTGTAGTACAAGACAGTGTGACTCACTGGAAGTTGTAAGGAAGTAGTATATCTTCATTGTATTTGAGTTCCTTGAAGAACTGTAGCATGCTTTCCTCTACACTTTTTTCGTGATATGGATCTATTTTCCATGTGTATTCATTAATGGTATTTGGGTCAACGAACCCAATGCCATAGCGTCCACCTTTTTTCATTTCATAAATCTTCATCCTGCATAATACCACAAAAAAGAATATAGTGAGGATAATTACAGGTAATGATTGATCAAAATGATCACTACAGCTAGCTTGAGACTTAAATTACAGAAAGAAATCACTTACAAACAATAGCAACTGACGATAGATTTGTCGAGTGCATCTTTATTGTATAGCTGAAATAGTTCTGAATACTCAACGGTCATAGCTTTCTCATGGTAGTAATGCTCCTTGTTGACATTCACCATGAGGGACTCTTGATTGGAAATCTTGGTAATGTCCATGTACCATTAATGCAATTCATACATTCTCGTTGGGAGCTTATTGACCTCCTCTAGCTCGACCAAAGGTTGGCCCCGGGCATATTTCCGTTTTATTTCCTCCTCTCTAGTCGGAGACATGGGCTCGATATCGAGGAGTTGTCCAACAGTGATCCCGATCGATTCAGCCTGTGCAATATGCTCCTCGGTTATTACCACATCGCCCACCCCGGGAACGTTAATGGTTTGCCCACAATAATATTGGGCGCGCCTACTCTCATGTGTTGTTGGTACAACAAGCGGGGGGATTGATTGCGCCGCCTGTTCTCCCAGCTGGGGAACGGTCTTACCGCTCCTTTTGCCAGCTGATTTGCTCGAGCTCAAGCTCGCCTCTTTCTGTAGACATGCTCGATTTAACTTCCTGAGGTGGCGCTCATAGTCTGTGTGAACAGGCTTGGGAGCTGGTGGTCTAGCCATACGAATGAAGTGGTCAATCTTTTCCACAGGCACTTTCTCCCTTGGCGGTGGTGGTGGTTTCGGTGCAAAATGGGCTTCCACCTCGGCCTTCGATATGGCTACGTTTTCCTCCTCGGACTTGTCGTAAGGCCTCTGCGGAAGAGGCGCGAGGCTTGGACCATATTGAAATCTCTTGCCTCCGCCTGTACCTGCAATACTACCTCGACTTGTACCGCTACGCACCATAGCTAAGGCGGCTCTCTTCCATGATTGCTGAGGCGGCGAAGACGGCTGACGTGGCTGAGTTGGAGGAGGAGGAGTGGCCTGAAGTTGTGCCGGACTTGGAGGAGGAGTGGCCTGAAGATGTGCCGGACTTGGAGGAGGAGTGGCCTGACGCTTTGCCGGACTTGGAGGAGGAGTGGCCTGAAGCTGTGCCGGACTTGGAGGAGGAGTGGCCTGACGCATTGGTGGACTTGGAGGAGCGGGAGTCTGCTGACTCGATGGCGGACTGCGACGAGGAGTCGGATGACGCGGTGTCGGTGGCCTTCGAAAGATGATGCAATCCTTTCTCCATAGGATGATACGATGGTTGGCCTCTCCTAGAGTGTGCTCATCATCACCTCCAGGAGTGTCAAGCTCTAGCCTCGAATATTGGTCCACCACCTCATCAACCAAGACACGAGCATAGCCCGCTAGAATTGTGTTGCAATGGAAGGTTGCCTCAGGGGGATTTGTAAAAGCAAGGGAGTCCGCCACCTTCATGGATATGTTCTTCATTTTGAAGTGTAGCTCGCAGTTAGTGTTCTCCATGATGTCATCCACTGGGTAGCTATCCAGCAATGCGTCGCCCAGGGAGGAACCCACGCTGCTTCTCGGCATGGATGGGACGATGCTATCCATTGGTGGATCATCCGCTAGCTGCTGAGACCCCCTTTGCTGGCTAAGTGAGTCGATCTGCTCCTGCTGCCGCTGAAATTTGATTGCCAAGTCCGCGTGCGCTGATTCTAGGCTTTGAAGGCGTTCATAGTCTAGCTTCCTCTGCTCCTCCTCCATCTTCCTCTTCTTCTCCTCCGCAATCTTTTTTCTCGCACGGGTTCTGTAGTCGGTGTTCCAGTCCGAAAACCCCTCATACCATGGAATAGTGCCCATGCCTCGTGTTCTTCCCGGGTGTTCAAGATTTCCCAGGGCACGCGTAAGCTCGTCATTTTCTCTGTTGGGCTCGAACAACCCAGATCGAGCCTCTTCTATTGCAACAAGTAGCTTATCTTCGGCTCCGTCCAGACATGCCTTCTTCGAAACTTTGCCTGTCTTCGGGTCCAACTCCTCCCCATGCGCATAGAACCAAGTCCTGCACCTGGGGGGCCAGCTCAATGTTTCTGGAGTGACACCTGCATCCAGCATCTCTTTCTCAGACTTATGCCACTTAGGCATTCCCACCGCATAGCCACCTGGCCCCAGCTTATGGAACTTATCCTTTTTTGTGGCATTGGCCTTGTTTATTCTCGACCGTTCCTTAGATAATTCCGAATCCTTGAATTTCATGAAATCGTCCCAATGAGCACTTTGGTTCTCTAGTGTTCCCTCGAATACTGGAGTCTTCCTTCCTCCGTTGACGTACTTGGCCCATTCACGAATCTTGTGGTTCTTGAATGCAACCGCCATCTTCCTAAGAGCAGCGTCCTTGACTTTCTCCACATCTGCATTTGTGAAATGATCTGGTAGGGTGAAATGTTCCATGAGCGTTTCCCAAAGCAAATGTTTTTGTCTGTCGTCGACAAAAGTAACTCCTGGACGTGGCTTTGCTGGCTCTCTCCATTCTTGAAGGGAGATCGGGAGTTGGTCCTTCACAAGAACTCCGCACTAACGAACGAACTTGTCCACAATCTTCTTAGGCGCGAATGGTTCGCCATTAGGTTTGATTGCCTCGATATTGTACTTTACGCCCTCCTTCAACTTTTTGTTCGGGCCTCGTTTCGTCCTGTTGCCTGAAGATTTGCTCGATCCAGATGGCTGAAAGAAGAAAGATCGATTCGTTAATATATCTTCAAGTCATTTAAAACATGTGATGATCACCAGATGCCTGCTTATATAAATATATATACCTCGCCAGTCTTTGTTGTTTCAAGATCAACATTTTCTTCGTCATGTTCATAGTTCATGACTTCATCAATTCGGTCGTCGCGATCGAATATCATATCACCCTCCCCGCTGTTGTTTAGATATTCGGAGCCGTCATAATCTTATTCATTCTGATCATCATCTGGCCCGCGAGGATTGCGTATGATATTGAACAGGGCCTCTTCTCCCTCTCTGCCGGTATTGTCTACCATAGGTTTTTTTAACTAATCCAAAAGAAATATATTCAAATTATAATGCATGGATGCAATCAATTAATAAGGAAAAACTGAATCAATCATAGTACATAATAAGCATCATCGAATATAATCTCGAATACGTCGTCTCGAATAATAGATATAATCTCGAATACATTGTCTCGAATAATAGATATAATCTCGAATACATCATCTTGAATAATAGATATAATCTCGAATACATCGTCGGATCATGCGGCGCGGGCGGTGGACACCCAAAGAGAAGGAACCCTCACAGGATCATAGCTGAAGTGAGATCCCTGAAGAAACTGCTAGGTATTGGAGAACCTGACGCCCTCTAACGCAACCATGTAGCGATGGACGTGCTCGTCCTCCTCCCTGACACGGCGACGTACCACCTCCGGCGGGGCCGGCTCCCTCCGCACCGAAACTGGCCCACGCGAACGCCACCAAACGAGATCAGGGTCGACGACCGGGGCCGGGTTCCTCATCAAGCGGCGCACCCCTCCAGGCAGCACCTCCCAGTGCCAGCCCGGTGGAGCCCAGTCCTGAACATGGGTCAGTCGGACGTCGTCGCAGACGGGTCGACGGCGAGGATGCGGGTCGGGCATCGTCAAGAACAAATACTAGCTATATACCCGCAAAAAGTAACATTTTTTTAATGATTGGATTTTGATAACTAAAATTTCTAACATTTCTATATAACTAACATTCCTATAACATTTCTAACAATGCTATATAACTAACATTTCTATAACATTTCTAATATTTCTATAACTAAAAAACAGAAGAAAAAAATTTATAACATTTCTATATATATAACTAACATTTGTATAACATTTCTAATATTTCTATAACTAAAAAGAGGAAAAATTTCTAACTTTTTTATAACTATTTCAATAACTAAAAAACAGAAAAATTTCTAACAATTCTAACTTTTTTATAAATATTTCTATAACTAAAAAACAGAAAAATTTCAAACAATTCTAACATTTCTATAACATTTCTGTAACGCCCCAAATTTTTCAATTTGGAATGTTATACATTAGATCATCATTGCATATCATATTTTATTTGATTTTGGCTTTGATCCTAGAAATTCTACGCAACTCAAGGACCCACAGAGAGAGTTGGGATTTCGTTATTTTCATATTTGAGTTTTCTCAAAAATTGAGAATAGGATCATTTGATTTTAATTATTTATCATCAATTATTTCTATTACAAAAATATGAGAGAGGGAATAAAATGACTTTCCCAAAATAAAGAAATATTGAGGATTTAATAATAAAATCAAGTAAGATTTTTTTTCGGATTTTTTCGGTATTTTATTTGAATTTAGGAAAATGTGCGTTTTTCAAAATTGCATTTAGGCCCCAAATAAATGTTCACCTTGTGTGGCTTGATTTTAGAAGCCCGGGAAAATTTATTTGGGGATTTTTGTAGTCCGTTTAGTATTTCTTTTTACTTTTCTTCTGCGCGTAATTATTTAAAAAAACGCGCACCGACCTAACCGGGCCGTGCCCGACTAGGACTCCTGGCTCGGCATGCTTTATAAGCCACAGCCCAGCCCCGGGCCAAACCCTAGCCGCCAGCCCCGCCCGATCTCGAGCCTCGCACCGCCGCCCGCGCCGCCCACCGCCGCCGCCGACGCCTCGCCGGACCCCGACGCCGCCGACCCGCCGCCCGAGGTGCCACGATTTTCGCACCGCCGTTTTTCTCAAAAAACCGAACGGTTTTTCGATCGGTTTGTTGTTGGTTTTTTTAGTTTCCGTTTTTTATTTAGATCGGTTTTTTTGGTTTAGGTTAAATAGCGAGCGTTCGTTCGCTCGTTCGTTCGTTTTAAAGAACGTATTCGTCGTTTAGATCCGGTTAAGAACGTACGTTCGTTAATCTGTTCGTCGTTTTTCTTTTTCTCGGATTTTCCGCAATTATTTTCTGATCGCGATTTCTGATCCGATTTTCGTTTTAGTATAACTTTTCGCTCGTTTATCAGAATCAGGCGATTCAAGCGCCTGGAGTTTCGTCTCGAAACCCTCTATCCGTCTAACCAACTTAAACAAGTTTTTGCCACTGTAAAAATTGCCTTAAATCCAGATTAGTAGAACGAAGTTGTTTTCTTTCGCCGTTTGACTTTCGTTGCTTCGTTCGATTTGATTCTTTTTGCAAACCGGAGTTCTTCAGTTAAACTTTCTGGTTATATATCTTACTTGAGTTTTACCTGTGCATTAGATGAGTCCTTATTGTATGCTTGTTGTTTGTCTGCGATAGAATACCCAGAGTGCGCCGCCTGTTACTTCGATTCTCTAGGTTTCACGGATCATCAGCAAGGCAAGTAACACTTGATCATACCTTTCCTACTACCCAGTTTTATTGCATTAGATCAAATCCTCAAACATTGCATGATTAGGATCTAATTAAATTGTGGGATGGGAAGTAGTTGAGGTAGTACCTATTACCTGTTTATTAACAAACCTTTGGGAGTTACTTCTACGTTTGCTTATTATTGCTATGTTATGCTAGTAGACGTGGATTGGGTGAGTGATATCCATGACAGATGTGAGTTTGTTAATTAATGGTTTATCTAAGGTGGCAACTTAGACACACATCTGGGTGGATTGAGGCACCTGGGTAATCCAGGATTTGCCTGTTTTCTTTTGGACCGCCACCCAGGCTCAAAGGGATCATGAGATTTTTCATGCTAAAAATTTCGTGTGCAGCCACAAGCTATTATGGGCTCTAGCATAGTTGACTAAGTCGTGCGAACTCTTACAGTGGTAGACTAGCAGATGTAGGTGGTACGGTCTACCCGATCATAAGGTGCTAGCGCTTCTGAAAGACTATGTCTCGGTCATCCGTCTTCTCAAACACCATGTAGTGCGAGAAACCAAACGGAGGCGATCGAGTCTTGTGGGGAAAAGTGCGCAAACCTCTGCAGAGTGTATGAACTAATCATGGTTACCCGTGTCCCCGGTTATGGACATCTTGAGTATCTAGTACCTGGATTATCATGTGAATCTCAACATGTTACCCTAAATTAATTTGGTTGGGTTTTGTTTAATGATGTTTAATTGGGATTGAGAATGCTATCAACCATTCTCAATGTTTAGCAACCACCATGATAGTTAAATAAATTTATTCCTTTGCAGTAGGGAAAAATTGGCTTTTCACAAAAACTGTAACCATAGAGCTCTCCACCAGCCAAATATGCATATAGAATAGCTGTTTCATTCCATTACTCTCTATGTGTTACATTGCCAGCAGATTCCATGTGCTGACCCGTTTTCGGGCTGCAACGTTAATGTTGCAGACTTTTCAGACGACGATTAAGGAGTTTTTAGGTCGTGGTTCTATACTCAGTGATGCCGTTGGAGTTGATGGACTCGCTTATCTTCCAAGCCTTTCGCTGTTATCATTATTAGATGGCCTTAAGCCATGTTTATTGTAATAAGTTCTCTATTGAGACACTCGATGTAATAAGTGCGTGATTGCTACTCTGTTATAAATCCTCCGAGTACTGTGTGGTGTCAGCATTACTGATCCAGGGATGACACCGGAGCTCAGAGATTGGACCGTTTGAGGTCTAGTCGCTACAGAGATGGTATCAGAGCACATGCTGAATTTAGGACACAACCACTAAGCTAAAGACCTAGATCACTACCTACTCTCTTCTCTTCTGACTCCTCATCTTTTCTACTCTTTTAGGATGGCGGATGCAAGGAACAAGTTCACGCAACCGGATGAAGATACACCCTTTGGACATCACTTGAAGGAAGTCACTAGATACCTGAACATAGGAGTACCAAGCTTCACCGGAACCTACAACGCCACTTTACCTGAAGAAGAGCGCTGGATGATTCAAGTTCAAGTTCCAGGAAGGACGTTCATGCCAGTCACTGAGCCCATAGAGTTTTCTTTTGATGCACCAACTTGGAGTCTAGGAAAGAGCATGGCAGTTCACATCGCCATAGGACGCATTGGAGAAGTCTACTGCAATGATCTCAAGGATACTATCTACCAGATTTGTGGATGCCGAGATGAGCACTGGGAGATGATCAGCACCAGGAAGGATAGATCAATTGCAGCTTTTATCTAGGAGTTAAACCAGCACATTCGACGTCAGGAGAACCAGATGTGCGCCGACATGATAGACCTGAAGAAACCAAGGACAAGAATCAAGTAACTGGAGGAAGAACTCAAGGCTACACGTGAAGATTATGAAGAAGAAATTGAAGTATTAGTGGACAAGAATGCCAACCTAACAATGAAGATCGGGATATTTATGGGAGGCCCTACACCAGTAGATGAAGACGAAGAACCCAAGGAGATACGCCCGGAAGACTACATCATCATCGACGACATTGATTCGGATCCAGATGATAGCGATGATGACTATGTTGATGATGCCGGAGCAGATATCATGGAGTCTGCAACCGAAGAATATTTCTAGTAGACCACCTCATCAGTAGTAGTAGTCCACCATGTAAATATTATAGTCCAAGCACTTTTGCGATAGTTAGATCGATTGTATGCCCTTGTTTGATTGAATGAATGAAGTGAATTGTTTGATTTTGCCTCATGTGCATATGGGTAGTGTTTTCTCTTTAGACCCCCTCTATTCTTAAATCTCATCTTTTCTAAACCCTTAGATGCCTCCAAGACGTGACCCCGGATTTACCTTTCCACCGGAGCTCACTTAGTTGATCCAGCAGCAGAACACATTGATGCAGTTGCTAGTCCAGAATCAGAATCAGGGGAACAACAACAACAATCCACCACCACCACTTGTTGATCATTTAGCCCGTTTTCTTAGGTTGAACCCGCCGGTGTTTTCTAGTAGCACCGAGCCAATAGTAGCAGATGATTGGCTCCGCAAGACAGCTAGAGAGTTGACCATGGCAGGATGCACGGATGCGGAGAAGGTGAAGTTTGCCGCACATCAGCTTGAAGGACCCGCAGCATCATGGTGGGAGAATTTCATAGCCACTTTCCCTGTCGACACTATCACATGGGACCAGTTTCAGCAGGCTTTCCATACTGCCCATGTTTCAGCAGGAGCTATCGCCATGAAGAAGCGTGAGTTTCGCAACTTGCGCCAAGGAGGACGGACAGTTGGCCAGTACATGGAGGACTTTAGTAAATTAGCACGTTATGCCCCAGATGACGTTGCTACGGATGCAGCTAAGAAGGACTGAACGATGAGTTGAGCATGCAGTTGATGGTAGCAACCTTCAACAACTACCAGGAGTTGGTAGATCGTGCTCTTATTATTGAAGGGAAGCAGCAGCAAATTGAAAGTCGCAAGAGGAAGTATGCACAAGGAAAGTACAATTCAGGAACTTAACAGAAGCCACGTTTTACCCCTAGACTGGGAGGACATTTTCAGCATACCCATGGAGGAGGTAGCTTGCACAATCACAATGGCCCCAGGAATGGAAATGATAATGGAGGAAGCAACGGCCAGAACCGTACCAACCCATCAACCCCAGCCAAGAAAGACCTGAGCCAAGTCACTTGCTTTAAGTGTTCAAAGACCGGACATTATGCCAATGAATGTCCTGAATTACAAAATGGAAATAGCAATGGAAGCTCTGGGAAGATGCCGAACCCTTTCAACAGGGGACAGGTGAACCACGTTAGCGTGGAGGAGGTTGAAGCTCAGCCTGATGCAGTAATAGGTAAGTTTTTGGTTAAGTCATTTACTGCACTCGTTCTTTTTGATACTAGTGCATCGCTTCATACATCTCAAGGGGATTTGTGGATAAGTATAACCTGTCAACCCAAGCCCTTAGGTCACCCATGTTAGTAACCTCGCCTGGAGCAGAATATATGGCTAGTCGATGGTGTGATCGGTTACCATTAAGGATTGGTAACTATGTTTTTCCCTCAGACCTAATAGTATTGGAATCCCAAGGATTGGACGTGATATTAGGCATGGATTGGTTATCAAAGTATGAAGGTAATATTGAATGTGCTAGTAAGTCAATTTTTCTTACCACCCAGAAGGGAGAAGGATCAAGTATGTATCCTGACATGTGCCAAAGAGGACTCAAGTAAATTGCTTAACATGAGTTGTGCAGGAGGAAGTACCAGTGGTAAAGGAATTCCCTGATGTATTTCCAGAGGAGTTGCCAGGCATGCCACCAGATAGGGACATTGAGTTTTTGATTGAGCTATTGCCAGGCACAGGGCCAATATCGAAGAGACCATACAGGATGCCAGCAAAGGATTTGGTGGAGATTAAGAAGCAAATTAAGGAGTTACTGGATAAAGGTTATATTCGCCCAAGTTCTTCACCTTGGGGATCGCCAGTACTTCTCGTGGAAAATAAGGATGGATCGTTAAGGATGATTGTTGATTATCGAGGATTGAATGAAGTAACAATCAAGAACAAGTACCCACTACCGATGATCAATGATCTGTTTGATCGATTGCAAGGAGCTAAGGTATTTTCCAAGATCGATCTACGATCAGGATACCACCAGTTGAAGATTCAGGAACAGGATATACCCAAGACGGCTTTTACCACATGGTATGGGCTGTATGAGTATACCGTTATGTCATTTGGTCTGACTAACGCACCTGCATATTTTATGAACATGATGAACAAAGTGTTTATGGAGTTTTTGGATAAGTTTGTCGTAGTGTTCATTGATGATATCTTGGTTTACTCAAAGAATGAAGAGGAGCATAAGGAACATTTGCGTTTGGTTCTTGGAAAGATCAGGGAACATCAATTATGTGCCAAGTTTAGCAAATGTGAGTCTTGGTTGAAGGAAGTAGGATTCCTCGGATACGTTATATCCGGAGAAGGAATAGCAGTTGACCCCACAAAGGTTATCACTGTGACCAATTGGGAAGCACCAACAATAGTTGGAGAGATCCGGAGTTTTCTTGGACTCGCAGGATACTACCGGAGATTTATTGAGAATTTCTCAAAGATTGTGAAGCCTATGACGGAGTTGTTGAAGAAAGATACCAAGTTCATATGGACGGAGGAATGTGAGGCTAGTTTCCAGGAGTTGAAGAAACGTTTGGTTACTTCACCAGTGTTGATTTTGCCAGACCAGACCAAGGATTATGAGATGTATTGCGATGCTTCACGTCGAGGACTTGGAGCAGTGCTTATGCAGGAAGGGAGAGTTGTTTCATATGCCTCACGACAGCTTAAGCCTCATGAGTTGAATTATGCTACGCATGATTTGGAGTTAGCAGCCGTAGTGCATGCACTGAAGACTTGGAGACATTTTCTGATTGGAAACCATTGCGAGGTGTATATGGATCATAAGAGTTTGAAGTATATTTTCACACAGAAGGAGTTGAATCTCAGACAAAGGAGATGGTTGGAGCTCATCAAGGATTATGATATGAAATTGCATTATCACCCCGGAAAGGCTAATGTAGTAGCCGACGCATTAAGCCGTAAGAGTCATGTCAACACCCTAATGACGGGAGAATTACCAAGGGAGTTAGTCGAAAATATTCGAGAGTTATGTTTAGAAATAGTCCCGAGAGGCTATGTGGCAGCATTGGAGATTCAGTCTACATTGATGGATAAAATCAGAGAAGCCCAAAGGACTGACAAGGAGATTGCTTCTATTAAGGAGAAACTTAGCAAAGGAAAGGCTAAGGTATTTCGTGAGGATGAGCATGATACCCTATGGTTTGAAGACCGTGTTTACGTGCCCAATGACCCGGAGATCAGGAAGTTGATACTGCAAGAGGCACATGATTCACCATATTTGATTCACCCAGGAAATACCAAGATGTATTTGGATTTGAAGGATATTTTTTGGTGGACCGGAATGAAGAAGGATATTGCAGAGTACGTAGCAGTTTGTGATGTATGTCAGAGAGTGAAGGCAGAGCATCAGAAGACAGCAGGATTGCTACAACCATTGCCGATACCCGAATGGAAGTGGGATAATCTAGGCATGGATTTTATTATAGGATTGCCCAGAACACGTTCAAGCTATGACTCGATTTGGGTTGTAGTCGATCGTTTGACAAAGGTAGCTCATTTCATCCCGGTAAAGACCACTTACACCAGTGCTAAGTTGGCAAAGATATACATGACCAGGATAGTATGTCTACATGGAGTTCCAAGGAGTATCGTATCAGATAGAGGAACCCAGTTTACCTCAAAGTTCTGGAAGCAGTTCCACGAAACTTTGGGAACCAGGCGACCGAGAGAGTCAATCAGATTTTGGAGGATATGCTGAGAGCTTCTGCGCTAGATTATGGATCTAGTTGGGACGACAATTTGCCATATGCAGAGTTCTCTTATAACAATAGCTACCAAACCAGTTTGAAGATGGCCCCTTTCGAAGCCTTGTATGGAAGGAGGTGCAGGACACCGTTGTCATGGGACGAAGTTGGAGACCGCCAGTTGTTTGGACCTGACTTGATTATAGAGTCTGAACAGAAGGTGAAGTTGATTCGCGATAGATTCAAGATAGCCCAGTCCAGACAGAAGAGTTATGCAGATTCTAAACGCAAGGAGACAGTTTACGAAGTTGGAGATAGAGCTTATCTTCGAGTATCACCACTTCGGGGAAGAAAGCATTTTGGAGTTAAGGGAAAGTTAGCACCACGATTTGTAGGACCATATCGAGTTTTGGAGCGTATGGGAGAAGTGGCCTACAAGTTGGAATTGACCGAAGGATTGTCAGGAGTTCATGATGTGTTCCACGTTTATCAGTTGAAGAAGTGCCTCGCGGAGATGGCTGACATACCGTTGAGGGATACAGTGCCATTGGAAGCAATCCAGTTGGATAACAATTTGACCTATGAGGAGAAACCAGATAAGATTCTCGAGTTTGCCAGTCGAGTCACTCGCAGCAAGGTTATCAAGTTTTGTAAGGTTCAGTGGAGCCACCACACGAAGGACGGAGCCACCTGGGAGTGAGAGGAAGATTTGCTCAAGGACCACCCTCACCTATTTTCTAGCCAACCCGAATCTCGAGGGCGAGATTCATCTTGATGGGGGTAGGTTTGTAACATCCCAAATTTTTCAATTTGGAATGTTATACATTAGATCATCATTGCATATTATATTTTATTTGCTTTCGGTTTTGATCCTAGAAATTCTACGCAACTCAAGGACCCACGGAGAGAGTTGGGGATTTCGTTATTTTCATATTTGAGTTTTCTCAAAAATTGAGAATAGGATCATTTGATTTTAATTATTTATCATCAATTATTTCTATTACAAAAATATGAGAGAGGGAATAAAATGACTTTCCCAAAATAAAGAAATATTGAGGATTTAATAATAAAATCAAGTAAGATTTTATTTCGGAGTTTTTCGGTATTTTATTTGAATTTAGGAAAAATGTGCGTTTTTCAAAATTGCATTTAGGCCCCAAATAAATGTTCACCTTGTGCGGCTTGATTTTAGAAGCCCGGGAAAATTTATTTCGGGATTTTTGAAGTCCGTTTAGTATTTCTTTTTATTTTTCCTCTGCGCGTCATTAATTTTTTTTAAAAAAAACACGCACCGACCTAACCGGGCTGTGTCCGACTAGGACTCCTGGCCCGGCAGGCTTTATAAGCCGCAGCCCAGCCACGAGCCAAACCCTAGCCGCCAGCCCCGCCCGCCCTCGAGCCCCGCACCGCCCGCCGCCGCCGCCGCCCGCCACCGCCAACACCGCCGCCGCCGCCCGCCGCCGCTGCCGCCTCGCCGGACCCTGCCGCCGCCTTGCCGGACCCCACCGCCGCTGATCCGCCGCCCGTGGTGCCTCGATTTCCGTGCCGCCGTTTTTCTCGAAAAACCATTTGGTTTTTCGATCGGTTTTTTTAGTTTCCATTTTTTTATTTAGATCGTTTTTTTTCCAGTTTAGGTTAAATAGCGAGCGTTCGCTCGTTCGTTCGTTTTAACGAACATATTCGTCGTTTAGATCCGGTTAACGAACGTTCGTTCGTTAATCTGTTCGTCGTTTTTCTTTTCTCGGATTTTCCGCGATTATTTTTTGATCGTGATTTCTGATCCGATTTTCGTTTTAGTATAACTTTTCGCTCGTTTATCGGAATTAGGCGATTCAAGCGCCTGGAGTTTCATCTCGAAACCCTCTATCCGTATAACCAACTTAAACAAGTTTTTGCCACTGTAAAAATTGCCTTAAATACAGATTAGTAGAACGAAGTTGTTTTCTTTCGCCGTTTGACTTTCGTTGCTTCGTTCGATTTGATTCTTTTTGCAAACCGGAGTTCTTAAGTTGAACTTTCTGGTTAGATCTCTTACTTGAGTTTTACCTATGCATTAGATGAGTACTTATTTTATGCTTGTTGTTTGTCTGCGATAGAATACCCGGAGTGCGCCGCCTGTTACTTCGAATCTCTAGGTTTCACAGATCATCAGCAAGGCAAGTAACACTTGATCATACCTTTCCTACTACCCAGTTGTATTGCATTAGATCAAATCCTCAAACATTGCATGATTAGGATCTAATTAAATTGTGGGATGGGAAGTAGTTGAGGTAGTACCTATTACCTGTTTATTATCAAACCTTTGGGAGTTACTTCTACGTTTGCTTATTATTGCTATGTTATGCTAGTAGACGTGGATTGGGTGAGTGATATCCATGACAGATGTGAGTTTGTTAATTAATGGTTTATCTAAGGTGGCAACTTAAACACACATCTGGGTGGATTGAGGCACCTGGGTAATCCAGGATTTGCCTGTTTTCTTTTGGACCGCCACCCAGGCTCAAAGGGATCATGAGATTTTTCATGCTAGAAACTTCTGTGTGTAGCCACAAGCTATTATGGGCTCTAGCATAGTTGACTAAGTCGTGCGAACTATTACAGTGGTAGACTAGCAGATGTAGGGGATGTAGGTGGTACGGTCTACCCGATCGTAAGGTGCTAGCGCTTCTGAAAGACTATGTCTCGGTCATCCGTCTTCTCAAACACCATGTAGTGCGAGAAACCAAACGGAGGCGATCGAGTCTTGTGGGGAAAAGTGCGCAAACCTCTGCAGAGTGTACAAACTAATCATGGTTAGCCGTGTCCCCGGTTATGGACATCTTGAGTATCTAGTACCTGGATTATCATGTGAATCTCAACATGTTACCCTAAATTAATTTGGTTGGGTTTTGTTTAATGATGTTTAATTGGGATTGAGAATGCTATCAACCATTCTCAATGTTTAACAACCACCATGATAGTTAAATAAATTTATTCCTTTGCGGTAGGGAAAAATTGGCTTTTCGCAAAAACTGTAACCATAGAGCTCTCCACCAGCCAAATATGCATATAGAATAGTTGTTTCATTCCATTACTCTCTATGTGTTACATTGCCAGCATATTCCATGTGCTGACCCGTTTTCGGGCTGCAACGTTAATGTTGCAGACTTTTCAGACGACGATTAAGGAGTTTTTAGGTCGTGGTTCTATACTCAGTGATGCCGTTGGAGTTGATGGACTCGCTTATCTTCCAAGCCTTCCGCTGTTATTGTTATTAGATGGCCTTAAGCCATGTTTATTGTAATAAGTTCTCTATTGAGACACTCGATGTAATAAGTGTGTGATTGCTACTCTGTTATAAATCCTCCGAGTACTATGTGGTGTCAGCATTACTGATCCAGGGATGACACCAGAGCACAGAGATTGGACCGTTTGAGGTCTGGTCGCTATAATTTCTAACAATGCTATATAACTAACTATTTCTATAACTAAAAAAGAAAAATTTCTAACATTTTTATAACTATTTCTATAACTAAAAAACTAAAAAAATGTATGTGTGTGTGCTCACCTGCGAGGCGAGAGGCGACGGGGACGGCGACGGGCGCGGCGACAACGGGGATGGCGACGACGGGGACAGGGGCGGGGCGGCGACGACGGGGACGGGCCGGGGCGGCGACGACGGGGAC
>NC_041392.1:569700450-569743883 GCF_002162155.2 Triticum dicoccoides
ATGGACCTTTAGTACCGGTTGGAGCCACCAACCGGTACTAAAGGCCTGTTTTGGTCAGGCCAAGCGGCGGGAACCACACACCCTTTAGTACCGGGTGGTGGCTCCAACCGGTACTAAAGGGGGGTTAGTACCGGTCGGAGCCACCACCCGGTACTAAGGGGGGTGCGCTGGCAAGGTGCGGTGCGGCAAGTTTAGTCCCACCTCGCTAGCCGAGGGGCGTCCGCACTGGTTTATAACCCCCCGTGCGGTAGCTCTCTCGAGCTCCTCTCCAAAGCAGGCCTACTGGGCCTACATGTTCTGTGCTGCCCTGTGGGCCTACTGGGCCTTTGCGGGCCTGCATCCTGGCCCAACAATAGGTTGGGTTTCTAGTCGTATGCAGGCCGCTCTGGCCCAGTAGGCAGGCTTTTTTATTTTTTTGGCTTTATTTATTTTTGAGTTGTTTTTATGTGTATTTAGAGTTTCTTTGTGAATATTTTTGCTTTAGGTACAAAAAATTACAAACTTTCTGTTAGTGCCCGTAGTTTTCAAATTTGAATAGTTTAAATTTTGAATTATTTGAAATTAGTGTGAATCACTAGTTTGTGAATAACTTAACTTTAAAAATCAGTAAAGGCATGAAAGAATTTGTTTGCACATAAAATTTCTTCGTGTTTCAAATGCCAAAACACATAACTACCCTAACTATTACAGAGATTCCCTCCTGGGTGTGAAACACAGAAGAAAGTGATGATAGTGAAGCCGATCACATCCCAGATCTTTGGGTGTGAAACTTTTTCTTCGCGTGTGTCCCTTTGCGCCGTAACCATGGAAAATCTTCATCATTTAACGGGATGCTCGGGTCAATATTCACTGTGAATGGAGCAATTTCATCAAACTTTTCATAATCTTCTGACATGTCTGTCTTGTCATCCACTCGCACGATGTTTCTCTTCCCAGAAAGAACTATGTGCCGCTTTGGCTCATCGTACGATGCATTCGCTTCCTTATCTTTTCTTTTTCTTGGCTTGGTAGACATGTCCTTCACATAGAAAACCTGTGCCACATCATTGGCTAGGACGAATGGTTCATCTGCATACGCAAGATTGTTGAGATCCACTATTGTCATTCCGTACGGTGGGTCTTCCGTTACCCCGCCTCGTGTCATATTGACCCATTTGCACCGAAACAAAGGGACCTTCAAACCACGTCGATAGTCAAGTTCCCATATGTCCTGTATATAACCATAATATGTTTCCTTTCCTGTCTTGATTTCTGCATCAAAGCGGACACCACTGTTTTGGTTGGTGCTCTTCTTATGTTGGGCGATCATGTAAAATGTATTACCATTTATCTCGTACCCTTTGAAAGTCATTATATTCGAAGATGGTAACTGGGATAGCAAGTACAGGTCATCTTCAATAGAGGTGTCATGCATGGTACGCGTCTGCAACCAGCTGGCGAAACTCCTGGTTTGTTCACATGTAATCCAGTCATCAGACCGCTCCGGGTGTTTGGAGCATAGCAAATTCTTGTGTTCATCCATATACGGAGCCACCAAGGCAGAATTCTGTAGAACTGTGTAGTGTGCTTCAGTGAGAGAATGTCTGTCCATACATTTATTTGTTCCCCTCCTAGCGTGCCTTTTCCATCCAGTCTGCCCTTATGCCGCGATTCAGGAACACCAATCGGCTTAAGGTCAGGAATAAAGTCAATACAAAACTCAATGACCTCCTCATTTTCATGGCCCTTGGAGATGCTTCCTTCTGGCCAAGCACGGTTATGAACATATTTCTTTAAGACTCCCACGAACCTCTCAAAGGGGAACATATTGTGTAGAAATACAGGACCCAAAATGTTAATCTCTTCGCATAGGTGAACTAGGATGTGCGTCATGATGTTGAAGAAGGATGGTGGGAACACCAACTCAAAACTGACAAGACATTGCACCAAATCATTCTCTAACCTTGGTATGATTTCTGGATCGATTACCTTCTGAGAGATTGCATTGAGAAATGCACATAGCTTCACAATGGCTAATCGAACATTTTCCGGTAGAAGCCCCCTCAATGCAACCGGAAGCAGTTGCGTCATAATCACGTGGCAGTCATGAGACTTTAGGTTCTGGAACTTTTTCTCTGCCATGTTTATTATTCCCTTTATATTCGACGAGAAGCCAGACGGTACCTTAATACTAAGCAGGCACTCAAAGAAGATTTCCTTCTCTTCTTTGGTAAGAGCGTAGCTTGCATGACCCTGATGTATGCCGTCTTTTCCGTGCATACGTTGCTGGTCCTCCCGTGCCTTAGGTGTATCTTTTGTCTTCCCATACACGCCCAAGAAGCCAAGCAGGGTCACACAAAGATTCTTCGTCACGTGCATCACGTCGATTGCGGAGCGGACCTCTAGGTCTTTCCAATAGGGCAGGTCCCAAAATATAGATTTCTTCTTCCACATGGGTGTGCGTCCGTCAGCGTCATTCGGAACAGGTTGTCCACCAGGACCCTTTCCAAAGACCACCTTCAAATCCTTGACCATATCATGTACATCAGCACCAGTACGGTGGCGAGGCTTCGTCCGGTGATCTGCCTCACCTTTGAAATGCTTGCCTTTCTTTCTTACGGGATGCCTGCTCGGAAGAAATCGACGATGTCCCAGGTACACATTCTTCTCACAATTAGCCAAATATATATTGTCGGTATCGTCCAAATAGTGCGTGCATGCGCGATATCCCTTGTTTGTCTGTCCTGAAAGGTTACTGAGAGCATGCCAATCATTGATGGTCACGAACAACAACGCCTTTAGGTCAAATTCTTCCCCCATGTGCTCATCCCATGCACGTACACCTGTTCCATTCCACAGTTGTAAGAGTTCTTCAACTAATGGCATTAGGTACACATCAATGTCGTTGCCGGGTTGCTTAGGGCCTTGGATGAGCACTGGCATCATAATGAACTTCCGCTTCATGCACAACCAAGGAGGAAGGTTATACAAACATAGAGTCACAGGCCAGGTGCTATGGTTGCTGCTCTGCTCCCCAAAAGGATTAATGCCATCTGCGCCTAGACCAAACCATATGTTCCTTGCGTCATCTGCAAACTCCTTCCCGTACTTTCTTTCGATTTTTCTCCACTGCGACCCGTCAGCGGGTACTCTCAACTTTTCGTCTTTCTTACGGTCTTCTCTATGCCATCGCATCGCCTTGGCATGCTCTTTGTTTTGGAACAAATGTTTCAACCGTGGTATTATAGGTGCATACCACATCACCTTGGAAGGAATCTTCTTCCTGGGGCGCTCGCCCTCGACATCACCAGGGTCATCGCGGCTGATCTTATAGCGCAATGCACTGCATACCGGGCATGCGTTCAAATCCTCGTACTCACCGCGGTAGAGGATGCAATCATTAGGGCATGCATGTATCTTCTGCACCTCTAACCCTAGAGGGCAGACATCCTTCTTTGCTTGGTACGTACTATCGGGCAATTCGTTGTCCTTTGGAAGCATATCCTTTATCATTACCAGCAACTTTCCAAATCCCTTGTCAGATACACCATTCTCTGCCTTCCATTGCAGCAATTCCAGTGTGGTGCCCAGCTTTTTCTTGTCACCTACGCAATTCGGGTACAACAATTTTTTGTGATCCTCTAACATGCGCTGCAACTTCTTCTTCTCCAAATCACTTGCGCAGTTTCTCTTTGCATCGGCAATGGCCCGACCTAGATCATCAACGGGCTCATCCGATGCCTCTTCTTCAGCTTCTTCCCGCATTGCCGGCTTAGATTCTTCCCGCATTACCGGCTCAGCTTCTTCCCTCATTGTTGTATCATCGTATTCAGGGAACCCATGGCCAGGATAGCTGTCGTCGTCCTCTTCTTCTTCATTGTCTTCCATCATAACCCCTCTTTCTCCATGCTTGGTCCAAACATTATAGTGGGGCATGAAACCGGACTCAAACAGGTGGACGTGAATGGTTCTTGACATAGAGTAATTGCGACCATTCTTAAAGCCAACACATGGACAATGCATAAAATCATCCGCTCACTTGTTTGCCTCAGCCGCAAGCAGAAAAGTACGCACGCCATTAATGAACTCGGGAGAGCATCGGTCATTGTACATCCATTGTCGGCTCATCTTCAATACACAGCACCGAAAACATCAAATTAATACAATACATAAAGTTCATACATAAAGATCATACAACACTTAAATGCAAAAAACAAATAACTCTCTAGCTAAAGAATTTAAATGCAACAACAAATGCGATCAAGATCGCAACTAAGGTAACAATTGATCCAACAGCATAATGATACCAAGCCTCACTATGAATGACATATTTTCTAATCTTTCTAATCTTCAAGCGCATTTTCTCCATCTTAATCTTGTGATCATCGACGACATCGACAACATGCAACTCCAATTCCATCTTCTCCCCCTCAATTCTTTTCAATTTTTCCTTCAAATCCTCGTTTTCTCTTTCAACTAAATTTAACCTCTCGACAATAGGGTCGGTTGGAATTTCGGGTTCAACTACCTCCTACATACAAATATCTATGTCAACTTGATGGGCATAATTTGTCATAAACACGAAATGCAATGAATAGTTTTAAAAGAGAATATACCACATCCGAATCATAACCCGGACGAGGGCCGATGGGGACGGATATCAAAACCATGGCACTATGCATAACAAACAATGTATGGGTAAGATAATTATACGAGTAACTATATATCCAAATCACACAAACATCATTTTTTTATATAAAACTTCATGAACAAGAGGCTCACCACAAGGTGGTGTCGGCAACGGGACGTTGCGAGCGATCGACGGTGGTTACGATGGAGATTTAGAAGGTACTAAGTAAACCACACCTACATATGCAAAACTAAGTGTTATTTTTAACCTCAAATTGCATATAAATCAAATACTAGCACATATATATAATTCCTCCCAAATTACTAAACTCAAAAATCAATCACTATATAAAGCATTGCACAAGCTAATCTAGCAATGAGAGATGAAAGGAAAAAGTTGCTAACCTTTGTGATCATTTGAATGGATGGGGGCCTTCAAATCTTGGGCAAAATGTGTGATGAGCTTGAGAGGAAGAGGGAAAAGAACAGAGAAGAGAGGGGAAAGGGGAAGAACAGAGCGAGCTCGGGTGGACGAAGGGTCTATGTAGGACGACCTTTAGTACAGGTTCGTGATACGACCCGGTACTAAAGGTGCTGGAGGGGCCCCGGACTGACAACATCCTGCCACCACTCACTTTAGTACCGGTTCGTGGCACGAACCGGTGCTAAAGGTTCGCCACGAACCGGTACTAACAAGAGCGGCCCGGCTAGCCGTTGGAACCGGCACTAATGTACACATTAGTGCCGGCTCAAATTCAAACCGGCAATAATGTGCTTCACGTTTGACCCTTTTTCTACTAGTGTGAGATGGTGCTGGTGAAGATGTTGATGGAGATTGACCCCCTCCCGATGAGAGGATCGTTGGTGATGACGATGGTGATGATTTCCCCCTCCCGGAGGGAAGTTTCCCCGGCAGAACAGCTCCGCCGGAGCCCTAGATTGGTTCCGCCTCGTGGCGGCGGGGTTTCATCCCGTAAGCTTGCTTATGTTTTTTTCTCGGACGAAAGACCTCATATAGCAGAAGATGGGCATCAGAGCGCCACCAGGGGGCCCATGAGGCAGGGGGCATCCCTAGGGGGTAGGGCGCGCCCCCACCCTTGTGGTTGGTGGGTGGCCCCCCTCTGGTACTTCTTGCGCTCAGTATTTTTATATATTCTGGAAATAACTTCCGTGAAGTTTTAGGACTTTTGGAGCTGTGCAGAATAGGTCTCTAATATTTGCTTCTTTTCCAGCCCAGAATCCCAGCTGCCGGCATTCTCCCTCTTCATGCAAACCTTGTAAAATAAGAGAGAATAGGCATAAGTATTGTGACATAATGTGTAATAACATCCCATAATGCAATAAATATCAATGTAAAAGCATGATGCAAAATGGACGTATCAGTTGTTATCTTAGTTTTTTTTAAATGTACTCATCATGCCTACCGAGATGTCTGTACAGGGCATTGGCAGTCTTGCAAGAGGGAAGGCTTTAGAGAGAATGTTTAAACCTTTGGGACCAACACCCGAAGGGAGTTGGGAAATTGATCCGATAATAATCGGTATGCTGCGCGATAAGACATTCACAGGTGATGATACAGAGGAAAACATTTGCAGAAATTTCAAGAGCTATGCACAGTGTTTAAATTAAAAGCTTTTACTCTAGATGGAATGAAACTTAAGCTTTTCACTTTTTCATTATCTACCAGAGCAAAATATTGGCTATTAAATCATCATGCTGGTACTTTTGACACATGGGAAAAATTGTCTAGTGCATTCTTAGATCGCTTCTACACGCAATGGTAGACTTATGGAGCGAGACACATGATTGTGAACTTCAACCAAAAACTAGGTGAAAGTCTTGTTAAGGGTCATCGAAGGTACACCTCTCTAATACGTACTTGTCCTCATCATGATTTTTCTTCATCACTACTTATACATTTCTTTTATGGAGGACTAGAGAATGAATGTAAAAAGACATTATATCTTACCAGCAATGGAGCTTTTATGGATCAAACTGTTGAACAATATTGGAAATTTAGATGAAACCGATAAGAATTCTGAGCAATGAAGCTAGATATAGGAGGTGATGGGGGACTAGAGCTTGAATATGATTGTATTAAAAGTTACTATAAGTCTGAAAATGGCAAAAACTTGAGTGAAAAATTTCATCTTGATCTTGACACAATCTTCCTATTTCCGAAAGGGTCCCGCTGTTGAATGGTGGGACAGTCACAAGCGTTCATTACCTGTTGGAACAGTCATTACCTGACTGGAGTTCCAAGCTGCTTTCCGTGCCCGCTATGTTCCTCGGGAATTATCACAACCAACAAAAGACACATCCGTGACATTGTGGGCAGAACGGAATTTTTTTCTATCATACTTATGACACTTTTATGACGATAATTGTGACAAAACCCGGTACCATCATAGATGTGGTGGGATCCTACTTCTATGACAAAAAATCATGACATAAAATGGGCTTTTTGTCCTGGGCGGGCCGGAGACGCAGCTGCATGACATTCTTTGGGCCGTCCATCACGGAAAAAACCATGGTAGAAGCGAGGGCGAGGAAAATATCGGGGAGTTCCCGATTACGGTGGGTGGTCGAGGGCCGAGCGATGCGCTTTTCTCTCGTACGTACATGCGTGTGTGCGAGGCATTAGGATCTAACTAAACTCGAGCGAGGCGTTGGTCTCTAACTGAACCCGAGCGATTGCACTGCAGGCTACGCGTTACTGAACCCAAGCGATCGATCAATCCCTTGCTGTTAACTAAACCCGAATGATTCCTTCGCTACTGCTGCTAACTGAAGCCAATCGATGCTGCCTCTGGATGAACAGTGAGCGTTATTGGGGGGTTTGGATGAACAGTTCCCGGTGGGGGGTTGTATGAACTGGACCCCGTGGTGGTAGAGGTTGTTGCCGCTGGATGAACAGTACCCTGATCGATCGAGCCAGTGGATGAACATGACCCCGTGGAGGGCTGGATGAACAGTAGCCCGTGGAGGGGTGGTTGAACAGGACCCCCTGGAGAGGGCTGGTTGAACAGTAGCCGGTGGAGGAGCGCGCGGTGGAGGCTGGATGAACAGGAGCTCGTGGATGAACAGTCGCAGGTGGAGGCTGGAGGAGGTCGACGGTGGATGAACAGTAGCCCGTGGAGGCTGGAGAAGGTCGATAGTTGAGATGAACAGTATCCCGTGGAGTCCCGTTTTGAGGTACGCCACACCCCTCCCGATGAATAGGACCCCCGTTTCGACCGTAGCGCTTCAACACAAGTCCGTTTCCTCCGTTTTCTGGTACGCCACACCCCTCCCGATCAACAGGACCCTGTTTCGACCGTAGGACGTCCGTTTCGTCCATTTTGCGGTACGCCAGACCCCTCCCGATGAACAGGATCCCGTTTCGACCATGGCCGGTCAAACACAAGGTTGTTTCCTTCGTTCTGCGGTACGCCGAGCCTCGTTTCCATCGGCTGTTCCGTCCAAGCCGGTTGGCTCCCGATGAACAGCACGCGTTCTGTTGCCTCGCGATGAACACGGCGCATTCTGTTGCCTCCCCATGAACACGACGCCGACGCGGTTTCTCCGTTCCTACCCAGCCATGTACAAGAGCCCTGGCCATACGTATGCGTGAGTAGGCGTTGGACACCCCGCCCATATGTACGTACGTGGCCATATTTACTTTCTTGCACCCTGGCCGTTGTACGTACGTGTACATCCTACGTGCGCCCCTCTACTACGGCACATGTGTGCCTCTACATCGACCAGTATGTACATACACGTTCGAGACCAGAATGACAATGCTACATACGCTTCGACCAGGTGGGTCCCGACTATCAGGTACTTCCTTGCGTGCGAAGATGTAGCTGGTGGGTCCCAGCAGTCATGGGGGCGAATCAATTTTTTGCACGTAATATGGACGCACTTCCTTGCATGCGAAGATGTAGCTGGTGGGTCCTAGCAGTTAGGGGAAAAATGTTTTTTTCGTGAAATACGGTGGCCCATCCGGTGAGTCCCTGCTGTTAGGTGGAGGAATCATTATGTTCCGCGTAATAAGGAGGCACTTCCTTACTGCGGATGTGGACCCAGCTGTCAGCCTGTCCATGTACAGTACTCTTTCGATGGAAGTCGGTCATTGACCACATTGAGCACGTCGTGCCGAGAGCACCAAGGCGGTGGACGACGGCAAGGCCTAGGAAGGGGACGACGCGGAGCCGGGGAAGATGCGGCAGTGGAAGCCCACGCGGACAGGAGTACGACGGTTGGCTGGTTCGGCTGCGGTGTGAGCCTGCCGTCGCCGCAGGGCCTTGCCAGCGGTGGCAGTAGTAGGGGGGCGGTGAGGCCTCTGCGGCAACACAGCCGGCCATGGGAGGCAGGAGCAGGCGGCATGACCGGCGCTGCTTTGGGCGGCTGGAGCAAGAAGACCAGAGGTTGAAGAAGCACTACAGCCGTTGGATGGATATAGCTGGTGGGTCCGAGCTGTCAACGGCGGGAACATTTTTTCATGAAATACAGAGGTCCTTTCGATGGGTCCCAGATGTCAGGTGGAGGAATCATTATTTTGCGCGTAATAAGAAGACATTTCCTTGCGTGCGGCCGTGGACCCAGCTGTCAGCCTCTCCACATACAGTCCACTTAGATGCATGTCGGTCGTTAACCACGTTGACCACGCCGCACCGAGAGCACCAGGGCGGTGGACGACGGCGAGGCCTAGGAAGGGAACGACACGGAGCCAGGGAAGACTCGGCAGTTGTTTCCCATGCGGAGGGAGTACGAGGGTTTACCGATTCGTCTGCCGTCGCTGGAGAATAACAATAGGTGTGGGTGAGTAGAGGGAAGGCTAGGTCAGCGATGGGAGTATGGTGGGGCGGTGGGGCCTGCGCGGCAACATAGCCGGCCGCGGGAGGAGGGGCAGGCAGTCCCGCCGGCGCTTGTTTGAGCGGCTGGAGCAGGAAGAGTAGATATTGAAGAAGCACGACGGTCGTTGGATGGATATCCAAAGTCACTGCTTGTGCGTCAACCTTCTTTTAGGAAAGCCTCAAATATGTGGAAAACAACATACATCCCATCTGCCACTATTTCTAATAATTTATAGCCCATTTGCTAATTCTTAAGGGTTTTTTTGGAGCCCATATTCTTTTTGTTAACATTACAGCCCATATTGTGGCCAAGGTTAAAATATTATATGAAATTTTGCATATTTCGGTGCTGTCTGAACTGTTTTTAATCCCGAAATTTCGAGTCACATTCAAAATGATTTTAAAAATAAATGTATATCAATATAAAATCCAACAAATTGTCCACACATGAAAATTAATGCAATTTAAAATCTTGAAATGAAAAAAAAGAAATTTGAAACTAATTGCCGATTTGATGTGTTTTAAAAATGTACAGCCCATTTCTCATTGCTGATAGGCCATTTTCTCGGCCAGCCAATTGAAGCTCTCCTAGTCTTGAAAGATTTGCAGCCCAACAGGCCTGACAAAGCGACTTACTTGACAAATCACAAAAAAACTAGGCTAGCCATTTTCAGAAAGAAAGAAAAAAACTACTGGCTGGTCTGTGGTGAACATAAAAGAAAAGGCTGTCAAGACAGGCCAGAGTGCCCCGCACAGCCCAGTTGACACCTTGCTTCTGTCTCAAAAACAAATTAGATAAATGCCACTCCAATTATGGTGATTTATAAAAATGCCACTGCAATTTCCAAACTTTGAAAAATGCCACTGTAATTTTTGCACACTTTGAAAAACGCCATTGCAATTTTTGCAAACTTTGAAAAATGCCACTCCATACTTTGAAAAATGCAGTGGCATTTCTCGGAATCACTAGATTTGGAGTGGCATTTATCAAATTAACCCAAAACAAAAATAACTGAGTGAGCTGCTAGGTCCCTGGTGTCAGCCGCTCGTTGTGCAATTCTCTCATTTATTGACTACGTTGACAGTGGCATGGGACCCAGATGTGAGAAATGCATTAGGAGGAGCCATTTTTATTGGCTTGAAATATGGAGGCACTTACTTGCGTACTGCCATGACCTTGGTGGGCCCCTGCTGTCATCCTCTCCACGTACAATCATCTCTTGATTGTGTGCGCGTCAACCTGGTAGGCCCACAAGTCAGCATCTAAACCCGTGGTGGACAAATACAACCCATTTAAAAAAATAACAGCCCATTCCATACGTTCAAACGGAAAGTTCAACATTCAGAGCAAAGTAACAGCTCTGATCCAGATATAGAGTACTAAACTTCCACATTGACAACCATCATAGCCAAATTAACGATCTACTCCCACTAATACTCTAGTAGTGTACAAGTGCTAACTTACTCTTAGCTAACTAGACGATGCCGGCCGCCATCTGCGGTACACGCTAAACGCCAGCACCGGCGTCCTCCGCCTCTCCTCGCACTTGCCAGAGGTGCGATAGGGTGCGTTGCTCACACGCATTGGCCCTTTCCATGCCGGCATGGTCCACCGAAGCTTCGGCTTCTAAGAGGGAAACCCACTTGACGAGCTTGTAGTAAAATTCGGCGCCGCGAACGCGTGCGTGCCTGACAGCCTCCAGGGCTATTTGCCGGGCGCCGGCCTCCATGTAGTCGGCCCAGTTGCGGGTGCTCTGCTCCGACTCAGAGTGTCGGTGCACTCCTGCTCCATGTCCCGCGGCGCAAATCGGTGATACGCTGCTCCTCTGCCAGGCGGTCGTGCTCCAACAGCTCCTCAAACTCCGCATTGCCATCTAAAGACCGATAGAATGCCTCCTCCCTCCGTCTTCCTTCCGGTGAAAAACCAAACACTAGTTCCGGCGGTGACCGCCTCTGGCGTCACCTATCGCGGACGAGCAGGGGCATGGCGGACGTGGCGAGAGCGAGGATAAGTGGCGAGCGACGTCGGGCCAGTGGGGGATTATGAGGATAGGGCGAGTTGGGTGATGGTGCCACACCGGAGAAGTCCAGGAAATAGTAATTATAGGAGGAAGGTAGGCGAACCAGCACGTCGTGGGAGACACGAGTTCATCGCGGTCATCGGAATTCAATGCATAAGCAGGCATGCCTTAGCGCGCTAGCTTACCATGGAATACTTGAAAAACTGAAATTATGATTGTGACGCCCCGTCTTGTCCTGTCTCGTCAGTGGTGTGTCCCGTCCGTGCTGGGTCGCACGCCGGCATGACGGTCGAACGAGTGCACTCGAATAATCCAGATGAGGTACTCCCTCCTTGTCAAACATGATTCCACCACTCATCATCTACCTTGGTTTGTGAGATTTTTGAATTAAGCCCTGCAAACCAGAAAGGAGGTAGTACGTGCGTGATCTGCTATTTATTCGTGTAGGACCGAGTAGGTCATTTTTTGAATTGAGCCCTGCAAACCGGAAAGGAGGTAGTATGTGCATGATCCGATATTTATCCGTGTAGGATCGAGTAGGTCAGATAGTGTACATGTAGGATCGAGTAGGTCGGATGGTGTACGGGTACGATCGCATTTGCTAATGAACGTTCGCTGGGAGATAGGGCATTTGCGAACGTTTTTGCTGGCAGTTTCTTCAGATTCGCATGTCATTTTCTTCAGAGCAGCTTGTCAGTTTCTTTAGAGGTAGGCATTTTTATTCAAAAAATTGCCACTTCGGATCTTGCGTCACAACTAAAACTGCCAGGAGCGCATTAGTATGCTAGCTAGTGATCGATCAGTAACTTGTAAACACTAAGCGAACAGAAATAAGGAACTGTTAGTAACTTGTAAACACTGAGAACACAGAAATAAGGATTGTGCTGTTCACAACAGTAAGAGCCAATCCGTTTGAAATGTTCACACGAGACTCACAGGCCCGACATTGTAATATGTTCACATTAGTAGCCCAAATTCAAAACCAACTAGTACGATTCCCATACATAAGATCAACATGTTAATGCATCTCAATGATTCACAGATGATATACAAATATGTAGCTCCAAAAGCAAAGATCTAGAAAAAACATATGTTCTTCCTACTAACATGGATGCTTCTCTTGGCCAACATTCAGTACAGAGTGAAAGACAATTTTTTGTGAAGTCTACAATTCCTCTTGCAGACGTAACTAGTTTCACCAACAGCTGGAACCATGAGAATGAACCACACATGATGGAGGAACATCCACTGCAATATGATTTGGTCTTCTCTTGATCACATGGCGAGACTATTTTCGGAATACAAACTTTAACTTAGGCAAAATGATGCCCATTGTATTATCAGACCAAAGCAATGAAGCACCTAGTGTTGGCTATCCAATCTTTTCTGCAGTCCATGAAGTGACTATCCAATCTTTCTGTGTCTATTTTCAAATGGCACTGCATGCAGTGACTATACTATTCTCTTGTGCAGTTCAACCAAAATTGCGGTCACTTTGTTTGTTTGCCAAATAGCAATGGGCAGACATCTCTGTCTGCACAAATATCAAGCAGCTAGTAAACATATACCCTACCTTGTATTTTCGGTTTAAACACGTCTCTTCTTCTTAGCATCTGTCATGTTTTCCACTGAACAATTTGATACAGTCATGTTTTGCCTTGGACAATTTCATACTGAATTGATTTTCTGGTTAAGAGCAGAAATATAGCGCATATTCTTCATCAGACCAAGGATATCCATGTTCGCAGTGCTGGAAGAGGTGAAATCGATACAACTGAAATTGAGAATCCAATCATTGAATCATGTCCTGCACCTCCAATGTAGGTCCACCCTGCTAATAAATTCACATGCAAACCACTAGTATGACTATCTAATGACAGTACAAAAAGAATAGCAAGATAGTAGCAAACCATGTACCTTCATAATGAACAGCTCATAGTGCCACCAATTGGATATAAAGGTTTGGAACAAAACATGCTCCTAATGTTGAACCATTTGGACTTTTTGTGCAGTTCCACTAAAATCGAGCATCCCTGTTTGCACAGATATTGAAAATGTGATCACTATAAAAGTGGCACTAGTTGAAGCATAGACTCACAAATATAAGCAATCCAATTTCTTAATGGGAAAAGGTAGCAAGACTGTTTCTAACCACATGTTTAAAGGAATAAATAAGGCAACAGCGGCTGATGTTAGGAAGGCATACATAGTTTTTTCTTAAAAATTGAGCCATTCCTGACCTTTCCTCTTCTTTTAAGCATATTTCATGCAGTTCAACTAAAATAAAATGCCATCACCGCCTTTACAATTCAGTGACACTGTACAAAAGGAAATGACTTAACATTACATCATGATGTCAGGTATGTAGTCGACAGGCATTAGAGACAAACATACAGACCTCCTCCGATAACATAATGAACATTAATTTTAACAAAGGTGTGACTAGCTTTACCGGGATAATTTGAGTGAACTCTACACACTCTGTTCCTTAATATAAGACATTTTCGCAGTTCAATTTAAAGTACCCATACCTCTAGTATTTAGAAAAACAGGTAGTAGTTTCCTTGAGCACATATCTGGGAAAGCTTGCCACACATTATATATGTCCATACGCTAATGCAACACCATTCGAATAGTACAAATATACACTAATCCAGTGGCTAGTGCAACAGTAGAGTAGTTATTTTATTGCAGGGTACAATACAATGGTTTTACTGAATAGATTTACATAAGCTCTAGCACTGGAAGGTTTCTATAAGAATCAACAATACAAAATGTAAAGGTAACAAGTTTCAGCATTGGTATACTAGTTGTGCAAGAGCATTAAACCAAATACAAAAGTCTGAAGGTAACTAGCATTATTAACTAATGACAGTATAAAAAATTGCAAACCATGTACCTTCAAGGTAAATATCATTTCGAACTCGGTGGGACCTAAAAATTGCTATCCCAATCTTGATAATCGATCAAATATAAAACCTTGATTGAACGAATCAAGAGAACAGCCGGAGGAGGAGGAGCCCACTCTTGACCTTTCCTCTCGACACTGTACAAAAAAATTGAGTTATCTCATGAAAGTGAGGTATGTAATCTATAAGCATTAACAGTGCAAAAATCTGAAGGTAGTAACAAGATTCATCGTTGGTATACTGGTTGTGCAACATCATTAGAATGCCTCAGCTGAAAAATCTTTAATACATCCACTATCAATAGCTAACTCTGAAACAATCAAGTGACATTAAATGGCATTGCTCAAATTTACCGGTGGCATTAGACTAAATGCGGCATTAGTTAAATGTGGCGTCACTTTAGCAGTAGCATTGCTTGACTTGACCACTGGCGTTATACTAACAACAAAAAAGTGGCAATAAGAGCATGGGAGGCCCATTCGGACAGTGGGCGCACCAGTATGATGTACCTCCACGGACGCATAGAGTGGTGAGGGAGGTATGGTTGCCTAGAGCAACAAATATCCAGGTAGCATATGTGGATTATGTTTCATTTTTTGTTCTCTTTAGCTACTGATTTTCCCCTTTTCAACCTAGATGCGGGTTTGATGCCTAGTCTCTTGGACAGTACGGTCTCCCTTCCTTTCCTTATTCAACACAGACATGGATTAGTCTGCATGAAGTAGGGTTCCCTTTAATAGTGAAAGTTAAGGTTTTCATCTGCATGTCCAGCAGAGCAGAGGATAGCAAATTCGGAAGATGGTGGAGTGGAAAAAGATCCACATGGAGCGACGTGGTAGATGGGGCAATAGAACAAGGGTATGGTTCGAAAAGAGGTAGCATACCTGAGGGTCGGCGGGAAGTGGCTTCGCTCGTGGTCGTCATCCTTCGCACACACTACAGCAGCGAGCTTGGGGACGGAGGCCATCCCGCGCGGGCGCTAGGTCTGAGAGGACGGCCTTGTTGTCAGTGCGTGACCTAGCTCGCCGACGACGAGTGCGTCAACGATGCACGTCCTTTTCTTCCCCGGCGGATCTGTGACCACCGGTGAGGATGGAGAGAGAGGTCGTGTTTTTTTATATCTAGAGAGAGGGTGATAGTGTGAGAAGCAAGTGGGCAGCCCTGAGAAAGAAAGCGCTGAAGCTCCAGCCTATATATCTTTTTTATACTACTAGTACTAGAGGTGGAGTAGTGGTAGAGTACTTTATATTTTTTCTGCATACAGTACCAGTTAGTCGTGCTTCAAAACTGAACGACACGCCATTAAAAAAATAAAGGTCGATAACTAATGCGGCACCTCGGGCCAATGCGGCCAGATCGCATTTTGCATGAAAAATTACACACCATGTTTCGTTGACATGTGGTCCCGTTTCCACACGTCAGTGAGATGACGACGAGTCCTTTTGTACAATTTCCGAACGGACGTCTATGTAGGCCGGGGCTCCTCTTCATGTACCGTGGCAACCGTCCACTGACTCTTCGCCTTTCCCTCTCAATTTGGAACTGTTGTCGCATGCTCTTCCTCCCTCCTCCATTTGCCTTCACCCTTCCTTCTACCATTGTTCGATTGTCTTCTCCATGGAGGGAACAGGCCGGAAATGACCCCGTTATTCTTGCCCTGATCTGAATGATGACGTGGTGGAGGAACTCATTGATCGGTCCGACGTCATTACCTCGGCTAGCATGGTAGGTTTGATCTCCCCTATCTTGTTCGCTGTGACCCTGCTGACTGGCGCGGGGACGACAGAAGCCTCGCCTTGTGCAAGTTGATGCCGCTTGATAATGATACGTGTGATGTTAAGATGCCATCTCTTGAGGGTAAGGCTTGGGCAGGCGCAAATGAAAATTGGCTTGTTTATATTGGGTACAACTGTGAGTGGGAACTTGTGAATGTGTACACTCGTCACCGGGTTCCACTACCAAAAATCTCAGACTGCCCAGAGGTTGAGCACACAAATGATCTATGTGAGTTCAAATACGATCATGGTAATTGTCGTCTACGGAAGATAGCAATTTGTCGAGTTCCCAACCGCTCTTGGGATTACACGAACTATGAAGTTGTTGCTATCTTCGACAAGCTTGTTACCTTTGTTACTTCCATGCCTCAATGGATATTGCTGAAAAATCAATTTCTGTACACGGATGAGTATTGTGATGCAATTCAATATGAGGGTCTTGTATTTGCTGCCACCACTCGTGGCACTGTTTTTGCATGGAATCATCATGCTTTTGGTATGTTTGTCTTCCACCGTAATTATAATTGTTTCATCCACATGCATGCGGGCTAGCTAGTTTCCCTTTACTAATTAACCTTCTTGTGTTTCCAAGGTCCTGTGAACATTCCACCACCTATACGTGAAAATGTTTATAACCAAGGGGGAGATGATGATGATGATGATGATGATGATCATGAGCATGAGGACCCATATAGGAGTACTCAGTGGTGCCTGGCAACTTATTTCGATGGACCACCTCTTCTTATGTGTATACAAGGCACCGCTGATGTGACTAAGGAGGCGGGTGTTATCTCCCATGGTCGCACTCTCCAGACCTATTCCAACATCCATTGCAGGGTATTTGAGATGGATACTACTGTGCTAGCACCAACACCTTCTCCCTGGTTTATTATTGATACTCTTGGAGGAAACTCGCTCTTGAAAGGCGATCTAGCTACTGTTGACACAACGTTACTACCATTTATTAGAAGCAATTGTATCTATACCTCGGACATTGCTATGCTTCCCTACCATGGCTATCACAATATGGGTCATGAAATAGGCCGCTTCAACTTGGATGATTAGTGTTGCGTTGGTCTCGAGATTGACAGTAGCTGGCCCTTCCCAGAGAAACTCTTCTGGTTCAAAGCAAGTGTTTCCAACGCCGAGGAGTGGATGAGCTGAAGTTCATTTCATTGCTTGTTATTTGTTGTGTGATGAAAACTTTAGTATTTACTAGAATGTTTTGTTCGAACTAATATATAATCCAACATGTAGCCTCGTTGTCGTTGTGTGTTGATGACTTGTTGTATGTAATGAATGGTAAATTTGCATATGCATGTCATAAACTCAATTTATAAATGGTTTTCGACTCACTTCTTGGAGTGTTAGTGTCGTAGTAGTATAGCCAGCATTCGTAGTAGTGCAAAGTTGCCACATCACATAGAGCCAACCAATAGTTATTTCTAGTTAGATCAACTAGAGCTAGGTGTCACACGGAGGCCAAGAAATATGGTGATAGCGTGACTGTGTGAGGTGGGCTTGTACGTAGTATGATGTAGGCACAGGGCTTGCCGTGTTTCCTACTCCTTCGGTCTAAATGTGGAGAAGATTTTGTCAAGTTCTTCCTCCTTTTTCCGACACATGGGACATCCAGCATCTAGGTCGTGGCATGCAAGAAAATGGAGTGGTAGTTGGAGCCACATGATGTGCATCTTGGGTTAAACTGTAAATAGAATCTTACTACTCTGGATTCTATTTACAGTAGTACTACTCTTGGGTAGTTGGAGCCCTATGCTCCAAAAGCAGCCACCGAAGATATTTATTGGATTTGTTTTTCATCACCAGCATGTCGAGCTGAAAGATGTGCAGGTTCAGTGGGTCCTCTTGCATTTTCACTGATATGTGGGACCGCATGTGAGCATACAGATGATGGGCTCCGCGCGTCTGCTAGCTGGCTGAGAAGAGAGATAGAGGAGGGCTGAGCACAGACTCCAGGAAATTTGTTCTACATAACCAGCACCTCGATATATGCTCGATATAGTGGGGTGGCATGGGCCATAACTAGCATTCACGTCTACCAGTACGGCACACGCCACCCACACGAGTCCCGTCCTACACCAATTTTCTTGGAGTCTGTGCTACAACCATCTCTTCTCCCTCCTGTTTTCTCAGCCATCGCACGGTGGGAGGGGTGGGGGTCTGCCGATAGTCGATTTGCTCAACTGCGGTCCCACTTGTAAGTGAAAATGCAACACATCACACATTCCCCCTTGAGCGGCGTGCTGGACCAACCGTGTGGGGGTGCGACGCGAACACGTCATGCTTTTCCTTTTGAACTTGTAACTTGTAAAATTTGGTTCTGCTCCATGGCGCGACCGATAGATAGAAATAACGATTTCCCTAGAGTAATGAGAAGTTTGGTTCTGGCGCAGTTCATGCATGGAGTACGTACGAAACTTATGAAGTTAATGCGGAAGGTAACATAATTACTAATAGTACCATATACTACTACATGGATTTGATGGAAAGATAAAGATACATACGGATCCATCAACAACATCCTCACACTCTAGTGTGCCGGGTCACCAACCGACGTGTGACGAGCAGTGGCGTTGGCGGCGAGCTCAACATGCTTCTAAACAATGCCGTCCAAGGTTGCCCTGCAGGTCCAGAAGGCCAGCGACCCATCGTCCTCCTCTGGCATGTAGTAGTCCTTGTGGACGATTTGCACATAGACGTGGGTGATTATGTCGATGATGTCATGCTGCGCCAAGTGCTGCGCGGCGAGCGCGGCCTCGAGGTTGACATTCTCCAGCGCGACAGCGGGCAGTCGCAGGGCCACCAGTGCATCGAAGAGGTTGTCACCATAGAGGCCGTTGAGGGTGTTAGGCATTGCAGAGTCTGGGCACGTGGGCTGGAGGCGTATGTCAAGGTCGTCCGCGAGCTTCTTGGCGATGGTGAACTTGTCGAGGAAGCCGACGAGGACCTTGTCGAACAAGGAGATAAAGTTGTCGTCCAAGCGGCCTCTCGCCCTGGCAGCCTCAAGCATGACCTAGAGACGTTCCTCGGTGCGGGGCCGCAAGCCGGCGTCGTGGACCATCTGTCACATCCGGCTGATGCTTGCGCTCATCGCCTCCATGGGTCTAGCTTCTAGTCAACTGATCTTGCGATTGGAGTGATCACTCTTGCCCTTGGTTAGGGTGTGTAGGTGCGTAGGATTTCGTAGATTGGACTGGCAGGGAGCCTTTATATGAGAAGTGTAGATTGTGTTACATTCACGTCTGTGTTGGCCATCTACTCCTCGGCCCCCTACTGCACCTACCTTTGGCTGTATGACAGGTGGGCCAGTCACCTGTTGGGCCCACGAGTCATGCACCTGTTGGGGAACACAGTAATTTCAAAAATTTCCTATGCACACGCAAGATCATGGTGCTGCACATCAATGAGAGGGGAGAGTGTTGTCTACGTACCCACGCAGACCGACTGCGGAAGCGATCACACAATGTAGAGGAAGTAGTCGTACGTCTTCCCGAGCCGACCGATCCAAGCACCATTACTCCGGCACCTCCGAGTTCTTAGCACACGTACAGCTCGATGACGATCCCCGGGCTCCGATCCAACAAAGCGTCGGGGAAGAGTTCCGTCAGCACGACGGCGTGGTGACGATTTTGATGTACTACCGTTGAAGGGCTTCGCCTAAGCACCGCTACAATATGATCGAGGTGGAATAAGGTGGAAGGGGGCACCGCACATGGCTAAGGAACGATCTCAATGATCAACTTGTGTATCTCTGGGGTGCCCCTGCCTCCGTATATAAAGGACTAAGGGGGGAGGCTGGCCGGCCAAGGAGGGTGCGCCAGGAGAGTCCTACTCCCTCTGGGAGTAGGATTCCCCCCCCCCCCAATCCTAGTTGGAATAGGATTCGCGGAGGGGGAAAAGAGAGAGGGGGGCCGGCCACCTCTCCTTGTCCTAATAGGACTAGGGGAGGGGCGAGGCGCGCAACCCATCTTGGGCTGCCCCTTCTCTTTTCCACTAAAGCCCACTAAGGCCCATATAGCTCCCGGGGGTTCCGGTAACCTCCCTGTACTCCGGTAAAATCCCGATTTCACCCGGAACACTTCCGATATCCAAACATAGGCTTCCAATATATCAATCTTTATGTCTCGACCATTTCGAGACTCCTCGTCATGTCCGTGATCACATCCGGGACTCCGAACAACCTTCGGTACATCAAAATGCATAAACTCATAATATAACTGTCATCGTAACCTTAAGCGTGCGGACCCTACGGGTTCGAGAACAATGTAGACATGACCGAGACACGTCTCCGGTCAATAACCAATAGAGGGACCTGGATGCCCATATTGGCTCCTACATATTCTACGAAGATCTTTATCGGTCAGACCGCATAACAACATACGTCGTTCCCTTTGTCATCGGTATGTTACTTGCCCGAGATTCAATCGTCGGTATTCCAATACCTAGTTCAATCTCGTTGCCTGCAAGTCTCTTTACTCGTTCTGTAATACATCATCCCGCAACTAACTCATTAGTTGCAATGCTTGCAAGGCTTTAAGTGATGTGCATTACCGAGAGGGCCCAGAGATACCTCTCCGACAATCGGAGTGACAAAACCTAATCTCAAAATACGCCAACCCAACATGTACCTTTGGAGACACCTGTAGTACTCCTTTATAATCACCCAGTTACGTTGTGACGTTTGGTAGTACCCAAAAGTGTTCCTCCGGTAAACGGGAGTTGCATAATCTCATAGTTATAGGAACATGTATAAGTCATGAAGAAAGCAATAGCAACATACTAAACGATCGGGTGCTAAGCTAATGGAATGGGTCATGTCAATCAGATCATTCAACTAATGATGTGACCTTGTTAATCAAATAACAACTCTTTGTTCATGGTTAGGAAACTTAACCATCTTTGATTAACGAGCTAGTCAAGTAGAGGCATACTAGTGACTTTCTATTTGTCTATGTATTCACACATGTACTATGTTTCCGGTTAATACAATTCTAGAATGAATAATAAACATTTATCATGATATAAGGAAATAAATAATAACTTTTATTATTGCCTCTAGGGCATATTTCCTTCAGTCTCCCACTTGCACTAGAGTCAATAATCTAGATTACACTGTAATGATCCTATCACCCATGGAGTCTTGGTGCTGATCATGTTTTGCTCGTGGAAGAGGCTTAGTCAATGGGTCTGCAACATTCAGATCCGTATGTATCTTGCAAATCTCTATGTCTCCCACCTGGACTAGATCCCGGATGGAATTGAAGCGTCTTTTGATGTGTTTGGTCCTCTTGTGAAATCTGGATTCCTTTGCCAAGGCAATTGCACCAGTATTGTCACAAAAGATTTTCATTGGACCCGATGCACTTGGTATGACACCTAGATCGAATATGAACTCCTTCATCCAGACTCCTTCGTTCGCTGCTTCCGAAGCAGCTATGTACTCCGCTTCACATGTAGATCCCGCTACGACGCTTTGTTTAGAACTGCACCAACTGACAGCTCCACCATTTAATGTAAAGACGTATCCGGTTTGTGATTTAGAATCGTCCGGATCAGTGTCAAAGCTTGCATCAACATAACCTTTTACGGTGAGCTCTTTGTCACCTCCATATACGAGAAACATATCCTTAGTCCTTTTTAGGTATTTCAGGATGTTCTTGACCGCTGTCCAGTGATCCACTCCTGGATTACTTTGGTACCTCCCTGCTAAACTTATAGCAAGGCACACATCAGGTCTGGTACACAGCATTGCATACATAATAGAGCCTATGGCTGAAGCATAGGGAACATCTTTCATTATCTCTCTATCTTCTGCAGTGGTCGGGCTTTGAGTCTTACTCAATCTCACACCTTGTAACACAGGCAAGAACCCTTTCTTTGCTTGATCCATTTTGAACTTCTTCAAAATCTTGTCAAGGTATGTGCTTTGTGAAAGTCCAATTAAGCGTCTTGACCTATCTCTATAGATCTTTATGCCTAATATGTAAGCAGCTTCTCCGAGGTCTTTCATAGAAAAACTCTTATTCAAGTATCCCTTTATGCTATCCAGAAATTCTATATCATTTCCAATCAGTAATATGTCATCCACATATAATATCATAAATGCTACAGAGCTCTCACTCACTTTCTTGTAAATACAGGCTTCTCCAAAAGTCTGTATAAAACCAAATGCTTTGATCACACTATCAAAGCGTTTATTCCAACTCCGAGAGGCTTGCACGAGTCCATAAATGGATCGCTGGAGCTTGCACACTTTGTTAGCTCCCTTTGGATCGACAAAACCTTCCGGTTGCATCATATACAACTCTTCTTCCAGAAATCCATTCATGAATGCAGTTTTGACATCCATCTGCCAAATTTCATAATCATAAAATGCGGCAATTGCTAACATGATTCGGACAGACTTAAGCATCGCTACGGGTGAGAAGGTCTCATCGTAGTCAACCCCTTGAACTTGTCGAAAACCTTTTGCGACAAGTCGAGCTTTGTAGACAGTAATATTACCATCAGCGTCAGTCTTCTTCTTGAAGATCCATTTATTTTCAATTGCTTGCCGATCATCGGGCAAGTCAACCAAAGTCCATACTTTGTTCTCATACATGGATCCCATCTCAGATTTCATGGCTTCAAGCCATTTTGCGGAATCTGGGCTCACCATCGCTTCTTCATAGTTCGTAGGTTCATCATGATCTAGTAGCATGACTTCTAGAACAGGATTACCGTACCACTCTGGTGCGGATCTCACTCTGGTTCATCTACGAGGTTCAGTAGTATCTTGATCTAAAGTTTCATGATCATCATCATTAGCTTCCTCACTTATTGGTGTAGGTGTTGCAGAAACAGTTTTCTGCGATGTACTACTTTCCAATAAGGGAGTAGGTACAGTTACCTCGTCAAGTTCTACTTTCCTCCCACTCACTTCTTTCGAGAGAAACTCCTTCTCTAGAAAGTTTCCGAATTTAGCAACAAAAGTCCTGCCTTCGGATCTGTGATAGAAGGTGTATCCAATAGTTTCCTTTGGATATCCTATGAAGACACATTTCTCCGATTTGGGTTCGAGCTTATCAGGTTGAAGCTTTTTCACATAAGCATCGCAGCCCCAAACTTTCAGAAACGACAACTTTGGTTTCTTGCCAAACCACAGTTCATAAGGCGTCGTCTCAACGGATTTTGATGGTGCCCTATTTAACGTGAATGCGGCCGTCTCTAGAGCGTATCCCCAAAATGATAGCGGTAAATCAGTAAGAGACATCATAGATCGCACCATATCTAGTAAAGTACGATTACGACGTTCGGACACACCATTATGCTGTGGTGTTCCGGGTGGCGTGAGTTGCGAAACTATTCCACAATTTTTCAAATGTACACCAAACTCGTAACTCAAATATTCTCCTCCACGATCAGATCGTAGAAACTTTATTTTCTTGTTACGATGATTTTCCACTTCACTCTGAAATTCTTTGAACTTTTCAAATGTTTCAGACTTATGTTTCATTAAGTAGATATACCCATATCTGCTTAAATCATCTGTGAAGGTGAGAAAATAACGATATCCGCCACGAGCCTCAATATTCATCGGACCACATACATCTGTATGTATGATTTCCAACAAATCTGTTGCTCTCTCCATAGTACTGGAGAACGGTGTTTTAGTCATCTTGCCCATGAGGCACGGTTCGCAAGTACCAAGCGATTCATAATCAAGTGGTTCCAAAAGCCCCTCAGTATGGAGTTTCTTCATGCGCTTTATACCGATATGACCTAAACGGCAGTGCCACAAATAAGTTGCACCATCATTATCAACTCTGCATCTTTTGGCTTCAACATTATGAATATGTGTATCACTACTCTCGAGATTTAATAAGAATAGACCACTCTTAAAGGGTGCGTGACCATAAAAGATATTACTCGTATAAGTAGAACAACCATTATTCTCTGATTTAAATGAATAACCGTCTCGCATTAAACAAGATCTAGATATAATGTTCATGCTCAACGCTGGCACCAAATAACAATTATTTAGGTCTAATATTAATCCCGAAGGTAGATGTAGAGGTAGTGTGCCGACCGCGATCACATCGACTTTGGAACCGTTTCCCACGCGCATCGTCACCTCGTCCTTAGCCAATCTTCGCTTAATCCGTAGCCCCTGTTTCGAGTTGCAAATATTAGCAACGGAACCAGTATCAAATACCCAGGTGCTACTGCGAGCATTAGTAAGGTACACATCAATAACATGTATATCACATATACCTTTGTTCACCTTGCCATACTTCTTATCCGCCAAATACTTGGGGCAGTTCCGCTTCCAGTGACAAGTCTGCTTGCAGTAGAAGCACTCAGTTTCAGGCTTAGGTCCAGACTTGGGTTTCTTCTCTTGAGCAGCAACTTGCTTGCCGTTCTTCTTGAAGTTCCCCTTCTTCTTCCGTTTGCCCTTTTTCTTGAAACTAGTGGTCTTGTTGACCATCAACACTTGATGCTCCTTCTTGATTTCTACCTCCGCAGCTTTCAGCATTGCGAAGAGCTCGGGAATAGTCTTGTTCATCCCTTGCATATTATAGTTCATCACGAAGCTCTTGTAGCTTGGTGGCAGTGATTGGAGAATTCTGTCAATGATGCAATCATCTGGAAGATTAACTCCCAATTGAATCAAGTGATTATTATACCCAGACATTTTGAGTATATGCTCACTGACAGAACTATTCTCCTCCATCTTGCAGCTATAGAACTTATTGGAGACTTCATATCTCTCAATCCTGAAACATCTCATATGCTCCATGACGTTCAAAACGTCGTTGAAGTACCGATTCTAAGCCATAAAGCATGGCACACTGAACTATCGAGTAGTCATCAGCTTTGCTCTGCCAGACGTTCATAACATCCGGTGTTGCTCCAGCAGCAGGCCTGGCACCTAGCGGTGCTTCCAGGACCTAATTCTTCTGAGCAGCAATGAGGATAATCCTCAAGTTATGGACCCAGTCCGTGTAATTGCTACCATCATCTTTCAACTTTGCTTTCTCAAGGAACGCATTAAAATTCAACGGAACAACAGCACGAGCCATCTATCTACAATCAACATAAACAAGCAAGATACTATCAGGTACTAAGTTCATGATAAATTTAAGTTCAATTAATCATATTACTTAAGAACTCCCACTTAGATAGACATCCCTCTAATCCTCTAAGTGATTACGTGATCCAAATCAACTAAACCATGTCCGATTATCACGTGAGATGGAGTAGTTTCATCGGTGAACATCATTATGTTGATCATATCTACTATATGATTCACGCTCGACCTTTCGGTCTCCGTGTTCCGATGATTGGCTCGTCAAGTATAACCTGAGTATTCCGCGTGTGCAACTATTTTGCAACCGTTGTATTTGAACGTAGAGCCTATCACACCCGATCATCACGTGGTGTCTCAGCACGAAGAACTTTCACAACGGTGCATACTCAGGGAGAACACTTCTTGATAATTTAGTGAGAGATCATCTTATAATGCTACCGTCAATCAAAGCAAGATAAGATGCATAAAAAGATAAACATCACATGCAATCAATATAAGTGATATGATATGGCCATCATCATCTTGTGCCTGTGATCTCCATCTCCGAAGCACCGTCATGATCACCATCGTCACCGGCGCGACACCTTGATCTTCATCGTGGCATCATTGTCGTCTCACGAATCTTATGCTTCCACGACTATCACTACCGCTTAGTAATAAAGTAAAGCATTACATCGCGATTGCATTGCATACAATAAAGCGACAACCATATGGCTCCTGCCAGTTGCCGATAACTCGGTTACAAAACATGATCATCTCATACAATAAAATTTAGCATCATGCCTTGACCATATCACATCACAACATGCCCTGCAAAAACAAGTTAGACATCTTCTACTTTGTTGTTGCAAGTTTTACGTGGCTGCTACGGGCTTAAGCAAGAACCAATCTCACCTACGCATCAAAACCACAACGATAGTTTGTCAAATAGACTCCGTTTTAACCTTCGCAAGGACCGGGCGTAGCCACACTTGGTTCAACTAAAGTTGGAGAGACAGTCGCCCGCAAGCCACCTGTGTGCAAAGCACGTCGGGGGAACCGGTCTCGCGTAAGCGTACGCGTAATGTTGGTCCGGGTCGTCTCGTCCAACAATACCGCCGAACCAAAGTATGACATGCTGGTAGGCAGTATGACTTGTATCGCCCACAACTCACTTGTGTTCTACTCGTGCAAATAACATCAAACCATAAAACCTAGGCTCGGATGCCACTGTTGGGGAACGCAGTAATTTCAAAAATTTCCTACGCACACGCAAGATCATGGTGATGCACAGCAACGAGATGGGAGAGTGTTGTCTACGTACCCACACAGACCGAATGCGGAAGCGATCACACAACGTAGAGGAAGTAGTCGGACGTCTTCCCGATCCGACCGATCCAAGCACCGTTACTCCGGCACCTCCGAGTTCTTAGCACACGTACAGCTCGATGACGATCCCCGGGCTCCGATCCAGCAAAGCGTCGGGGAAGAGTTCTGTCAGCACGATGGCGTGGTGACGATCTTGATGTACTACCGTCGCAGGGCTTCACCTAAGCACCGCTACAATATGATCGAGGTGGAATATGGTGGAAGGGGGCACCGCACACGGCTAAGGAACGATCTCAATGATCAACTTGTGTGTCTCTGGGGTGCCCCTGCCTTCGTATATAAAGGACTAAGGGGGAGGCTGGCCGGCCAAGGAGGGTGCGCCAGGAGATTCCTACTCCCTCTGGGAGTAGGATTCCCCCCCCCCCCCAATCCTAGTTGGAATAGGATTCGCGGAGGGGGAAAAGAGAGAGGGGGCCGGCCACCTCTCCTTGTCCTAATAGGACTAGGGGAGGGGGGAGGCGCGCAGCCCATCTTGGGCTACCCCTTCTCTTTTCCACTAAAGCCCACTAAGGCCCATATAGCTCCCGGGGGGTTCCGGTAACCTCCCGGTACTCCGGTAAAATCCTGATTTCACCCGGAACACTTCCGATATCCAAACATAGGCTTCCAATATATCAATCTTTATGTCTCGACCATTTCGAGACTCCTCGTCATGTCCGTGATCACATCCAGGACTCTAACAACCTTCGGTACATCAAAATGCATAAACTCGTAATATAACTGTCATCGTAACCTTAAGCGTGCGGACCCTACGGGTTCGAGAACAATGTAGACATGACCGAGACACGTCTCCGGTCAATAACCAATAGCGGGACCTGGATGCCCATATTGGCTCCTACATATTCTATGAAGATCTTTATCGGTCAGACCGCATAACAACATACGTCGTTCCCTTTGTCATCGGTATGTTACTTGCCCGAGACTCGATCGTTAGTATTCCAATACCTAGTTCAATCTCGTTGCCGGCAAGTCTCTTTACTCATTCTGTAATACATCATCCCGCAACTAACTCATTAGTTGCAATGCTTGCAAGGCTTTAAGTGATGTGCATTACCGAGAGGGCCCAGAGATACCTCTCCGACAATCGAAGTGACAAAACCTAATCTCAAAATACGCCAACCCAACATGTACCTTTGGAGACACCTGTAGTACTCCTTTATAATCACCCAGTTACGTTGTGACGTTTGGTAGTACCCAAAGTGTTCCTCCGGTAAACGGGAGTTGCATAATCTCATAGTTATAGGAACATGTATAAGTCATGAAGAAAGCAATAGCAACATACTAAACGATCGGGTGCTAAGCTAATGGAATGGGTCATGTCAATCGGATCATTCAACTAATGATGTGACCTCGTTAATCAAATAACAACTCTTTGTTCATGGTTAGGAAACTTAACCATCTTTGATTAACGAGCTAGTCAAGTAGAGGCATACTAGTGACTTTCTGTTTGTCTATGTATTCACACATGTACTATGTTTCCGGTTAATACAATTCTAGCATGAATAATAAACATTTATCATGATATAAGGAAATAAATAATAACTTTTATTATTGCCTCTAGGGCATATTTCCTTCAGCACCCAAATGCATGTGCAGTAAGTCAATGAAGTTGTGTCCCCCTCTGTCCCAAAACACTTAGGTACGGTACATTAACTCCCTCCTCCTTTCTTATTTCGTGACATATCAACCAATGAGAGATGTGGGCTGTGCATGCTTTGAATGACTTGAGACTACCAAACATGACATGCCGTGGTTAGTTCATTGCATGTAATCCTATTAATTAGCAAAAAGACATTAAGTTCTCTCTCTTTCCCCTTCGTCTTGGTCAGGGTGCACAAGAGCATGGTTAATAGTATAGCCAGCTGCTGGCTATATGATGTTGCCATGTCATATAGAGCCATCACTTGTAGCCACTCATACAATAAGGTTAGCTATAAGCCTGGCTATAAGAGTACTACTTTTTCTCATCTTCTCTCTCTCTCTCTCTCTTTCTTCATATGTATTGTATATCGGCCTAGGAATCCGCATATAGCGGCTCTTGCATGAGAGCCCACTCCTCTTTTTCACTTGCTCTAAGATGACTTAGACTAGCCACAGTAGGAGTAACTTCAGTAGTAACATCGATTCCAACTCAACAAATTTTCTTATGTGGCAATGAGTTAATGAGGATAGAGGTAGTTTGAGTAACTTAGCTAGTTACTATAACATCACATGTCCCAATGCAATATGAGTCTATAACCTAATAAATGAGGCTTTGCATGTTACCATACTTATGTTACTACCCACTATGAAAGGTAGTAACATAGTTTAGGGATATGTGTGTTTTACTAGTGTGTGTTACTCTTCATTGTGGCTAGTCATACACCTAGACGGAGGGAGTAGTCTCAAGTCATTGGATGCATACGCACACCACATCTCGTATTGGGTGATTTCTTTTTTCATGGCAAAAAACAGGGAACGGGGTGGGTAGTTAATGCACCATGCCTAAAAGTTTTGGGATTACTATTTGGTTTTCGTAACGGACTAATGCACCGGTACAGAGGGAGTACAATTGTAGTCTTTGATTGCAATTTTTTGTTGGTAGCTTACAAAGTTGAGCGCTTGGTGAGTACAATAGTAGTCTGATTGATGAGACTTCAGATTTGAGCCATCTACCGGAAAGAATAAAACAATACACCATGTATTTATTACAGGGGGGTAGTACATTTTATCTGCAGTTTGTCTAATTCACATCTAGATGTTTTCCAAGGATGTCACATCTAATCTCCCACAAATAACGTAGCAACAAGGAACAAAAAAAGTTGAGACAAGAAAAAAAATAGGCCACAGACATAGTGGACATCAGGTTAGATGTGACATAACTATGTCACATCTAGATGTGTCCTAGACAGATGTGATGGCCTGGCTTATTAGGGATGATAGACCACTCATATCAATAAGGAATTCCTTCTTTTCCGGGAGCCCCTTCGGACAGAACTCGAAAGTTAAGCGTGCTCAGCTTGGAGTAGTGTCAGGATGGGTGACCGACCGGGAAGTTGCTCCCGGGTGCGCACGAGTGAGGACAAAGTGCACAGAAAAGGCTAGGATTGATCTGTGGGGCTAGTCTAGATCCCGCCAGGAGTAACGACCCCCGGTGGGTGTGTCCGGGGCGTTACAAGTTGGTATCAGCGCCGACCCTCGCGGTTACACGAACGTTTACAGACAGGTGCGCGGTCATGTTGTTCATGACGTTTGTGACCCGTCGTGGCACACGGCATGGTACATGTACCGGACTGGATGCACAGACGTATGTGCCAAGGGGAACGTTCATGTGGCCCGACGAGGACGTCGATTCCTCTGAGTGGGGGTGTATGTGATGGCCTGGCTTAGGGATGATAGAATACTCATATTAAAAAGGAATTCCTTCTTTTCCAAGAGCCCCTTCGGACAAAACTCCAAAGTTAAGCATGCTTAGCTTGGAGTAGTGTCGGGATGGGTGATCGACCAGGAAGTTGCTCCCGGGTGCACACGAGTGAGGACAAAGTGCGCAGAAAAGACTAGTATTGATCTGTGGGGGCAGTCTAGATCCCGCCAGGAGTAACGACCACCAGCGGGTGTGTCCGGGGCGTTACAACAGTCCTTTTTTGTGACATGCATTACTAGATATTGCTAGTCAAAGTACTAAATCCATATTAAAAAGGAATTCCTTCTTTTCCAAGAGCCCCTTTGGACAAAACTCCAAAGTTAAGCATGCTTAGCTTGGAGTAGTGTCGGGATGGGTGACCGACCGGGAAGTTGCTCCCGGGTGCGCACGAGTGAGGACAAAGTGCGCAGAAAAGACTAGTATTGATCTATGGGGGCAGTCTAGATCCCGCCAGGAGTAACGACCACCAGCGGGTGTGTCCGGGGCGTTACAACAGTCCTTTTTTGTGACATGCATTACTAGATATTGCTAGTCAAAGTACTAAATCCATATGGACGTGGTAGTACTACTAAATCTAGACGGTGGTGCTAGTACTAGTAGTAGTACTACCAATGTAGTAGCACTATACTACCCGTTGGTCAAATTATTACGTGCTGCTCCTCGCAGTGAAGTGACAAGACCCTGCGCCGGAGATGACACCTGAGTATAGGCGCCGTGTTTGGCATAACATAGTCAGCCTCACCGTCTGCAGTCACTATCATCATGGTTGTAGAGCTAGCCTGCTTACAACTAGTCATGTTCGACATAATTTCCCGTGCGTAGATGCCCGTGCATTGCACGAAACACCAAGATTGGGGGTGGATAGCGCTAGCAGCGGCCATCGCGCCAGATTTTTCCATGGCCCTCTAGATGTGGTGGGGAGGAGATAAGGCTGATTGTGACAGACAAGGAGTTGTTTGTAAATAGGGAACAAGTGCGGGCATCTTTTTGCAAAAGTGGAGAAGTTTGGTTTGTATGCGTCAGATCTAGATCCGACGGCTATTGGTGAAAGATGGCAGTGACAACATCATCACCAACTTAGGACCACTTTGATTCGCAGGATTTTTAAAACGCAGCAATAGGACACGGCAATATTACAAGTTCCAAACTGATATTACAAATGTTAGGAGTAATGCTGCACCTACGAAGAGGGAATCTAGGAAGTTTACGTAAGAACTTTCGTTACTTTAGGTGGATGCAGCATTATCGTACAAACTAAAATCCACCGCCCTGACAAGTCAATAGTGGGAAAATAAATTTTCAAGTCTCTGGCCACTTGATGTTTCAAAAACAAATTCAGCTTGTGCGGAGACTTTGTCATTTAGGCTTAGACACTTGCGGTGATCAGCACACCATTCATTGTTGCACCAGAGAACGCCAAACCTCATTACCTTGAGCGCACTTGCCTCCAGAACAAAGAACCTGTCCAATTTAATCTCAAATGTGCTGCCTTGGTAGTTGATCAAATCAATTTCTGTAAGATGGAGATCAAGGCATCCGATGAGATTGTTATAGTGCATCACATTTTTCACTTTCGGGTCTTTTTTTATCTACAAAAGAAGAGAACATATTAGAGCAGCTGGATGTATAAGATTGCTGTGTCATCAAGATGTACCAATATCATTCGCTCATATGATAGGGTTGGCTGGCTAGTGATATTCTCTCTCTCTCTCCTCTCATTTACCTAGGAGCACATGAAGAACTTGGGCATTTGTTGCCTTCCACTATGTGGCCGATGCCATATTTCTCAAAAGTATGCCACATAATATGCATTGATGTCAAATCAAAAGATTTTGGCACCGCTCTCGCGATGTGAGAGAGTTGGCACCGCTGTGCACACAGACCCACATATATAAACAAATCAATTAAACCAACTACACCAGTCTCTCATAATCCCCAACAAGTGTTTTTCTATTGCCTCAGTCCTCTCTCTCTCCCACACAAGTATTTTTCATTGCGTGAGTTAATTTGGCACCAAAGCAAAGTAGGTGATCCAGATTGGGGCACTAGGTGAGCAATGCAGGGGCATCGATGCCAAATGCATCACAAGTGAATTTGGCACGTGTTTTGGCCTACATAGTGGAGGGCCGTTATAGCCCACTTTTGTACTACCTCGTATTTAGTGTAAAATTTTGACCATAGATTTACCTAAGAAAATGCCAATGCATGTCACAAAAAATTATACCATTTCAAATTATGTTCAAATACGAATCCAACGATATAATTTTTAGTGACATGCATTAACATTTTGTCAGTTAAATCTATGGTCAAATTTTGATACTACAAAATAGGAAGAGTAAACCAGGATGGAGGTAGTACTTGCTCTTAGGGTAACCATAGAGTTACTAGTCTAAGTTACTTTCCACTATGACTACCCTAGGCTACTATAGTAGTACAACAACAAAAGATGCAGGTGGTCATGTGAGAAATAATACTAAAAACATTTCTTTCGGTGCAGTGTGTAGATGCAGTTTTGAACACTACACTTGTCATCGTAATTTGGAAAAATTACGAAAAAATTGAGCTACGTTGTGATTACTGTTTACTAATAGGAAAACGTTTCACCTGGGTGAGTAGCTTCTCCGTGCATGGAAAGCATGTAAGGAATCCAACAACTTGATCCAGATTGGGGCCGATAGATTTTATTGCCAAGACCTTCACTGTGCGCATAGACTGGGTCAAGCTTGTGTGAATCATTTTCTGGAAGACGGTCGTAAATACATCAAGAAGAAATTTAAAAATGTGAATTTCAAGAAGACGGAGAAGAAGATGAGTGATGTACCTGAATGATTACGGATCCAATAAAGAGTTCAAAGAATTTGGCAGACGAGTACACCAACGCTGTCAATTTCGACGCGTCAATGACCCTGATTTTTCTTGGACCTTCTAGATTAGATACAAGCAATCTCTCAAGGAAAGGCGCATTCTCAATGACCATAACGTGGAACAGCTGGAGTGATCTCTTCCCAATTGATGTCTTGTTGCGGGGCCAGCAAGACACATAAATCCATCAGTGATTCGTCGAGGTGATGTGGAGGCTAATGAACCAGTGGATCTACTCAAGATGAAGGTACTCGAGCATAGTACAGCTGCGGAGTAGGTGCTCCATAGCCTGCTTCGAGATGCCAATGTCGAAGAGGATGAGCTGCTTGAGTTGAGGGAGAAGAAGGGCGGGCGCGACATTAATCTGGGGAAGATAGCAGGAGCTGAAGCTGGCGCAACGCAGCATTGGCGTGAGGCAGAGCGCGAACGGCGGCAGAGAGCGACATCATCCAGCTTCAAAGCTGAGATCCTCGAGCTGATCTAGGGTGGGGGATAAGAACCACTCGTCGAACTTGGCTTGGACCTTGCAGTTGGTACTGAACATGCGGATGTCAAGGCGTCTGGCTGGCCCAGGGTGCGATGAAAGGATCTTAGAGACTGCGGCCATGCGTTTGCAATCCCCGTCGAAGAGGCAGCTATCGACGGTGAGATTGAGGGGGACACGGTGCCAGAGGGGGCGCTACCGCAGGGAGAGTAGGGCGGTCCGCATGGCAGATTTGGTGGGGAGGAGGCTGATGATGATGAGCAGCATGTCGTCGGGGAGGCTGCTGATGAAGTCCAGGCTCACCGGATGTGGTTTTGGCTCGAGCCGCCTCCGCTTGTTGGCTGCCTCGCCGTCCATCTCAACCGGCGGCGACGCAGGTGTGTGTTGTGTGGTGGCCTGCTGGCTGTGCCCGAGTGCATCCTTCTATGCATGCTGCCGCGCAGTGGTGAATTGTGCATGAGTGCGTCCTTCACGCGGAAGAAGTGTGTCCTCAATGCGCCCTCAATTTACTAGCATGCGGGGTGCTACCCCGAGTGGTTTCAACTTTGTTTACTTCACCGCATGTTAGATGGGCCTCTAGTTTACTTATTTTCACCCACTGTCACATGGGCCAGCACACGAAGATAGAGAACATGAGCTGACAAGGCAGCATGTGGACTGGTTGACCAGTCAACTAAACAATATACGGAGCTATACGCTGACACAGTGAGCATATAATCCGTTGGTATAGAGAGTTCGAGTGAGAGGGGAGGCCTGTGAGAGATAGCAGAGAGAGAGAGAAAGAGCTACTCCCTCTGTTCGATAATGTAGTGCAAACATTTTTTTAAAGTCAAACTTTTGAAACTTTGACCAAGTTTATAAAGAAATTACTTATATCTACAATACCAAAGGTAAATGATAGTATGAAGTAAGTACATGTTGTGATGAACCTAATGATCGTTCCAGATGTAAATGTTTTTCTCCACATGCATATACCTGGTCAAAATTTTCTAAGGTTTGACTTTTCAAAACATCCATATGCTTATGGACGTGAGAGAGTCCCTAACTAGAGAGAGTGTGTGTGTGTCTGTGAAATGGAAAGAGTGAGTGAAAAAAGTGTGTGTGCATGCGTGAAAGAGACATGGACAACACACGATAAAAGTAGAGAAAAGGCGTGTGTGTCTTATGCAAACATATCACACATGAATCTTCGACAACGGAAGCAAGGTGAGGAGATAGTGTGTGGTTGTTTGCAACCGAGAGAAATACCCCTAGCACGTGGCCAAGAGGGGTCTGACAAACAAGGGAGAGAGGTCGAGAGAGACATACGGAGAATATGCACACATGGGGAGGAGAGAGTGTATGTTTGTCATCGAGAGATCCCCTGGAGATCGTGATGGGACTACATGGGTGGGAGATCGAGTGACAAGGTGTGTGCGTGATAGAAGATACCCCGAGAGATATCAAGATAGACGTATGTATGGAAGGAGACAATACGTGTGTTCCTGATGGTAGTGAGAGATAATCATACTTAGGGGGGAGTACGTGCGCCTATGATGGAGTGAGGGATTATGGTACTTAGGGGGGTGTGTGTCACATAGAGAGAGAACAAGGACGGAGAGTGTTGGATGGGTCAATATGTAGCACGAGCGAGACATGTGTATGTGTGAACCAGGGAGATATAAAGTTTGAAAGAGATAGAGGAGCCCCGATAAGGCTGAGTGGTGCGTCAGATAGCTGAGAGGGGGAAAGAGATATTCCGTCCGCTCGATAATGCAGGTGCATGTAAATTTTTTATAAGTCAGACTTTGGAAACTTTGATCAGGTTTAAGAAAATGTTATCTATATCTACGATACCAAAGATACATCATACGAAACTACATCTCATGATGAATCTACTGGTATATGTTTGCTGTTCTAGATGTAAATGTTCTTCTCCACGTACATGGTCAAACTTTGTGATGTTTGACTTTTCAATAAATCTATATGCTATGGACCAAAGAGAGTGCCTAAGTCGAGAGAGATCAAGTGCATGTGAAGGAGAATGAGTGAGTATGAAAAAAGAGTATGTGTGTGAAAGAGAAAGGGACAACAAACGATAAATTAGAGAGATAGTGTGTGTTTTCGTTTCTTATGCAAACATATCATGCATGCATCTCCGAGATAGAAAAGCGAGGTGAGGAGATACACGAAGATAGCTAGTGCGTGATTGTTTGCAATGGAGAGAGACACCCCTATAGCACATGTCCAATAGAGGTCTGGCCAACAAGGAACAAAGGTCGAGAGGGACACATGGAGAACATGGACGCATGGGGAGGCTGAGAGGGTGTGTTTGTGATAGAGAGATCCCCTCGAAATAGTGAGGGGACTATATGGGTGGGAGATCAAGGGAGGTGCATGTGTGATAGAAAGATGTCCTGAGAGAAATCGAGATAGACCATGCACATGTTTGTGATGCAGACTAAGATTAGCTAGTCATATACATATAGGGGGGACTATGTGTGCCTACATTTGAGTGAGAGACCATCATACTTGGCTAGGCATGAGATTGTGTGTGTGTGCATGTGAGATGGAGAGAGAACGAGGGAGAGAGATAGAGTTTTAGATGGGTCTATCGAGTGCGAGTGAGATATGCATGTGTATGTGTGACCCAGGTAGATGGAGAGTTTGAGAGAGAGAGAGAGAGGGAAGAGCTCCGAGATGACAGAATGGTGCGTGAGAGAGTTACGGGCAACGAGCCAAGGAATTTGTGTGCGTACCATGAGTGCACCCAAGATATTTAGCTTGGACTAGAGAACCATACATAGTGTGCGAGAGAGGCCTATAGATGGAGTATATATGCATGCGAACTAGAAAGACCCCCCCCCCACACACACACACAAATAGAGAGAGAGAGAGAGGGAGGGAGAGGGACCAACAAGGTTTGTGTGTTGGATCCGTGCGATAGAATTGAAGATTGTCGGCGAGAGAGAGAGAGAGAGACAGAGAGAGAGGGAGAGAGAGAGCAGGAGTCCGGGAGAGGGGGAGGTCGCATTTTATGCATCAAAGACTGATATAAACCATGTTTCGATATAAACTTGCATTGAAATATTTAAATTGGAGAACATGTTGTCTGCAATCCACACATGAACGGAGATATGCGTATATGAAACAAGTTCATTAATTTGACTTTCAACATGTTCATGGAGTACTATAATACTGTACAACATGCTACTCGATTGAGGTGTTCAATCTTGGATTTAGTTCACTATTTTGACCTGGTGAACGAGCAATTTCATTGAATCGAGATATTTTATTTTGGGTTTGATTCCCGTTTTTGAGTGGGTCAACTATTTGTTATATAGTAATTCACTAGCAATGAGCATGTAAAAACACATTACTCCCGAGCATCATCTCTCCATCTAAAAAAGAAGGGGAAAGCTAATATTTCAAAATTTGATTCGAATCGACTTGGTAAGGTAGACGTGGATGCTCGTTCTCCCAAAATTTGAACGAACCGTTGAACACCCTCTACTTGGTGGAATTCACCCGAGCAAATAAATGGGAGACACACATCAATTGGCCCGTTGTACATCGAGGGTAGGTTCGTAACTTCATCCAAGCGCGCTAAGGGAGTCCTGGATTAGGGGGTCTCCGGACAGCCGGATTATCTCCATTGGCTGGACTGTTAGACTATGAAGATACAAGATTGAAGACTTTGTCTCGTGTCCGGATGGGACTCTACTTGGCGTGGAAGGCAAGCTAGGAAATACGTATATGGATATCTCCTCCTTTGTAACCGACCTTGTGTAACCCTAACCCTCTTCGGTGTCTATATAAACCGAAGGGTTTTAGTCCGTAGGACAAGAATCACAACATACAATCATACCGTAGGCTAGCTTCTAGGGTTTAGCCTCTCTGATCTCGTGGTAGATCTACTCTTGCAACACCCATATCTTCAATATTAATCAAGCAGGACATAGGGTTTTACCTCCATCAAGAGGGCCCGAACCTGGGTAAAACTTCATGTCCCTTGCCTCATGTTACCATCCGGCCTAGACACACAGTTCGGACCCCCTACTCGAGATCCGCCTGTTTTGACACCGACATTGGTGCTTTCATTGAGAGTTCCTCTGTGTCATCGCCGTTAGGCTTGATGGCTCCTACTATCATCGATAGCGATGCGGTCCAGGGTGAGACTTTTCTCCCCGGACAGATCTTCGTATTCGGCGGCTTTGCACTAAGGGTTAATTCGCTTGGCCATATGGAGCATATTGAAAGCTACGCCCCTGGCCATCAAGTCAGATTTGGAAGTTTGAATTACATGGCCAACATCCGTGGGGACTTGATCTTCGACGGATTCGAGCCACAGCCGGGCGCGCCGCACTGTCGCGATGGGTATGACCTAGCTCTGCCATCGGACGGTACCCCAGAGGCCGCGCCCGCATCAGCTCCGACCCTTAGCTCAGAGCCAGCTGCGCCAATCGAGGACGGGTGGCTAGACACCGCCTTAGGGGCTGCAGTCTCGACGGCGATCGAGCCAAACACCAGCATAATCCTCTGCGCAGCCCGTGACTCCAAGGTGCCGGACTCTCCTCCGGACCCCGAACCATCCGCGCCCCTGCCAATTGAATCCGATTGGGCACCGATCATGGAATTCATTGATGTGGATATCTTTCAGCACTCGCCATTCGGCGACATTCTGAATTCACTAAGGTCTCTCTCTTTGTCAGGAGAGCCCTGGCCGGATTATGGCCAACAGGACTGGGATGCGGACGACGAAGAAATTCGACGCCCACCCACCACCCACTTTGTAGCCACTGTCGATGATTTAACCGACATGCTCGACTTCGACTCCGAAGACATCGATGGTATGGACGACGATGTAGGAGACAAACGTGAACCAGCACCCATAGGGCACTAGAAAGCCACCTCGTCGTATGACATATACATGGTGGATACACCCAATGAAGGCAACGACGACGAGATAGCGGAGGATGACCCCTCCAAGAAGCAACCCAAGCACCGACGTCAGCGGCGCCGCTCTAAGTCCCGCCAAAGCAAAAGTGGTGATACCGGCACAGGAGATAATAACACTCCGGATAGCGCTGAAGACAACAAAAATCCCCTCCAGGAAGAGTTAGATCAGGAGGATGAAGGAGCCAGCTCTCCTGAGAGAGTGGCTGGCGGAGAGGAGGAGGATGACAATTACATGCCGTCCTCCGAAGACGAGGCAAGCCTCGGCGATGATGAATTCGCCGTACCAGAGGATCCCGTCGAAGAAGAGCACTTCAAGCGCAGGCTTATGGCCATGGCAAATAGCCTGAAGAAAAAGCAGCAGCAGCTTCAAGTTGATCAAGATCTGCTAGCTGACAAATGGACTGAAGTCCTCGCAGCCGAGGAATATAAACTCGAGCGTCCCTCCAAGAGTTACCCAAGGCGCAGGTTACTACCCCGACTGGAGGAAGAAGCGTATGATACGGTTGATCGGCCACCTCGTGGCCGCGATAGAGAGGCATTCCAGCCAAAAGCTCAGCCTCCACCCCAACGCCATCCAAATAAAAAGGCATGTGGAGATACACCAGACCTGCGAGACATATTGGAGGACAAAGCAAAGCATTCAAGATCGATCTATGGATCACGAGGGCGCACCACTCTACGAGGCGGTAAACGTCATGCCGGATACAGTAAAAGCAAATCCGGCCGGGCCGAACACAGTGGGCAGGACCCATACGAGCTGCGTCGCGATATAGCCCAATACAGAGGCGCCGCACACCCCTTATGCTTCACAGATGAAGTAATGGAACATCAATTCCCAGAAGGTTCAAACCTGTAAACATTGAATCATACGACGGCACAACAGATCCTGCAGTATGGATTGAGGACTTCCTCCTCCACATCCACATGGCCCGCGGTGATGACTTACATGCCATCAAATACCTCCCACTAAAACTCGAAGGACCAGCGTGACATTGGCTTAATAGCTTGCCAGCGGACTCGATTAGCTGTTGGGAAGATCTGGAAGCTGCATTCCTCGTTAACTTTCCGGGCACTTATGTGTGACCACCAGACGCCGATGACTTGAGCCACATAATTCAGCAGCCAGAAGAGTCGGCCAGGCAATTCTAGACTCGGTTCCTTACAAAGAAAAATCAAATCATGGACTGTCCGGATGCAGAGGCCTTAGCGGCTTTCAAGCACAACATCCGAGATGAGTGGCTAGCCCGGCACCTTGGTCAGGAAAAGCCGAAATCTATGGCAGCCCTCATGACTCTCATGATCCGCTTTTGTGCGGGAGAAGACAACTAGTTGGCTCGTAGTAACAACATATCAAAGAACCATGGTACCTCAGATACCAATGACGGCAACAGCAGGTCACGTCGCAACAAGCATAAGCGCCGCATTAACGGCGAAAATACTGAGGATACGACAGTCAATGCCGGATTCAAAGGCTCTAAACCCGGTCAGCAGAAAAAGCTATTCAAACAAAGTACGCCGGGTCCGTCCAGCTTTGACCGTATACTCGATCGCTCGTGCCAAATACACGGCACCCAAGACAAGCGAGCCAATCACACCAACAGGGATTGTTGGGTGTTCAAGCAGGCCAGCAAGTTAATCGCCAAAAACAAGGACAAGGGGCCGCATAGCGATGACGAGAAAGAACCCCGGCAGCCACACACTGGAGGACAGAAGAGGTTTCCCCCGCAAGTGCGGACGGTGAACATGATATACGCAACCCACATCCCCAAGAGGGAGCAGAAGCGTGCGCTCAGGGACGTATATGCGTTGGAGCCAGTCGCCCCAAAGTTCAACCCTTGGTCCTCCTGTCCGATCACCTTCAATCGCAGGGACCACCCCACTAGTATCCATCACGGTGGATTCATTGCACTAGTCCTAGACCCAATCATCGACGGATTTCACCTCACTCGAGTCCTTATGGACGGCGGCAGCAGCCTGAACCTGCTTTATCAGGACACAGTGCGCAAAATGGGTATAGACCCCTCAAGGATCAAACCCACAAAGACGACCTTTAAAGGCGTCATTCCAGGCGTAGAGGCCCACTGCACAGGCTCAATTACACTGGAAGTGGTCTTCGGATCACCGGATAACTTCCGAAGCGAAGAGTTAATCTTCGATATAGTCCCGTTCCGCAGTGGTTATCACGTGCTGCTCGGACGAACCGCATTCACTAGATTCAATGCGGTGCCACATTATGCATACCTCAAGCTCAAGATGCCAGGACCTCGCGGAGTTATTACAGTCAACGGAAACACAGAGCGCTCTCTCCGAACAGAGGAGCACACCGCGGCCCTTGCAGCAGAAGCGCAAAGCAGCCTCTCAAGGCAATCTACCAGTTCGGCGTTTCAAAGCCCGGACACCTTCAAGCGCGCTCGGGGCAATCGGCAAACAGACCGCCTGGCGCGATCTGAGCTCGCGTAGCAATATGGCGGCCACCCCAATCCCAGCCCAACGGCGTTGTTCGTGTCGCGCGTACATAATTACGCATTAAAAATACCATGGGCATAGGTGGGGAGGGGGGCACAACTACGGCACGCCCCAAAACGCGGCCTAAACCGCACCAGGGGCTTCCCATTTGGTTATTTTTCTTTTTCTTTCAGGACTTCAATCTCTGGAAACACTGTCCGGCAGCTCTATTGCCGAACACATGATACAACAACCAAGGAGGCTGACAACTACGGAATTCCCAGGTGGATTACAGATTTCATATAATTCCTCAGCTCGCCCTTGGAAGGGACATAGTCCTACTCTTTTGCCTATTACACTATCTGTATCACTCTGCTTTAATTAAATTTTTTACTATACAATGCATGACATTACGACTATTATCGCATTTTTGTTATATGTATACATATCTATGTGTTCATTAATGACGCCTAGCAACCGTACACTCTGGTACGGCAATGCACCAGGGGCTTACGTACCCACAATATGGTGTGAAAAGTCCGAACACTTTCACAAGTGCGGCACCCCGAACTTATAGCATTATATGCATTAGCTCCGAATCATGTCTTTGGTCAAATGTTGGGTTTGCCCGGCTCCTATGTTTTGGTACCTTACGTTTCGCTCTATCGGCTAAGGTAGAGCTAGGAGAACTACTGCGATTGTGCCCCGGTTCTGCCAGGCCGAGCACCTCAGTAGAGAAAGCTAAAACTGACTGTCATGATAAGGCAAGAGATTGGTCGCTGTTCGGCGAGGTTTTTTGAGTCCCTAAAGACTTATGCCGCTTAGGGCGAGGGGTCGGCTCCGTCCGGCTTACAGACGTGTATCGCGCCCCGAATTTGGCCTTCCAAACACCAGGGGCTTCGCCGAAATTTAAAATTATAGAATTCTATGGCTAAGTGAGAGTGATAAAGCATTATTAGTCCGGTTGCCTTGTTCGTTGTGCTGAGCACCTCCCTCGAAGGACCCAAACATGGGAACAAGAGTGCTCAGGTTTATCCCGAACACCCCAGCACTCGTGGTATGGGGGCAGAAGCCGAGGACTAGCCATCTCTCAGATTGGATAAACAGCCAAACAGAAGGTAATATTTTAAATTCACACATGCGTTGCATAGCGCATTTGAAACAAGTTTTCATCACACAGGATAAAAACGAGCAAGTCTCATTCAAATATTACATTTTGTGAACACTCACCCGCGATAAGACGGGCGCCCGGCAGAACACCCTCGTAGTACATCTCGGGGTGGCGGTGCTCCTTGCCCTCCAACGGCCCCTCCTTGATCAGCTTCACGGCGTCTAGCTTGACCCACTGCATTTTTACACGGGCGAAGGCCCGGCGTGCACCTTCAATGCAAACGGATCTCTTGACGACCTCTAGTCGTGGGTAGGCATCCACAAGCCGCCTCACCAGGCCAAAGAAGCTGTTCGGAAGGGCATCACCAGGCCACAACCGGACTATGAAGCCCTTCATGGCCTGATCGGCCGCCTTATGTAGCTCGGCCATCTGCTTCAGCTGGTCACTCATCGGCACCGGATGTTCGGCCTCAGCATACTGAGACCAGAACAGCTTCTCCGTCGAGCTACCATCCTCGGCCTGGTAAAATTGTGCGGCATCGGACACACTGCGGGGCAAATATGCGAATGCTCGTGAAGAGCTCTGGATCCGGGTAAGTAATTGATAATTTACTTTTACATGCTTGCTTTGCATATAGAAAGCCTTACCCGCTGCTATCTTCTTTATCGCGTCGATCTCCTGAAGGGCCTTCTGGGCCTCTGCCTTGGCACTCTTCGTCCTCTCACGGGCCGCGGCAAGCTCAGACTCTCGCATCTTCAAGTCAAGCTCCAACGCCTCGTGCTTCATCATGAGAGCCTGGAGCTCTTGCTGCACCTCGCCCACCCGAGCCTCGTGCCTCTCTCGCTCGGTGTGCTCCTGGGCCGCCTTCTCTTCGGCCTGGGACAGCACTTGCTTTAGTGTCGCCACCTCGGTCGTCGCCCCTGGCAAACATACAATGATCTTGTCATTTAGCAATCGCGTCCTTTTTCTCATCTATAGATGGGGTATTACTTACCCTTGTTCTCCTCGAGCTGCCTCTTAGCAAGGCCGAGCTCTTTCTGGGACCCCCTCGAGGGCCTCCTTCAGTATGGCGACCTCCGCAGTTAGTGCGGCGGACGCCAGCAGCGAAGCCTGCATATGCATATTGACATACTTATATTAGACTCCTGCGATATTATTTGATCCTCTGTTCGGCTTTTCTTTGTGAACACCGAACAAAGCATCAGGGGCTACTGTCTATGCGGTAATATTTCTACTACATTTTAAAACACTTACCTCGAAGCCTATTAGAAGGCTAGTACAGACTTCAGTCAATCCGCTCTTGGCGGACTGAACCTTCTGGATCACCGCACTCATGATAGTGCAGTGCTCCTCCTCGATGGAAGCGCTGTGAAGCGCTTCCAACATAGTGTCTGGCGCCTCTGGATGGACAGAGGTCACCGACACAGGCGTCTCACCCCCCTTAGAAGGGGACCACCTGCCCGAGCTCGGAGCCATTGGAGGATCCGGCGCGGTGTTCGGCTGAGGGCCGAACTCGGAGCTCTCGGGGACCCCATCCCCTCGGCTCCCGGAGTCCGGAAGGTCGCCTTGAGGCGCGTCCG
>NC_041392.1:569744310-569790048 GCF_002162155.2 Triticum dicoccoides
GCCCAGGGAGCCGTCCGAGGATACCTCGATATTGGCTCGGGGCGGCCTGCACAATTGAGTTTGGCGTTAGGGAAAGCAATGCGACAAAGGAATCCTATGGGTTACTTTGGTATCCGAATACTTACGATCTCCCCTGGGGCTTGGCTGTAACGCCCCGAGACCGATGTGCCAGGTGTCTTCCAGTTATTCGCTGTTGTTGCCTTGTCATTTGCTGGCGTGTCTTGCATTTCATACCATGTCATCATGTGCTTTGTCATATTCATGCATGTTGTGTTGTTGCATGCTCCATGTGTGGCCCTTGCACCATCACTCCTCCTTCCTTCCCTTTCTTCCATTTTTGCAAGTGCCATTTTTCCGTTCTCTTTTGATGTTGATCTCTTCTCCAATATTCTAACACCATGTACCTAGCCTCTGTCAAATTTCATCATATTTGGAATTGTTTTGGTTAGGGTTTAAAATGGTTCAAGTTTGAATTGAATTCAAACTTGAATTATTTTTACTTCCTTTAAAAATCTCCAAACCAATTTTGTTAAATAGAGCACATTTTCAGGATCATGAGTATATTTTTATATTTCTCTAGCTCCTCTCCTTTTTCCCCTGCTCTTTCTTTTTGTATTTCTGTCTGAAGAAATAGAAAAGAAAAGAAAGCAGCAGTGAGGAGTCCAGCAAAGCCCACTCGATCCAGCCCTTTTGACCATCCTTCCCCGCAGCTGGGCCGGCCTCCCAGGCCCACCAAAGCCCCTCTCCAAACCCTAGCAATCCATCCGATCGATCCACTCCCCATCTCCCTCCCGCAGCGCCGCCTCCCTTCTGTCGTTCTTTTCCCCTCGCGTACGATCCATTTCTCTCTCCCTCTCCTCACTCGCGTACAGGGCCGCAGCTCCCCGCGCCCATGCTCCAGTGCTACCGTCGCCATGGCCTCTCCGAGCCCTGCCTGCGTCAACGCCTCAAGCCGCCTTCGTCCCCGCGCCGCGAGACCTCCCCGTCGCCAGCACCACTGCCTTGCCGCCTCTGCTTCTCCTCGCCAAGGAGGCCCTGTGCCCGATCCATGTCCTCTTCCTTCCTCCATGCCGCCTGCCTTCTCTTCCGACAGCACCGCCATGCCTGCACCCACCGTTGCACCGCCTCCGTTCGGCTCCCTCGCCGGAGGCCGCCACCGCGGCCCTGCCATGGGCACCACTTTTGTCTTCCCACCGCCCAGCATCACCCCGCGCCCTCCTCCTCGCCTTCAAGCCCTGTGCCCGGTTCCTTCGAGGTCCCATGCCGCCGGACCTTTCCTGCACCTCCGCCGCATGCAGGGGCCCCCGTGCCTTTCCCTGCCGTGCTCGCCGGCCATATCCGGAGGTCTGCCACCCCTTGCTGCCCGTTCACTCGTCCCACTGCCTTCGTCGATCATCTCCTGGAGGAAGTGACGAGGCAGCCGGCAGCGCCTGTGTTTGCCTGCGATCCCCTGCTCGCATGCCTTCCTCCTGCATCACGCTCGTCCTCAAGCCCCGCCGTGAGACCCCTGGTTCAAACCGCAAGCATCAAAGTTCCACTACGGTCGCCGTGTTTTTTTTTCCGCCAAGTGCAACGACTCTATGTACCACAACCTCACCAAGACCAAGATGGCGCCAAAAGTACCAAGACGAACAGGAACGACTACCGATGTCCCTCCAAGTTCGACCAAGATTGCCGTGTACAACTACCGTCGACTCGGATTACGCCAAGTACACCGTCGGCCTTGGTTTCGCCAAGACCACCTCTAGTACGACTACGACGACATGAACATCTACGGAACGTTTACGATTACACAATGAACCGCCAAGGCCGGTTACAACCCTTGTACCACTACTATCGCCAAGTACCACGACGACCGAAGCATAGTACCTCTACGTTTTGCCATGTACATCGACCGTCACCGAAGACCCGTGCAGCACTAACGCCAAGTTCCCCTACCGTCCCCTCGGAAACATTGAATGTGTCAAGTCCTTCTCCGAGACTGGTACCACTACTTCCTCTATCGTCGCGAGAAGGCCTACTTCCACTACGTCCCATCAAACCCGAACCGTCTCGTTTGCACGCTTCGAAGGTATAACCCCGAGACGACGTCCTTGAACGAATGCTTGCGATATATGAGATGCTCGTGCTTGCACCGTGCTCGATTTGTCGGTGCACGTTGCCCTATTTTACCTTGTCACCGTCATGTGGGAACCCGGTAACCGGGAGCACCCCACCTTCTATCGCATGTCACGCTCCCGTCGCACTTTCTTTTGCACCAGGATCTCAATCGAGTTACCGGAACCGATATGTTGCCGTGGCATCATTTTCGGATTCATTGCCGTGGCACCCCTTTTCTTTCCACCACGGTGACAAGTGCTTCATAATGCTCTTGTCAACTTTTAATAAAAATTGCAAAAAACTTGTTCATGTCATCCGCATCGTGATAACAACAATTAAAATGTTTAAATTGTTGTTGCAGTAAATTACTAAGGCATATGGGGATTTACCAGATTTGTTATTTGTTATATTCGGCCCCATTTAAATTGTTTAGATGGTGTAGTTTTGTTATGCCTCACCTCTTGCCATGTTTAACAACATTTAATATTGTTGGGTACCTAAACGAGAGAGAACTAAATAATTGATGTGGTGTTCCGTCAATATGCAACTCATTGCATATTGAGCTCCACTTAACTTGTAGTTTTGTTTGTGCCCTTTGCCATGCCATGCATATTTAATCCGGACATGCATCATACTTGATTGTGCATCATGCCATGATTATGTGGTGGTTGTTTACTATGTTGTGTGCTTCTTTCCGGTGTTTGCTTCTTCGGGTTGGTTCCAGTAATGTCGCGTTTGTGAGGACCCGTTCGACTACGTCCGTTTGTCTTCTTCATGGACTCGTTCTTCTTCCTTGCGGGATTTCAGGCAAGATGATCATACCCTCGAAATCACTTCTATCTTTGCTTTCTAGTTGCTCGCTCTTTTGCTATGCCTATGCTATGATACCTACCACTTGCTTATCCTGCCTCCCATATTGTTGAACCAAGCCTCTAACCCACCTTGTCCTAGCAAACCGTTGTTTGGCTATGTTACCGCTTTGCTCAGCCCCTCTTATAGTGTTGTTAGTTGCAGGTGAAGATTGAAGTTTGTTCCTTGTTGGAACATGGAGATGTTGTTCCTTGTTGGAACATGTTTATTTGTTGGGATATCACAATATCTCTTATTTAACTAATGCATATATATACTTGGTAAAGGGTGGAAGGCTCGGCCTTATGCCTGGTATTTTGTTCCACTCTTGCCGCCCTAGTTTCTGTCATATCGGTGTTATGTTCCCAGATTTTGCGTTCCTTACGCGGTTGGGTATAATGGGAACCCCTTGATAGTTTGCTTTTAATAAAACTCTTCCAGCAAGGCCCAACATTGGTTTTACCATTCGCCACCTAGCCTTTTCTTTCCCTTGGGTAGGCCTGCCCAAGGGTGATCTTTATTAAACCCTCGGGCCAGTGCTCCTCTGAGTGTTGGTCCAAACTAAGCGATGTCCGGAGCTACCAGGGGCAACTCTGGGCTGGCCCACCCGACGTCTTGCTCATCCGGTGTGCCCTGAGAATGAGATATGTGCAGCTCCTATCGGGATTTGTCGGCACATCTGGGTGGCTTTGCTGGTCTTGTTTTACCATTGTCGAAATGTCTTGTAACCGGGATTCCTAGTCTGATCGGGGCTTCCCGCTAGAAGGAAAATCCTTCGTTGACCATGAGAGCTTGGGATGGGCTAAGTTGGGACACCCCTGCAGGGTTATGAACTTTCGAAAGCCGTGCCCGCGGTTATGGGCAGATGGGAATTTGTTAACGTCCGGTTGTAGAAAACCTAAAGTTAACCTTAATTAAAATACATCAACCGCATGTGTAACCGTGATGGTCTCTTCTCGGCGGAGTCCGGGAAGTGAACACGGTGTTGGAGTTTTGCTTGATGTTGGTTGTCCTAGGATCACTTCTTGATCATAGTTTCTCGATCGTGCTTTGCCTTCTCTTCTCGCTCTCTTTTGCGAATAGGTTAGCCACCATATATGCTAGTCGCTTGCTGCAGCTCCACCTCATACCTGTTACCCTTCCTATAAGCTTAAATAGTCTTGATCGCGAGGGTGTGAGATTGCTAAGTCCTCGTGACTCACAAATACTTCCAAAACCAGTTTGCAGGTGCCGATGTTATCGAGCAGGTGACGCAACCAAGCTCAAGGAGGAGCTCGATGAAGATCTTGTCCTTCGTGTTGTTTCGTTCTCCAGTTGATCAGTAGTGGAGCCTAGTCGGGACGATCGGGGATCTGTGTAGCATTTGGGGTAGTCTTCTTTTATTTTGGCTCCGTAGTCGGGCCTTGATTGTAGCTGGTTGATGTAATGCTTTATTCATGTAATTGTGTGAAGTGGCGATTGTAAGCCAACTATGTATCTCTTTCCCTTATGTATTACATGGGTTGTGTGAAGATTACATCACTTGCGACATTGCTTTCAATGCGGTTATGCCTCTAAGTCGTGCTTCGACACGTGGGAGATATAGCCGCATCGAGGGCGTTACAAGTTGGTAATCAGAGCCATCCCCGACCTTAGGAGCCCCCAATGCTTGATCGAATTAGCTGACGAGTTGAGTCTAGAAAAAATGTTTTGAGTCATTTAGGAATTATATATCGGAGAGTTTAGGAATTCTTTTTACTCCCTAGTCCCTTCATCATGCTGGTAAAGCATCCTGACATAGAGTTTTGACTCTTCTCTTCTCAAATTTCACTAAAAAAATTTAGGATCACGCGGGTATCTTGGAATCGTTTTGATGGTTTTGTGATGAGAACATTGTTCTTGGTGCCCTCCTGTCATTTAGGGGTTGTGGCAGTGTCCCGGGGAGTTGAGCTCCGAGGTGTTGTCGTCACAATTTTATCGTTGTAGTTCTGGAATACCTGAGATTAGTTTCGCCGTCATCAAAAATCTCTTTTATGCAGTTGTTGGTGAGATAACCTCGACGCCACCCAGTACTGGGGCGGGAGTTCGGGAGTATTGCCATAACTTGTATAACAGATGCTTTTCGAAGGTTGAGGTAGACGATTTCCGAAGTTTTTCTTGGTTATGTGTTGAAGGATGGATACAGCTGGATGTAGGATTTGCTAGTTTTGGGTGAGATATTATGCTTCCCCTGTATCCCCAACACCTGATTGCATAACCGGAAAAGTTTTGGGAGTTTATAAGTGGGAATTCAAGTAGCTCTTAGGATATCTTTCCCACAGATGTATGATATGAAATTGGGGTTCGACGTCTAGTGGTCCGCCTATTCATGGTTGGTTTTACAGTGGTCTCGTTGTGTCTTAAAGAGTCCTTGGCTATGCCGACTCGGGGACGCTTCGTATGTCATGTGCACTGCCTTGTACATGATGGTGCTGTACGATCGAGCCCGTGTAGGCCCCACCACAAAAACTTCAGACGAAATCTCTATCATATGTTTGTTCTGGCTTATTTTGCAAGCCAATCCTTTGTTTTTGTTTTGAGTTGTGGTATTCGAGTTGCTTCAATGTCAAGAGTTGATTCCATACTTTTCCTAAGCGATATTCTCATACTCCTATGTGAATACTTATCCTTCTTGATAATCGAGTTGTCATTTCAATTTCTTCTCAACTGGTGAGCTTCCCTTCAAGTGGATCCGATCATTTCAACATCCGCAAGATCAACTCAAGTCTTCTCAACGGTGTTCGTTTCATCCGTCCCAAGTTGCCTTTGTTTTTTTCCCACCCTCCCACCCTTTTTCTTCAAGGATTCAGATTTCTTAATCAAGTATCCATCTTATTGATGCGAGGCCTCTTCATTCCTTTTTCGTCAATTTTCTTATCCGGTGATTCTCATGAAGATTTTAACGGAGCCTCAAGGTCATCACCCTTAATTCTTTTCTTCTCCGGTGGATTCAATCAAGCTTTTGGTGTTGATCATATCTTTTCCTCGTTTCAGAAGTTTTATCATACCGGTGCGCCTCATAATCATCCACTCTTCGCTATTCATTTGTTCCGGAGTGCTCAAGATATCTCGAAGATTTGTGTTTCCACTCTGCATTCGTTCAAGATCTTTCGAGGTTGTTATCTCATTCAAGTCATTTAATTCAACCGGTGCAACCTCTCTTTTAAATCATTTCAACGGTGTATCTTTTGAGTGGGCCCTAACCCACAAGTCTTTTCCCAGGATCTTACTTGAATCTTCTAGGCCAGTGCCCCGGCCCCCTCTCCTTTCTTCTCCCTTCGTTTCTCTCTCTGTCTCTCTGCTCCTCACCACTACCGCCGCCCTGCAGGAACCACCGCCGCCGCTTGCGGACGCTGTCGCCGGTGCCATCCAACACCGGGAATGGGCACCCCATGCCCGGATCCGGTCTCCATCGCTGCGGATCCGCCTCCCCAGCCGTCCCGCGCCCTAGACCTCGCCAGAGCCACGCTAGGTCACCGCCGTGGTCCTGCTCCAAGGCGAAGCGCAGCCTGCTCGATCCTCTGCTTCATGACCTGCTTCACCTCCCCTTGGTCCAGACCTGCGCCAAGGCCCAGCTCGCCTCGATTCATCTCCACGCGCAGACTAGCGCCGCGCCCTGCTTCCTCTGGATTGAAATACAAGCGCCGCTCCAATCGACGCGTTGACCGCATCGCTCACACGGGCCTTCCTCGCTTCGTGCCTCATCGCGCCCCGCCCGCGGCCTAGCAAGTCGCTGCGGCCGAGCCTCTCCATCGAGATGGGCCAAGGCCCATGGGCCAGGCTACCCCCAGCGCCCCACCTTTCTTTTCCTGCTGCTGGACCAATTCAGTTCCAGCCCATCATGTTTTTTCCTGTCTTGTGAATTTAGCTATTTCCCAAAGAGTGCCAGTTTTGCAGAACGGCCCCTAAACTTCATGCATTTAATATCTTAATAACCGTGCATCGGATTGAAACAATTTATATATGAAATATGCTTAGTTCTTCATCTAGTTTCATAATATGTCATTTTCATCCATGTTTAAAATGTTTAAAATGATGTTTGCATATACTTTGCCTATTGCCATGTTAAAATGATTTATTTCATAACTAAATAACCGTAGCTCCAAACCTAATAATCTTTATATGTAAATGGGGTAGAAAAATGCCTAGTTTAACATGATGCACTCATCTAGCATGTTTAACAACTCTAAAATTATGTTTAGGGCAGAACAGTACCAAACCTAATATTTGCATATGAGGAGTTTCCGAACTTGTTGTTTTGTTGTTCCGTCCTCATTTAAACTTGCCTAGATTAGATAGTTTCATCATGCTTCACCTCTTGCCATGCTAACAACATTTAACCTTGTTGGGTACATAAACGAGAGAGAACTAAATAAGTCATGTGGTGTTTTCTTCATTATGCAACTCCGTTGCATAATGAGCTCCACTTAATTTGTAGGATTGTTTGTGCACTTTGCCATGCCACGCCTCATTAAACTGGACATGCATCATACTTGTTGTGCATCATGCCATGTTGTTGTAGTGGTTGTTGACTATGTTGTTTGCTTTCTTTCCGGTGTACTTCTTCTCAGTAATCCGGTAATGTCATGTTGTGAGGATCCGTTCGACTATGTCCGTTTGTCTTCTTCATGGACTCATTCTTCTTCCTTGCAGGATCTCAGGCAAGATGACCATACCCTCGAAATCACTTCTATCTTTGCTTGCTAGTTGCTCGCTCTTTTGCTATGCCTATGCTGCGGTACCTACCACTTGCTTGTCATGCCTCCCATATTGTTGAACCAAGCCTCTAACCCACCTCGTCCTAGCAAACCGTTGTTTGGCTATGTTACCGCTTTGCTCAGCCCCTCTTATAGCATTGTTAGTTGCAGGTGAAGATTGAAGTTTGTTCCTTGTTGGAACATGGAGATGTTGTTCCTTGTTGGAACATGTTTACTTGTTGGGATATCACAATATCTCTTATCTAATTAATGCATCTATATACTTGGTAAAGGGTGGAAGGCTCGGCCTTATGCCTGGTGTTTTGTTCCACTCTTGCTTCCCTAGTTTCTGTCATGTCGGTGTTATGTTCCCGGATTTTGCGTTCCTTACGCGGTTGGGTTATAATGGGAACCCCTTGACAGTTCGCCTTGAATAAAACTCCTCCAGCAAGGCCCAGCATTGGTTTTACCATTTGCCACCTAGCCTTTTCTTTCCCTTGGGTAGGCCTGCCCAAGGGTCATCTTTATTTAAACCCCCGGGCCAGTGCTCCTCTGAGTGTTGGTCCAACTTGTCAGCCGCCGGTGGCCACCAGGGGCAACTCTGGGCTGGCCTACCGGAAGTTTGGACAATCCGGTGTGCCCTGAGAACGAGATATGTGCAGCTCCTGTCGGGATTTGTCGGCACATTCAGGTGGCTTTGCTGGTCTTGTTTTACCATTGTCGAAATGTCTTGTAACCAGGATTCCGAGTCTGATCGGGTCTTCCCGCTAGAAGGAATATCCTTCGTTGACCGTGAAAGCTTGTGATGGGCTAAGTTGGGACACCCCTGTAGGGATTTGAACTTTTGAAACCCGTGCCCGCGGTTATGGGCAGATGGGAATTTTTTAATGTCCGGTTGTAGAAAACCTGAAGTTGATCTTAATTAAAATACATCAACCGCGTGTGTAACCGTGATGGTCTCTTCTCGGCGGAGTCTGGGAAGTGAACACGGTGTTGGAGTTATGCTTGACGTAGGTTGTTCTAGGATCACTTCTTGATCATAGTTGTTCGACCTGCTTTTGCCTTCTCTTCTCGCTCTCTTTTGCGAATAGGTTAGCCACCATATATGCTAGTCGCTTGCTGCAGCTCCACCTCATACCTTTACCTTACCCTTAAGCTTAAATAGTCTTGATCGCGAGGGTGTGAGATTGCTGAGTCCCCGTGACTCACAAGTACTTCCAAAACCAGTTTGCAGGTGCTGATGTTACCGAGCAGGTGACGCAACCAAGCTCAAGGAGGAGCTCGATGAAGATCTTGTCCTTTGTGTTGTTTCGTTCTAGTTGATCAGTAGTGGAGCCCAGTCGGGACGATCAGGGATCTGTGTAGCGTTTGGGGTAGTCTTCTTTTATTTTGGTTCCGTGGTCAGACCATGATTGTATCTGATTGATGTAATGCTTTATTCATGTAATTGTGTGAAGTGGCGATTGTAAGCCAACTATGTATCTCTGTCCCTTATGTATTACATGGGTTGAGTGAAGATTACCTCACTTGCGACATTGCTTTCAATGCGGTTATGCCTCTAAGTTGTGCTTCAACACGTAGGAGATATAGCCGCATCGAGGGCATTACAAGTTGGTATCAGAGCCTTCGCCGACCTTAGGAGCCCCTTGCTTGATCGAATCGCTGGCGTTAATGAGTCTAGAAATGTTTTGAGTCATTTAGGAATTATATATATCGGAGAGTTAGGACTTCTTTTTACTCCTCAGTCCCTTCGTCGCTCTGGTGAGGCATCCTGACGTAGAGTTTTGACTCTTCTCTTCTAAAATTTCACTAAAAAAAATTTAGGATCACGTGGGTATCTTGGAATCGTTCCGATGGTTTTGTGACGAGAACATTGTTCTTGGTGCCTCCTGTCATTTAGGGGTTGTGGCAGTGTCCCGGGGAGTTGAGCTCCGAGGTGTTGTCGTCACAATTTTATCGTTGCAGTTCTGGAATACCTGAGTTTAGTTTCGCGGACATCGAAAATCTCTTTTATGCAGTTGTTGGTGAGATAACCTCGACGCCACCCAGTACTGGGGCGGGAGTTCGGGAGTATTGCCATAACTCATATAACAGATGCTTTTCGAAGGTCGAGGTAGATGATTTCCGAAGGTTTCTCGGTTATGTGTTGAAGGATGGATACAGCTGGATGTAGGATTTGCTAGTTTTGGGTGAGATATTATGCTTCCCCTATATCCCCAACACCTGATTGCATAACCGGAAAATTTCGGGAGTTTATAAGTGGGAATTCAAGTTGCTCTTAGGATATATTTCCGACAGATGTATGATCTAAAATTGGGGTTTGACGTCTAGTGGTCCGCCTATTCACGGTCGGTTTTACAATGGTCTCATTGTGTCTTAAAGAGTCCTTGGCTATGCCGACTCGGGGACGCTTCGTATGTCATGTGCACTGCCTTGTACATGATGGTGCTATACGATCGAGCCCGTGTAGGCCCCACCATGAAAACTTCGGACGAAATCTCTATCATATGTTTGTTCTGGCTTATTCTGCAAGCCAATCCTTGGTTTTGTTTTGAGTTGTGGTATTCAAGTTGCTTCAAAGCGAATGTTGATTCCATACCTTCCTAACCAGTGTTCTCATATTTCTATGTGAATATCAATCCTTCATGATAAGTGAGATTGTCATGTAAATCCTTTTCAACTGGCGTGTTTTTCTCTTCAAGTGGATCCAATCATTTCAACACCAGCAAAAATCAATTATCAGCTCTCTCAACGGTGTTCATTTCATCCATCCCAAGTTGTCTTTGTTTTTCCCGCCCTCCCACCCTTGTTGTAACGCCCTGAGATCGATGTGTCGGGTGTCTTATAGTTATTCATTGTCGTTGCCATGTCATTTGCTTGCGTGTCGCATCTTATCATGTCATCATGTGCATTGCATCATCATGTTTTAAAACTTGCATTCGTCCGGGTTCTCCGAGTTCTCTCCGTTGTCCGTTCCGAGCCCAACCACACTTGCATGCGCCCGCGGCATGTCCGAAATATTATTTTATAAGTGGCCGAAAAATGTTCTCGGATTGGGTTGAAAGTTGGCATGCGATGCTGTTATAGTGTTAGTAGGTCGCCTGCCAAGTTTCATCGCATTCGGGGTTCGTTTGATAGCCCAAACATTAAACTATAGCGGCACTATAGCCGGTCTATCGTCGGACGTTTTCGGTCTCCGGAAACAGTCGTCGGGCCTCTCCTCTTCTCTCTTCTTAGACCTTTGCCTTCTGCACTACCTCTCACCGCCAGGCCCTACCTAACCTCTCTCGTCAGCCCGCGGACCTCCTCCCGCGCGCGTCCGAAATCTGTCCCGGACCCGACCCGGACTGTCGCCACCATTGTGTCCGGATCATCCCCAAAGATCTACAAAACGTCTCTGTTTCTTATTTAGACTTTCCTAGCCCATCTATTCTCGACTGTCGGATTTTGATCGGATGATCCAACTCCCTTCTTTTCCATATATATAGTCTATCCCTAGTCCATTTTGGACAAACCCTATTTTCTAGGGATCCTCCCTGCGCCGCCACTCTCTCTGGTTACCCTCGGGATCACTAGCTAACCAACCATCGCTCTTCTGCTCCTCCTCGACCCAATCCCCTAGCACCGCCGCCATCTTCCCCTTGTTTTCAGCGCCACCCAATAAGCAGTGCAGCCCGCTCCTGTCCGATCCATCCGATCAATCCAGCCGCCCCCGACCTCCTTCGTCTCGTCCCACCGTCGGACGTGGAGCCGTGACTCCCGCCAGACCTCCTCACTGCCCGAGGCTGCTGCCTCCCCATGCCCTCGTTCTCGAGCTCCATCGAGAGGAGAGGAGCCCCCGCAAGCCACTGATCAGCCCCGCTGTCCTCGTCGTTGACCCTCGCAAGCGTCGCCCCGATCCAGGCCAGTGCCCCGGCCCCCTCTCCTTTCTTCTCCCTTCGTTTCTCTCACTCTCTGCTCCTCACCACTACCGCTGCCCTGCAGGAACCACCGCCGCCGCTTGCGGACGTTGTCGCCGATGCCGTCCAACACCGGGAATGGGCACCCCATGCCCGGATCCGGTCTCCACCGCTGCGGATCCGCCTCCCCAGCCGTCCCGCGCCCTGGACCTCGCCAGAGCCGCGCTAGGTTGCCGCTGTCGTCCTGCTCCAAGCGAAGCGCGGCCTGCTCGATCCTCTGCTTCGTGACCTCCTTCACCTCCCCTTGGTCCAGACCCGCGCCAAGGCCCAGCTCGCCTTGATTCGTCTCCGCATGCAGACTAGCGCCGCGCCCTGCTTCCTCTGGATTGAAATACAAGCGCCGCTCCAGTCGACGCTTTGACCGCATCGCTCACACGGGCCGTCCTCGCTTCGTGCCTCATCGTGCCCCGCCCGCGGCCCAGCAAGTCGCTGCGGCCGAGGCTCTCCACCGAGTCGGGCCAAGGCCCATGGGTCAGGCTACCCCCAGCGCCCCACCTTTCTTTTCCTGCTGCTGGGCCAATTCAATTCCAGCCCATCATGTTTTTTCCTGTCCAATGAATTTAGCTATTTCCTAGAGAGCGCCAGTTTTGCAGAACGGCCCCTAAACTTCATGCATTTAATATCTTAATAACCGTGCATCGGATTAAAACAATTTATATATGAAATATGCTTAGTTTTTCATCTAGTTTCTTAATATGTCATTTTCATCCATGTTTAAAATGTTTAAAATGATGTTTGTATATACTTTGCCTATTGCCATGTTAAAATGATTTATTTCATAACTAAATAACCGTAGCTCCAAACCTAATAATCTTTATATGTAAATGGGGTAGAAAAATGCCTAGTTTAACATGATGCGCTCATCTAGCATGTTTAAAAACTCTAAAATTATGTTTAGGGCAGAACAGTACCAAACCTAATATTTGCATATGAGGAGTTTCCGGACTTGTTATTCTGTTGTTCCGGCCTCATTTAAACTTGCCTAGATTAGATAGTTTCATCATGCTTCACCTCTTGCCCTCCTAACAACATTTAACCTTGTTGGGTACATAAACGAGAGAGAACTAAATAAGTCATGTGGTGTTTTCTTCAATATGCAACTCCGTTGCATAATGAGCTCCACTTAATTTGTAGGATTGTTTGTGCACTTTGCCATGCCACGCCTCATTAAACCGAACATGCATCATACTTGTTGTGCATCATGCCATGTTGTCGTAGTGGTTGTTTACTATGTTGTTTGCTTTCTTTCCGGTGTACTTCTTCTCGGTAATTCGGTAACGTCATGTTGTGAGGATCCGTTCGACTACGTCCGTTTGTCTTCTTCATGGACTCGTTCTTCTTCCTTGCGGGATCTCAGGCAAGATGACCATACCCTCGAAATCACTTCTATCTTTGCTTGCTAGTTGCTCGCTCTTTTGCTATGCCTATGCTGCGGTACCTACCACTTCCTTGTCATGCCTCCCATATTGTTGAACCAAGCCTCTAACCTACCTCATCCTAGCAAACCGTTGTTTGGCTATGTTACCGCTTTGCTCAGCCCCTCTTATAGCGTTGTTAGTTGTAGGTGAAGATTGAAGTTTGTTCCTTGTTGGAACATGGAGATGTTGTTCCTTGTTGGAACATGTTTACTTGTTGGGATATCACAATATCTCTTATCTAATTAATGCATCTATATACTTGGTAAAGGGTGGAAGGCTCGGCCTTATGCCTGGTGTTTTGTTCCACTCTTGCTGCCCTAGTTTCCGTCATATCGGTGTTATGTTCCCGGATTTTGCATTCCTTACGCGGTTGGGTTATAATGGGAACCCCTTGATAGTTCGCCTTGAATAAAACTCCTCCAGCAAGGCCCAACATTGGTTTTACCATTTGCCACCTAGCCTTTTCTTTCCCTTCGGTTGGCCTGCCCAAGGGTCATCTTTATTTAAACCCCCGGGCCAGTGCTCCTCTGAGTGTTGGTCCAACTTGTCAGCCGCCGGTGGCCACCAGGGGCAACTCTGGGCTGGCCTACCGGAAGTTTGGACAATCCGGTGTGCCCTGAGAATGAGATATGTGCAGATCCTATCGGGATTTGTCGGCACATTCGGGTGGCTTTGTTGGTCTTGTTTTACCATTGTCGAAATGTCTTGTAACCGGGATTCCGAGTCTGATCGAGTCTTCCCGCTAGAAGGAATATCCTTCGTTGACCGTGAGAGCTTGTGATGGGCTAAGTTGGGACACTCCTGTAGGGATTTGAACTTTCGAAAGTCGTGCCCACGGTTATGGGCAGATGGGAATTTGTTAATGTCCGGTTGTAGAAAACCTAAAGTTGATCTTAACTAAAATACATCAACCGCGTGTGTAACCGTGATGGTCTCTTCTCGGCGGAGTCCGGGAAGTGAACACGGTGTTGGAGTTATGCTTGACGTAGGTTGTTCTAGGATCACTTCTTGATCATAGTTGTTCGACCGTGCTTTTGCCTTCTCTTCTCGCTCTCTTTTGCGAATAGGTTAGCCACCATATATGCTAGTTGCTTGCTGCAGCTCCACCTCATACCTTTACCTTACCCTTAAGCTTAAATAGTCTTGATCACGAGGGTGTGAGATTGCTGAGTCCCCGTGACTCACAAATACTTCCGAAACCAGTTTGCAGGTACTGATGTTACCGAGCAGGTGATGCAACCAAGCTCAAGGAGGAGCTCGATGAAGATCTTGCCCTTTGTGTTGTTTCGTTCTAGTTGATCAGTAGTGGAGCCCTGTCGGGACGATTGGGGATCTGTGTAGCTTTTGGGGTAGTCTTCTTTTATTTTGGTTTCGTGGTCGGACCTTGATTGTATCTGATTGATGTAATGCTTTATTCATGTAATTGTGTGAAGTGGCAATTGTAAGCCAACTATGTATCTCTGTCCCTTATGTATTACATGGGTTGAGTGAAGATTACCTCACTTGAGACATTGCTTTCAATGCGGTTATGCCTCTAAGTCATGCTTCGACACGTGGGAGATATAGCCGCATTGAGGGCGTTACATGATATTCCTGAGGACGATAGTATGTCTATTATTCTTGGAAGACCCTTTTTGAATACTGCAGGGGCTGTTATTGATTGCACCAAGGGTAATGTCACTTTTCATGTTAATGGTAATGAGCATACGGTACACTTTCCGAGGAAACAACCTCAAGTTCATAGTATCAACTCTATTGGAAAAATTACATCGATTATATTTGGAGGTTTTGAATTTCCTCTTCCTACTGTCAAGAAGAAATATGATATTCTTATTATTGGGGATGTGCATATCCCCATTGAGGTAACATAGTGTTATTCGAAATTTCTCCGGTTCCATGTCATTCGGAATGAGTTCGTTAACAAGACCTAATCAACCTTGTTAGTGGATTCCTTTTGATGAGCATGAGATGGGTGAAACTAGAAGGCACAACCTTCTGTATCCCACTTTTAATTTCTGTTATTTATTCTAAATAAAATAAAAATAGTATTTTCTGTCTGTTTTCTGAATTATCCGTGCAATATAAAAATACCCCAAAAATAAAAGTTCTCCAAATGCCCTGAAATTTAAATATGATTTTTTCTAGAATATTTGGCACTAAGAACACAACAGGAGTAGCTGGCACCTGGCCACGAGGGTCAGGGGCGCGCCCTACCCCCCTGGGCGCGCCCCCTACCTCGTGGGCCCACGGTGGCCCTCCTCTACTTATCCTTTCACCCACACACTCCTTCTTCCTCCCACAAACACGAATAACCAGCTCATCTTGCTGCCATTTTTGATCTCCTTGCTCAAAGTACCTCTCACAAAACTGCTTGGAGAGATTGTTCCTTGGTATGTGACTCCTCCATTGGTCCAATTAGTTTTTGTTCTAGTGCTTTATTCATTGCAAATTTGTGCTGCCCAGGTGACCATGTTCTTGAGCTTGCAAGTCAAATTTATATGGTTCCAAGTAGTTTTGATGCATGATATAAGCTCTAGACACTTGTATGAGTAGTTGCTATCAACATTATTGAGTTTGGTTCACTTTTATTTTGAAGTTACTAAAAATTTCAGAATTTTTTAGAAAATGATGAAGAGATTTTTCAGGAGCTCATCGAGCCGAAGCTCAAGGGAAAAGCAAAATGAAGAGGCACAGAAGCCCAAATATAATTTGCCTCGCACCGTGGAGGTTAGGCCGTGTCAATGGCCCTCCGATGATTTCTTGAGAGCCACCGGGATTTATGAGGATTTTTATGAATTGGCTAATAATGCAGGCTTCACCGACTTCCTCCACAACCAACGCGAACAGTATATCTTACTCACCAATACTTTTGTGCAATACTTCTACTATTATCCTAGAGAATCACCTCCTTCAGTAGAGTTTCATTTATATGATGTGGTTAAGAAGATGTCACTTTATGATTTTTGTCGAGTTTGTTTGATCCCTTTCGAGGGCAAAATAGAGGAACCACATCGTGACGATGTAGATGGGTTTATTGATACCATCACTGTCGGTGTCAAAACCGGCGGATCTCGGGTAGGGGGTCCCGAACTGTGCGTCTAGGCCGGATGGTAACAGGAGGCAAGGGACACGAAGTTTTACCCAGGTTCGGGCCCTCTTGATGGAGGTAAAACCCTACGTCCTGCTTGATTAATATTGATGATATGGGTAGTACAAGAGTAGGTCTACCACGAGATCGAAGAGGCTAAACCCTAGAAGCTAGCCTATGGTATGATTGTTGTTCTGTATGTTGTCCTACGGACTAAAACCCTCCGGTTTATATAGACACCGGAGAGGGTTAGGGTTACACCAAGTCGGTTACAATGGTAGGAGATCTATATATCTGTATCGCCAAGCTTGCCTTCCACGCCAAGGAAAGTCCCTTCCGGACACGGGACGAAGTCTTCAATCTTGTATCTTCATAGTCCAGGAGTCCGGCCGAAGGTATAGTCCGGCCATCCGGACACCCCCTAATCCAGGACTCCCTCAGTAGCCCCCGAACCAGGCTTCAATGACAGTGAGTCCGGCGCGCAGATTGTCTTCGGCATTGCAAGGCGGGTTCTCCTCCAAATTCCGTGTACCTGTTGAATAAAGTCCGGCTTCTTGTAAATGTTGCGCTCCTTGGCTTCTACGCCCAGTAATGGCCGTCTCCCACGTGTCAAACGAATATGAAAAGTCTGAGTGTTTTTACATCCACACCCCTAGCCGCGTAAATGAGCCGCCCATTTAAGGGGACGAGGATCTAGATCCAAACCACACCTTCTCCCCTTTGCGAGTGTTCATCAGAGCGCATCCGACAAAGGTCCATACCACCATGGCCAGCCGTCGCAACTCCTCCTTTCGTCCTTCCATCCCTCAGCCTGGATATTGGGAGAGATGCTCCATCCCGCATAGTGAGCTAGTGACGCTCCAGACCAAGGGATTCCCCCCCCCCGGCCTATATGGTCCCGGTTCGAGCCGGTCTTGCCATCTATAATGGCGGAGAGCAAGCGAAGAGTGCCCCTAATCCCTCCAAAGGAGAGCGGGTGTGCCTCGTCCCTTATTTAATAAGAGGGCTCGAATTTCCAATACATCCGATTCTCCGGGGGCTCCTGGAGTTCTATGGCCTCCAGCTACACAATCTCACGCCTGCCTCCATATTGCATATCGCGGGCTTCGTAGCCCTCTGCGAGTTGTTTTTGGGTGTTGAGGCTCATTTCGGGCTGTGGAAAGAGCTATTCTGCCTAGTGCCCCATTCTCAGAAGGGGTCAATATATCAAGTGGGCAGAGCCAAAGTGTGGCGCATCGCCGGGACCGGATATCTATCCGGAACCCCAAAGAAGGTGTCCAAGGACTAGCCTTTGGAATGGTTTTACATAGAGGACGTCCCGCTGCCGGGCCCTGTCCGGATCGGCCTCCCTGAGTTCGACAGTGCTCCACTAAAGAAGCGCCTAAGTTGGCGTCCACGGAGCCCTCAGAGGGAAAGTGACAAGGACGTCTGTTACCTGATGGGCCGGATAAGATTGTTAGCTCATTCCTGACTGACCATGATCGGGGTCATGGCCGCATGCATCATGCGAGGGGTGCAGTCGCTACAGTATAGAGGCCACCCCATGTGGGACTTCAACGGGGAGGACGACGCCACCTGCTACGGCCGTAAGGGGCCGGATTCGGCTGCGGCTCTAACAAAGACCTTGTCCGCTTTGTACAAGGGAGAAGAGGAGGATTTTCTCCGTGTCGACCCAAAGGGTGGATTTTCTATGTACAATCCCCCAAGCTGGGTAAGTGGTCACACTTACCTGCCCTATTCCCATTGTTAAATATTCAGTCTAACGACTTCAATGCAGGAACTGCACAAGGCTGTTAAAGAAATAAACAGCCCTCCTCCACAACCCGAGGACCCAGGACGGTCCCTCGACCCGGCCGCTCAAGAGGATCCGGACTTATCTGTGGAGCTGATTGATGGAGTGTTCCATCAATTGAGCAAGGACAACGCCTTGGTGGCCATTACGGCCGGTTACCCAGGGCTAATCCCGGCCTCCCAGGTAACTGAGATCGAAGTCCCAGTACCTCGAATAGGGGTCCGCCCTCTCTTGTTTTCAGTTTCCTGATTACAACCGAGCTTTGCAGGGAGGTTTTTGAGACGGGAGGCCGAACCTGCGGCGACAAGCCAACGAGGGGCCGTAGGGCCTCGTGGGCAGAAAAGAGGCGCAGTCTGGACCGAGGCGTCAGTGCAAAGGTATGGCGCGCCCCCTTATCCCAGGTGTTATACCTTCAAGGCATGTTAACACTCGTGCTCTCTTCAGGACAAAGAGACCTCGCCGGACTATATCCAGAGAGGCTGCTAATCGCGCCTCCACCAGCCAGGCTCCAAAGCCTAGTCCGGAGGCGGAGGCGAACACAAGGCGCGCACCGGACGCTACTCCGACGGAGGATGTGGACAGGTTGTCTGCCACCGACTCTGAGGTGGAGAGTGCCATGAACCACAGGCGTCGCCGAACAATTCTTCGCGATGCTTGTTTCTCCCGAGAGGCATTAGATGCCTTCAATTCGGGAGATGCGTACCTTCGTGCTGCTCAAAATGGTCTAGCCAGAGCCACGGAGCAATATGTAAAAGACATACGGGTAAGAAAATTTTGGTACTTATATATATATCAGTAGCCCCCGAGACTTGAAACAGTTAGAATAACTGATTTAAGGATCATTTGTTATGCAGGTTCTTACAGAAAAGAATTCCCTACTGTCCAAGGAGCTGGAAGAGTGCAAAGCCCAACTTGAGGCCGCACTAGCCGCGGTAGGGGAGCCCAAGGAGACCCTCTCTGGTAATATACACTTTGAAAGATAAGTATTTTGCGAAGCACGGCATGGGTGCGAATCTGACAAATGAAATTGCAGATGGCGCCGGATTGAATCCGGAAAGGCAACACCTCCTACACCAGCTGAAGGCTGGTGAGAAGGTGCTGACAAAGGTGAGGCGGGAGAAGAACGATCTCCAAGATGCCAACACCAAGCTGGGCGTCGAACTGAAAGATGTTCGTGCCCAGCTGTCAAACTCCGTTAAGGAGAATCAGCGGCTTCGGCGCGGCATATTTAGTAAGTGCTTGAATGAACCTTTGAAAAAAAAGAGTTTGGCGGGGAAGTCGACTAACAGAGTAATGTCTGTAGGTGTGCTAACAGGTCATCCTGCAGAGGAGATGCCCGGTTCTACGGGTGACCTTCTTCTCGAGCTCTCGCAGCTGCTCGAGCGAGTTCGGCTGGCGATGCAAGGTGTCGCCCAGGCCCTGTGGCCATCCATCTCCATGCCTGAAGGTCTTGGGGAGCTTGTGGAGAAGCTAAAGGGAGCACGGTGGCGCTTCCAATTGTGGAAGATATCGGCCTCCCGTCAAGGCGCTAGGGAGGCCTGGGCCATGGTGAAGACGTGGTACACAAAGGCTGACCCCAACCACATGGCCGAGGTCGGTCCTGTGGGGCCCGATGGGAAGGAGATCCCTATAAGCTTAGTGTACGGCCAAGTAGAATTGGCCGCAAAGTATTCCCAGCAGGACTGTAAATTAGACAGCCTGTTAGATGGTATTGAAGAGGAATACAATCAGTCAGAATGACTATGTAATTTAATTGACATTTATAATGCCTTCTAGCCGGATTATAGATCGTTTGTCATGGCCGACCTTTTCGCTTCAGCCTCGGGACCTGACGGTCCGGAGTGTGTCCGAATTCCCATGCGGTTATATAAGAATCGGGGAATGCATGGAGACCAGGCATAGGGGTCATTAGTGCATGAACAGACAAGTGCCCGACTAATTATGTTATATTACATGGTTAGTAAGAAACATCTTCCAGGGAGAATAGTTCCGTTAGGGGTTCCTTTCCCTGGGAGGCATGCCCTAAAGTGCATGCCCATTCTACGAAAAAGACGCAGGAAAAAGCATCTGGGGGCGCATAAATAAATAAGTAAAAAGATCATCTTTTAGGTCACCGACCGAATATTCCCTTAAGAACGCTAGCTTTCGGCTTCACCCAGTTTGAGGTACACATCCGGCTGATCCGGCTGTAACAATCGCAGAGGTGCTCCCTTTACCGCCTAGCCGAATAAACGGGAACATAGGGGTAAGCACAGGAGCCAGGCAACCCAGCTTGGCCAAAACTTAAGTCATATTGATGCATATAATGGTGAAATAAAAGGTACATGCGGAAGTGTAACGCATGTGTTGGGCATGAAGCCCGTATAAATAAGCTTCTGTTAAAAGAAGCCCCCAGGTTTAATGAGTGCGAATAGCATGTCAGTTGATGAGCCTTTAAAGGCTATAAGAGAAAGGAAGGTGAGAAGGAGAGAAATGTAAGACAGACAGTATATAAAAAATGGACAGAGGAAGGAGACGAACATAGAGTCCAGCGCTAGGCGTAGAATCTTCGGAGACGGGCTGCGTTCCATGGGTTCGGCTCGAGTCGGTTATCCGATGCATCTCGCAGGCGGTACGCTCCACCAGTAAGGACTTGGTCAATTATGAAGGGACCTTCCCACTTGGGCTTGAGTTTGTCCTTTTTCTTGTCCGGCAGGCGTAGAACTAATTCGCCAACGTTGTAATTTTTGGCCCGTACTTCTCTGCTTTGGTATCTTTGAGCCTGCTGTTGATAGAATGCGGAACGGGCTTTTGCCACATCGCGCTCCTCCTCCAATGCGTCCAAACTGTCCTGCCGATCGAGCTCGGCTTCTCTTTCTTCGTACATGTGCACTCGAGGTGAGTCATGAATTATGTCACAAGGCAAAACTGCCTCTGCGTCGTACACCATAAAGAATGGTGTGTATCCGGTGGTGCGATTCGGCGTGGTCCGCAGCCCCCAGAGTACGGAGTCGAGCTCCTCTACCCAGTGCGTGTTAGATTCCTTGAGGGAACGCACTAATCTGGGTTTGATGCCGCTCATGATAAGACCATTTGCACGTTCGACCTGGCCGTTAGTTTGTGGGTGATAGATGGAAGCATAATCAAGCTTGATGCCCATGTTTTTGCACCAGAGTTTTACCTCGTCGGCCGTAAAGTTCGTGCCGTTATCAGTGATGATGCTGTGGGGGACTCCGTAACAGTGTACAACCCCGGATATAAAGTCTATCACCGGTCCGGATTCGGCCGTCTTAACAGGCTTGGCTTCCATCCATTTCGTGAACTTATCCACCATGACCAGTAAGTATTTTTGCTTGTGGGTTCCGCCTTTAAGGGGTCCAACCATGTCAAGCCCCCAGACTGCAAAGGGCCAAGTGATGGGGATAGTTTGGAGGGCGGTGGGTGGCATATGGCTTTGGTTTGCAAAGAGCTGGAAACCGGCGCATCGTTGGACTAAGTCCTGGGCGTCTGCCCGGGCCGTCGGCCAATAAAAGCCTGTACGGAAGGCCTTGCTTACAAGGGACCGAGCTGCAGCGTGATGACCGCCGAGTCCGGCATGAATTTCATCCAGGAGGTTCCGCCCTTCCTCTTCGGAGATGCACCTTTGAAGGACTCCGGTAGTGCTTTTCTTATAAAGCTCTCGCTCGTGGACTTTATAGGCTTTGGATCGCCGCACTATGTAGCGTGCCTCATTTTGGTCCTCGGGGAGTTCCTTCCTAGTAAGGTAGGCAAGGAATGGTTCTGTCCACAGGGCGATGATGGCCATTATTACATGGGCTGAAGGTGTTATTTCATTGGCAGAGCCTCCGATTGTGTCAGAATGTTCGGTGTCGGGCAGTGCGGTTGGGTCCGGGCTGTTATTGTTCGGCTCCCCTTCCCATACGACGGATGGCTTGAACAGCCTTTCCAAGAAGATGTTGGGGGGACTACATCGCGTTTTGCGTCGATGCGTGCCAGGACATCTGCCGCCTGATTATTTTCCCGGGCTATATGGTGAAATTCAAGCCCTTCGAACCGAGCTGACATTTTTAGGACGGCGTTGCGATAAGCTGCCAATTTTGGATCCTTGGCATCGAAGTCGCCATTTATTTGGGGTATTGCGAGGTTCGAGTCCCCGCGCACGTCTAGGCGTTGAATGCCCATGGATACTGCCATCCGGAGACCATGTAAAAGGGCCTCATATTCGGCTGCATTGTTGGAGTCTGTGTACATAATCTGGAGTACGTATTGAACTGTGTCTCCTGTGGGGGACGTCAAAACGGCGCCAGCCCCTAGTCCGGCCAACATCTTGGAGCCGTCAAAATGCATGATCCAATTTGAATATGTGCCATACTCTTTAGGGAGTTCGGCCTCCGTCCATTCTGCGATGAAGTCGGCCAAAACTTGCGACATGATCCAATTTTATTTTGGTTTTCCAAGCGCTTTCCATCGCACAGTACTTTCATACAATGGACGCCAAGTCAGTGAAGCGTGTAATATCACGGCGACTTATGGCGTTGAGGATTCCCTTGTCCGTGCAATTATTGCAGAAGAGTGAGATTGCATCTTCCTCGCGGCAGTCCCTTATCTTGTTCCTAACCAGGAGGAATCTGGCCTAGTAATGATGTACTATTTCTTCGGGCTCTTGCCTGATTTGGGATAGATCGCTTATGTTCGGGTGGGTGGGTGGTATTAAATCTGAAGCCTCACCCCATCTGAGGCTCAGAGGCTGAGGAATTTCCGAACTCGAAAATTTGGATTCCTCGATGTTGTCCAATGAATCCAGTCCGTCGCCTGACTCTAGGTTCAGGTCTTGAGTGATATCCTCCCCTCCGCGGGTATCCGTCTTGGAGGGATTGGGAATTCGGACGTAGCTTGTCCTTAAGATAGATGAGGGGTCGCTGCACTATCCCTCTACCACGGCAACATGATGGGTGACTTGGGGAGAGTTAATCTCTCTCAGATCGGGCTTAAGCCCAATCTGGTCATAATCCGTAGCGACTCCCAGGGCGGTGATGCGATCCAAGAGCTCATTTATGGAGGAGAGCTCCATTGGATCTAACTGCTAGGCGAGTTCCGAGTTGACATGAAGATTGTTTTCGATGGCTCGAGAGGTCATCGTCGGCGCAGAAGTCGAACAGGCAGTCATAAGAAAACCACCTAGCCGGAGGGTTTGTCCGACAGCCAAAGCTCCCTTAGCAACGGTGTCGTCTTTAAAGACGGGGCGAGGCATCCTTCCTGATGGCGACGACATAGAGGAACTCTCAATGAAAGCACCAATGTCGGTGTCAAAACCGGCGGATCTCGGGTAGGGGGTCCTGAACTGTGCATCTAGGCCGGATGGTAACAGGAGACAAGGGACACGAAGTTTTACCCAGGTTCGGGCCCTCTTGATGGAGGTAAAACCCTACATCCTGCTTGATTAATATTGATGATATGGGTAGTACAAGAGTAGATCTACCACGAGATCGGAGAGGCTAAACCCTAGAAGCTAGCCTATGGTATGATTGTTGTTCTGTATGTTGTCCTACGGACTAAAACCCTCCGGTTTATATAGACACCGGAGAGGGTTAGGGTTACACCAAGTCAGTTACAATGGTAGGAGATCTATATATCCGTATCGCCAAGCTTGCCTTCCACGCCAAGGAAAGTCCCTTCCTGACACGGGACGAAGTCTTCAATCTTGTATCTTCATAGTCCAGGAGTTCGGCCGAAGGTATAGTCCGGCCATACGGACACCCCCTAATCCAGGACTCCCTCAATCACCATTGGGGAAACGAGGAAGGTTTCCAATGCACGAATCACTAGCATACGTTTTCCTGTTTTACGCTACTTTGCAATATTTGCTAGTCGTTGCTTAATTGGTCGCGGAAACTATGGAAACCTTAGTCTTCCTGATATTATTATTTTGTTCCATGGGTTATTCTATGATAAATCTATGAGTATGGGCGGTATTATTGCTAAACGGTTGAGTCTGAACCGTACAAAGATCCCCATCTTTAGTGGTATCTATGCTTCACGCCTAGCTGCACATTTTAACATACCTATTAGGCATTATGAGAAGGAAGAAAAATTGTTTCCTCGTGTTTATTTAGATTATAAGAGTATGGTAGCACATGATTTCATTATAAAGAACAGGGAAGGGAAGCTTAAATACAAATTGTTATTTGATAAACATCACCCACAGACTATTACCTTACCTGCTCCTTCCTTGTTTGATTTATCTTCAGGCCAGTACCTCGTCTTGCCGGAGGACATTCACGCCTACCGGAACCCTGCACCAGCCATAGAGCCAGAGCCGGAACCACAAGTTGATCCTCCACGACAGTCTAATTACCATTGGGATCCGGAGATGATTGCCAATCAGTGGCAGTCAGAGTCTTCTTCATCGCAGTACGACCCCAACTACTATTATGGATATCCGCCAGGCCAGCCGTGGCCATAGACCAACTTAGGCCAAGAGCCTAAGCTTGGGGGAGTACGTATTTCCCACCGACATTACATTTATGTTCACACACTCATTGCTAGATGTCGGTGCTCATACGTTTTCATTGTATCATCCCTGCTAGTTTATTTCCTTTTTATGCTTTCTTCTTGTGTGTTTAATAAACCTTAAGAAAAACCAAAAAAAATTAGTTGTAGCTTTTAATTAGGTTACTTTCCATGCTTGTAGTAGTAATTAAAAAGAAAACCCAAAAAGATTTCCTGTTCTTCTTTTGCTTGTTGGGAGATTTCCCGTGTAAATAGTTTTATTTCTTTTCTTTTCTTTGGGGTCGATAGGAGAAGACCATGATTAAATTGTTGAAGTGGCTCTTATATGCATAATTGTTGATCTGACAAAAGAGCCCATATTGCCTTGTCTTCTCCTCTTTATTGAATGCTTGCAGATTCCAGCTTAGTCCAATGCACGCGCACTATTCTTATTATTCACATCGTTCGGTCCTGCAAGTGAAAGGCAATTATGACGATATAAGATGGACTGACTGAGATGAGAAAAGCTGGTATGAACTCGACCTTTTTTGTTTTTGTAAATATGATTAGTTCATCATTCCTGATTCAGACTATTATGAATAAACATGTTTGCAATCACAACTAGAGATCATAGTTTCTTGTGCCACGCTTGATTAGCTATGAGTTTAATGGTTTACCTTGCGTGCCAACATGCTATTAAAATGGTTATGATGTGGTATGATAGGGTGGTATCCTCCTCTGAATGATTTAAGTGACTTGACTTGGCGCATGTTCACGCATGTAGTTGAAACAAAATCAACATAGCCTTCATGATATTTATGTTCATGGTGGATTATATCCTACTCATGCTTGCATTCGGTGTTGATTAATTTTAAGGCATGTTCATGACTGTTGTCGCTCTCTAGCTGGTTGCTTCCCAGTCTTTTGCGAGCCTTCACCTATACTAAGTGGGAATACTGCTTGTGCATCCAATCCCTTAAACACCAAAGTTATTCCATATGAGTCCACCATACCAACCAATATACGGTATCTACCTGCCGTTCCAAGTAAATTTGTATGTGCCAAACTCTAAACCTTCAAATAAATATCCTGTTTTGTATGCTCAAATAGCTCAGGTATCAACTAGGGTTGTACGTATCTTCCATGTTAGGTGGGTTATTCTCAAGAGGAGTGGACTCCGCTCCTCACTCACGAGAAAAATGGTTGGTCACCGGGATGCCCAGTCCCATGCTTTATGCAAACTAAATCAAAATAATTGCAAACAAAACTCCCCCTGGGACTCTTGTTAGTTGGACGCACTCGTTGTTTCTAGCAAGCCATGGATTGATGCTTGTTGGTGGAAGGGGGAGTATAAACTTTACCATTCTGTTTGGGAACCGCCTATAATGTGTGTAGCATGGAAGATATCGCCATCTCTTGGTTGTTATGTTGACAATGAAAGCATACCGCTCAAAATATTATTCATATCTATTTCAAAATCGAGCTCTGCCACCTCTACAAATCCCTGCTTCCCTCTGCGAAGGGCCTATCTATTTAATTTTATGCTGAGTCATCATCCTCTTATTAAAAAGCACCAGTTGGAGAGCACCGCTGTCATTTGCATTCATTACTGTTAGTTTACATTGAGTATGACTTGACTGGATCTCTTTTACCATGAATTACAATGTCTAGTCAGTCCTTGATCTTTAAAGGTGCTCTGTATTTATGTTTTGCGGTCTCAGAAAAGGCTAGCGAGATACCATCTTGTTATATCATATTATGATTATTTTGAGAAAGTGTTGTCATCCGAGATTTATTATTATTGCTCGCTAGTTGATTATGCCATTGATATGAGTAAGCTTGAGACCTATGCGTTATTGTGAATATGGTTAGTTCATAATCTTTGCTGAAAACTTGAATGCTGGCTTTACATATTTACAACAACAAGAGCAAACAGAATTTGTAAAAGTTTTTCTTTATCACTTTCAGTTTGTCAACTGAATTGCTTGAGGACAAGCAAAGGTTTAAGCTTGGGGGAGTTGATACGTCTCCATCGTATCTACTTTTCCAAACACTTTTGCCCTTGTTTTGGACTCTAACTTGCATGATTTGAATGGAACTAACCCGGACTGACACTGTTTCAGCAGAATTACCATGGTGTTATTTATGTGTAGAAACAAAAGTTCTCAGAATGACTTGAAACTTCACGGAACATCTTTTCGGAAAATACAAAAAATACCTGCAAAAGATGAAGACCAGGGGGGCCACCACCTTTCCATCAGGGTGGGGGCGTGCCTGCCCCCCTAGGGCGCTCCCCTACCTCATGGGCCCCCTGGAGCTCCTCCGACCTCAATACCAACTCTATATATTTGCTTTTGGGGAGAAAAAAATCAAAGAGAAGGATTCATCGCGTTTTACGATACGGAGCCGCCGCCAAGCCCTAAAACCTCTCGGGAGGGCTGATCTGGAGTCCGTTCGGGGCTCCGGAGAGGGGAATCCGTCGCCATCGTCATCATCAACCATCCTCCATCACCAATTTCATGATGCTCACCGCCATGAGTGAGTAATTCCATCGTAGACTTGCTGGACGGTGATGGGTTGGATGATATCTATCATGTAATCGAGTTAGTTTTGTTAGGGTTTGATCCCTAGTATCCACTATGTTCTGAGATTGATGTTGCTATGACTTTGCTATGCTTAATGCTTGTCACTATGGCCCGAGTGCCAAGATTTCAGATCTGAACCTATTATGTTTTCATCAATATATGAGAGTTATTGATCCTATATTGCAAGTCTATAGTCACCTATTATGTGTTATGATCCGTTAACCCTAAAGTGACAATAATCGGGATACTTACCGGTGATGACCATAGTTTGAGGAGTTCATGTATTCACTATGTTTTAATGCTTTGTTCCGGTACTCTATTAAAAGGAGGCCTTAATATCCCTTAGTTTCCGCAAGGACCCCGCTGCCACGGGAGGGTTGGACAAAATATGTCATGCAATTTCTTTTCCATAAGCACGTATGACTATATTCAGAATACATGCCTACATTACATTAATGAACTGGAGCTAGTTCTGTGTCACCCTAGGTTATGATTGTTACATGATGAACCGCATCCGGCATAATTCTCCATCACTGATCCATTGCCTACGAGCTTTCCACATATTGTTCTTCGCTTATTTACTTTTCCGTTGCTATTACTATCATCACTACAAAGTACCAAAAACATTACTTTTGCTACCGCTACCACTACTATCATACTACTTTGCTACTAAACACTTTGCTGCAGATATTAAGTTTCCAGGTGTGTTTGAATTGATAACTCAGCTGCTAATACTTGAGAATATTCTTTGGCTCCCCTTGTGTCGAATCAATAAATTTGGGTTGAATACTCTACCCACGAAAACTTTTGCGATCCCCTATACTTGTGGGTTCTCAGCTATCGGTGTTCTGGGAACGGGGGTCCCCAGACTTGCCTGCCTGCGGCCTGCGGCGTGGCTCAAGTGGGGGCCCAGCACGGCCCATCTTCATCAGCTCAAGCTCAAGACCCTCGCGAGGGGCCAAGACTCGCGGGGCGGACGACAGAAAGCTTCCTCAGAGGCAGCCTCATCAGGCAGGCTCACGAGGAGGCGGAGAGATCAAGGCAGGGGTACCTCGCGAGGAGCCCGTGACACAAGCCATGACGATCGAGACCAGGTGGGCGCCAGCCTGCGCAGTGTCCTTGTTTCCCTTTTGGTGCCAAGGGGGCAAGCACAGGCCAAGGCATCGGGCAAAGGTTACCATTCTGGTGCAACGAGACCAAGACCAGCAAAGCGGCAAGAAGGAGGTCACCGTGGAGCCCAAGACGGCGTCATCACCAGTGCTTTTGGCAGCCGAAGACCACCTTTGGTCAGGATAACTTGTACTAGATGTTCCCCTTCAAAATGGCCAATTGTTGGCGCCCTTCCCGCTCATTATTTGGGGAGAGGCCTAGGGCCCCTATAAATAGAGCTAGCCACCACAGAGTATGGGGGATAGATAGAGATTGAGAGAGGAGATAGAGAGCTAGAGATCTGGTAGAACCCCAGTAGAGAGAGAGAGAGAGGCGACTGAACTCACCAAAGCAGTTCATCGCACCAGCCCAAGAACACCTCTCGTGAGGCTGTTCTTCCCTTGTACTGTCCATCATCAACAGCTGAGGCAATCCACCACACCACACACTGGAGTAGGGTATTACACCACAACGATGGCCCGAACCAGTATAAACCTCGTGTCCTTTGCGTTGTTCGTTGTTTCCAGCTTAGATCATGCGAGGAGATTGGACGTAGATCGGTACGAGAGAGATCTCCGCGCGCACCCCAGTGTTCAAACCTCAAGGGTCTGCCGGAACCCGAAATCCGACATTTGGCGTGCCAGGTAGGGGTGCGCCGGAATCCTTCTTCCTCTGCATCGCGTTCCGTCGCCTCGCCATTTAGATGTCAAGCGACCTGGCTACCAACGCCGACCGCTGGGCAGCGTGGCCCGCCCATGCCGTGTCGTCGGCCCAGGGCGACCTCAACCTTGCGCCTCAGGCAGCCCACGCTCTGCAGGGCGCAGCGGGGCGCAGGGGACGCGGCCAGACGCCGCCTGCCCTCACACCACGGCAGGTGCGGGCCGCAGCAAGGGCCTCAAACCACGCCGCGGCCATGGTGCCGTACACCCGACGGGAGCAAGCGAACTCCAGGGCCGCGCTCACGGTGGCCCGAGAGCTGCTACGGTGCCGGCTGCTGGAGGGTGGCCGCGACGTGTTGCTAGAGCGACTAGCCGAGCTCCTGGACACTGCCGCCTCGGGAACACCTCCTTTCTATATCCAGCTGCCACCCCAGACCCAAGGCGGGCCGTATGGCGGCGTCGTGCATGCGCACGCAACTTCCAGCGGTCTCCAGGGCCCGTTCAGCGTCAACACCTCCGCCGGCACCGGGCGACAAGTCACGCCGGCCTCTTCTCAGGCCAGCGAAGGGGTGCACGCCGCGGCCTTCGGCCTCGGCGGACCGCCGCGCCATCACCCCCAAGACGATGCTCCAAGCCAGGTTGCATGGCATACAGGGTGCTACGGCGAGGCGCATGGGGCGGTAGCCCCTGAAGCTTATGTGCCCCGCATGGTGGATCAGGGGTGCGCACCGGAAGAAGATCATGACTCATTCCTCGGACCAAGCTGGGGCGAGGAGACGCCAGGAGCTGAGCTCTTTCAGGAACCCCAGGAGAGCCTCGACAACCACACCGGCGGCGGCAACTATTGGGTACCACTCATCCCTCAAGAGAAAGCTTATGCTAACCATGGGTCGCAGGAGATACAGGTCACTGCAGCAGGTGGCTGCCCCAATTCTGCAGCCTCATACCCCTCAGGAGGAGGGCGCAGGGGGCTGCAGGAGAGGGGCCGAGATTCGGGTTCGTCCCCATGGCAGTCGGAGCAAGGCGTTCTCAGGAGGTAGGCCCTCTGCCGGGGAGGTGCCCCAAGGCCTGCCCCCGGTAGGGGACCCATGGTCGTCGGGGGAACCGCTGGCGACCGCTCTGCCCCATTGGTGTCGTCCTTGGTTTCCAGTTGCCGCCGATGGTAGCGGAGTGAGGCACAAGGCGGGGCCCTCGTTTGGTGATATGAAGCAAGGCTGGTACCTGTGAAGAAGGCCCAGTGCCTGTGAAGCTCACCGCCCATGACACCCTCACATAATAATGAGTGGGGCTGTACATGCCCCGGAATCTCCGGAGAGCCGCCCTCGGGCCTCGAGGGCTCCCGCCCACGCCCAGTGGCAGCACTTAGCTCCGCGCTGGTGAGAAGACGTCGAAGACTAGACTAGGTGCCGGACGCGGCCTTTTGCTTTTGCCTTTCCTTGTTGACAAAGTTCTTCGATTTGGATTTAAGTTGGATTTGAGCTCGATGCTTGCGTGTGTTTGGGGGAAGGGGTGTTTAGTCTCGTTCGAGCAATCTCTCGCGTTCTGGTTTCGGCTTTGCTTCCTAAGTTAGCATCGGCTACCCCCCCTCGCAAGCCCCTCGCGAGCCGGGCCGGGCCAGGCACGTTTACAACCAGGACCGCTGTTACCGCACCCTTTCCGGAGGTTTTCATCACGGAATCTACAAGTTAATCAGAGGACACCCGAGGTGCGGTGGCCCCCGCAGGCCCGCTCAGGACTCGTCGGGGTCAGAAGGTACACAAGTCAGCTAACCCATCACCGGGCCAGCGGCTAAGTTCACGCGCAATGTTATGCTTACCAGAGTACTAATTGCAAACCTTTACATGAGGGGCTTCCCCTCCCAAAATGCTCTTACATTCTTCAGGGCCAAGCCCGAACCTTCTTCGTGTAGGATAAACAACAGTGACATGCGGTCAGTCGGACATATCACTCACCGCGTCTCCTGGGGCATCCTCGGAAGCATCGCTGGCGTCGCTGGCATTGTCGCCGCCGCTGCCAGCATCTCCGTCAGCGCCAGGCTCGTCCACAACGCCTCCTTCATTGGCAGCCACGACCACGCCATCATCATCAGACGGAAAGGCCCTGACGAGGGCGACCACATTGTCCTCCACCCATCGCGCCAGGTCGCCCCGGACGGCTATGGGCACGGGTGCGATGGCAGCGTCGAAGTCGAAATGGGGGTCCCTGCCTAGCAGATAGCTGAAGACGCGGGAGAAGGCACGCCTGAGGAAGGCTCGGCTCCTCTCTTCGACAAGCCAACGGGACCTCTCGGAGCGGTTCTCCAAGAGCGTCACCACATCGGTGAAAAACTGGAGGTTGCCGGCATAGCTGACCTCGTGCGGCTCCTTAGCGGCAGCCTCGCAGATGTTGCCCAAAGTTGTGTTGGCCCTCTCTTTGAGCGTTTGAAGCATGGGGGCATGATCATGCTCCAGAACCCGCCGCCGACGGATCTCGTCCTCATTCCGCTACGCGATGGCCTCGGCGTCATCAACCCTTTGTTGGAGAAGAAGTTGCTCGGCCCGGGAAGAGGACAGCTCCGCCTGTGCCGCGCTGAGGGCGGTTACGGAGGAGTCCGCACACCGCGCCACTTCGGCCAGTTTGGCCCTGAGGGTTGCGGTCCTGCTCTCGGCCTCGGCCTTGATCAGCCCCAACCTCGTCTCGTATTCACGCTCGAAGGCCGAGCGAGCCTCCGCCACATGGCGATCGACTTCTTCCTGGGCCTGGGCTTCGCGCGCGGCAACGTCATCCTCCGCCCAAGCCACCAGGCGCTCCCACGTCTCCAACCGCTCAAGGTCAAGATTGCGCTCGGCGACCTCCAGCGTCAGCGCCTCCTCACACTTCAGAAGCTCCGCCCGGTCAACAGAGGCCCCCTCCATCGACTCAAGGGCCGCCTGGCGCAGTTCCACTTGCTGCTTCAAGGAGTTGCTCCAGGCTTGGAGCTCCCATGCGCGCTCCTCCGCATCCTTCCGCCGTCGGTCTACTTCCCGAGACTCCCCGACGGCCTGGGAGCAGGCCTCCCGCGAGGCTACCAGCGACGCTTCGGCCTTCACGTTGTCGAGATCATGTTGGTGACATGCGAGGGCGACGGCTACCTTTAGTCTACGCCTCGCCTCAGCAAGGCGCAAACCTTCGGCCTCGAGGCGCGCATCCTCGTCAGCAAGCTCTGCCCCGATCAGGCTCACCGCATCCGCCGCCCTCTGGAGGAACTCTTCGTGAAGGGCGCATCACTCCCGAGCGCGCCTGAGCACGTCTTCCACATCACCCTCTTCCACCAGAGCATGCGGAGGGCCCCAAGGCGGCAGGCCCCCTCCCGGCGCGGGGCTGGGGGCTGGCGCCCTAGCCATCGCCGAACGGACCTCTCTGGGAATCCGGCCTGGCGTTGGTCCACCCACGAAGGAGGAGCCAAAGACAGACTTCAGCCATTCACCATCTATGATCAAAGGAGGAACGCGGGGCAAGCCAGATGTGCCCCAGGAGGACTCATGAAGAAAGGACAGCGGGCACGCAGGCTCGAGGTGCCCTATGGAATGGACCACTCCACCAACCAGTCTGGCAGCAGGGGTGCCGCTCGAGCTCGGCGAGCCCAGGGCCAGCGGAGAAGGTGAAGCTTGGGGGGATGGCTCCCGGGCTGACTCGGCGAGTTTCGCAGGGCAGAGCCTGAAAGGGCCACAATCAGTCGCAGGGACAACAAAGTAAATGAGCAAGGAAAGAAGAAGACTCACTCGTCCATGGCAAAGTACTTCCTGCGCTTCAACAAGCGGCAAGGGCGGTCGTTGCCACCCAAGGCCTCCTTCCTCTTGCAGAGGGCCTCGAAGTCTACGCGGAACCGACCTAAGCGCTCGGCGCAGAGGTCGGCCTCTGGTGCGGAAGAAGCGTCAAGATGATCAGCGCTGGAGGAGTCAGCCTGGGGGGCACCGTCAGGCGTCGCCTCGCGAGGAACGGCTGGGGCCTCAGGAGCCCTGGCCTCAGGAACCATAGGCCGTGACTCCGCACCTGCCGCCGCTCCAGGGCGGGCCTCGGGAGACGCCACCTTCGAGGCTTCTCGCGGTGTCGGCACCTCGACATCGGTCGCCTCAACTCTCGCCGGTTCTCGTCTCCCCGCCCTGTCGCCCGAGGAAGGACCACTGTGGGTGGCAGGGGAAGCAACCACGGCGGCTGGGTTCTCGCGGGGCCCCATGAAGACAGTCGGGCGCAGTCCCCACTCGTCGAAGCTGGGCATCTGCCTCACAAAATCAGCCCTGTCGGAGCAAAGATACAAGAGGACACCATTGCTCTGAAGGCTGCCTGGGGAAGGATCGCTAGTCAAGACCCTGAGCACCGTCCGCAGCACTTCAGGCGCCAAGTCCTCCTCCTGAAGCCGCATGCGGTCTCTATGCCCCGCAAAGTCCCACATCCGGCGAGAGTGGCGTTGGAGAGGAGCAATGCGACATTGAAGGAACTCCTTCACCACCTTGGGCGCTGACACATTGAGCGCCCTCAAACTCTGAAAGCGACGCCAGACGAAGGCGAGCCGGGGGCTCGTGAGCACCTCATGATCCCAGCCTGGGTTGGGAACAGCAGGCAAGGTCTGGTGCGAGAGCAAAGGGTTGGGTACTCCGACGTCCACATACAGCCACCGCTCTCTGAACCTGGCCTCGGGAGAAGGAAGGCCGAAGTCAATCCCTGAAGCGGCCGTCTCTGGCACGGCGAAGAAGCTCACACACCCTGAGCACTGAGTGGGGTCGCTCAGGCGCAAGGAAAAGAAGTGGCGCAGCAGGGCAACGGAAGGAGCAATGCCTATCATCGCCTTGCAAACAAAAGCAAAGATAGCCAGAAGAGCAATGGACTCCGGCCCGAGGTGCATCATGCGGATCTGATAATGGGAAAGCACCGCATTGAAGAAGGCAGAAAAGGGGGGAACCAGACCCGCCCATAGGGCATTAGTGAAGAATCAGACCTCTGTGACGATCCTATCAAGGGAGGCATGGGACACAGGCCAGACTGTGGTCCTGCCGCACTCATTGAAGATCATGGCAAGGGCGGAGCGGACCTTGTTCAAAGCTTCTGGATTGAGTATGATCGACCGAGCAACGGCGGGGCCCGCCGCCGGAGGTGTGCGGGGTGAAGGCGCGGGCTTCTTTCCCCTTCCTTTCTTCATCGGCACCATGGCGGTGAAGAGAGGGAAGAACTCGAGCCGGGTTGGTGGTGGAGGCTGGAGCTCGAAGAGGAAGGAAAGGTAGGAGGCGAGCGAGCAGCGGAAAGGAGGAACAACTGTGTGCAACTGCGGGTCCGCTTAGCCGGGCGCGCAACAAGGTGTCGTGGGGAAGCGCAGACGCCCACGTCCAATCAATCGCCATGCGGCGCCCGAGGTCGCAGGCTTTTTGGGACCGCGGCGCTTCGCGCTTGCCCCTTCGCTTCCCTGCTAGGCCAAGCCCGGGCGCGCCTTGGGCCCGGGGGCTACTGTCGGTGTTCTGGGAACGGGGGTCCCCAGACTTGCCTGCCTGCGGCCTATGGCGTGGCTCAAGTGGGGGCCCAGCACGGCCCATCTTCATCAGCTCAAGCTCAAGACCCTCGCGAGGGGCCAAGCCTCGCGGGGCGGACGACAGAAAGCTTCCTCAGAGGCAGCCTCATCAGGCAGGCTCACGAGGAGGCGGAGAGATCATGGCAGGGGTACCTCGCGAGGAGCCCGTGACACAAGCCATGACGATCGAGACCAGGTGGGCGCCAGCCTGCGCAGTGTCCTTGTTTCCCTTTTGGTGCCAAGGGGGCAAGCACAGGCCAAGGCATCGGGCAAAGGTTACCATTCTGGTGCAACGAGACCAAGACCAGCAAAGCGGCAAGAAGGAGGTCACCGTGGAGCCCAATACGGCGTCATCACCAGTGCTTTTGGCAGCCGAAGACCACCTTTGGCCAGGATAACTTGTACTAGATGTTCCCCTTCAAAATGGCCAATTGTTGGCGCCCTTCCCGCTCATTATTTGGGGAAAGGCCCAAGGCCCCTATAAATAGATCTAGCCACCACAGAGTATGGGGGATGGATAGAGATTGAGAGAGGAGATAGAGAGCTAGAGATCTGGTAGAACCCCAGCAGAGAGAGAGGCAACTGAACTCACCAAAGCAGTTCATCGCACCAGCTCAAGAACACCTCTCACGAGGTTGTTCTTCCCTTGTACTGTCCATCATCAGCCCCTGAGGCAATCCACCACACCACACACTAGAGTAGGGTATTACACCACAACGGTGGCCCGAACCAGTATAAACCTCGTGTCCTTTGCGTTGTTCGTTGTTTCCAGCTTAGATCACGCGAGGAGATTGGACGTAGATCGGTAGGGGAGAGATCTCCGCGCGCACCCTAGTGTTCGAACCTCAAGGGTCTGCCGGAACCCAAAATCCGACATTAGCCTTCACGAAGCGTTTCCACAGCGTCATATTTGCAAGAAGGAGGTGCGGGAATGGGGTCGAAATTCGTGGATTTGGGGGTTGCCGGCACTGGAGTAGACGAGCCGGTGAAGCTTAAGGAGGTAGACTTAAATAGACCCAGATATTTTCATCGCAAACGGTTCCTCGAAAACAACTGTGTGTGATGTTGTAGATATTTTTTATTAGATGTGGAAGACAAATTTGGAGTACAGTGGCAACGGATGGTGTGTTTAAATCTTTGAGAAATTTTGTAGTACTAATACAACTGTCATGTCAAATTTTGGAAAATTTCAGGGGTCATTTGACCTTTTAAGACATTTAAGTGATTTTCTAGCCATTTAATGACCATAATTGAAATCTGAACTACATGTACATGCAACAACTAACCATAATGGTTTGAAAACTCATATTTTGTGTACTTGTGGGCGATTTAATCCCATGTGCAGTAAATTGGAAGGAATTTTCAAACATATTGGTCTCAAGGATATGACACAATTAAGCATGGGGTGACATGGCATTTTAATTCCAAAAAATTTTAAAAAAATCAGAAACACATGAAACCTTGGTCGAATATAATTTCATGCCACCAAGATGATGTGGAAAAAAATTGGGCATGTTTGACGAAAGTTTGGACACACACCCCTCACAAACTGGAGCAACTCACTAGAAGGCTTGTGGTTCCGAGAGGGAAAAATGCATGTTTGATGACGAACGGGAGATAGCTTCCTCTTACGGCCTTCAATTTTTTTTCTATGTTTAACATGCACTACTACAACTGTACTGTGAAATTTTGGAAAATTCTTGGGGTCATTTGACATTTGAAAGACATTTAAGTGATTTTCTAGCCATTTAATTCAAATTTCAACTACATCTACATGCAACGCCTAACCATAACAGTTTGACAAATCATATTTGTGTACTTGTATGCAAGTTAATTCCATGTGCTGTAAATTAGAATGAATTTTCAAACATATTTGTCTCACGACATGGACACATGCATATGTATGCATGGAGTGACATGGCATTTTAATTCCAAAAAAATAAAAAATATCAGAAACACATGAAACCTTGGTTGATGTAATGTCATGCCACCAAGATGATATGGTAAAAAAAATTGGCATGTTTGACGAAAGTTTGGACAAACACCCCTCACAAACCAGAGCAACTCACTAGAAGGCTCGTGGTTCCGAGAGGGGACAATGCATGTTTGATGACGAACAGGAGATAGCTTCCTCTTATGGCCTTCAATTTTTTTCTACGTCTAACGTGCACTACTACAACTGTAATGTGAAATTTTTGAAAATTCTAGGAGTCATTTGACCTTTTAAAAATTTAAGTTATTTTCTAGCCATTTAATGACCGTAATTCAAATTTGAACTACATCTACATGCAACGCCTAACCAAAACGGTTTGAAAAATCATATATGTGTACTTGTGTGCAAGTTAATTCCATGTGTAGTAAATTAGAAGGAATTTTCAAACATATTGGTCTCACGACATGGACACGTGCAAACGTATGCATGGAGTGACATGGCATTTTAATTCCAAAAAATAAAAAAAATGATCAGAAAAACATGAAACCTTGGTTGATTTAATGTCATGCCACCAAGATGATGTGGTAAAATTTTTTGCCTGTTTGACGAAAGTTTTGACACACACCCCTCGCAAACCGGAGCAACTCACTAGAAGGTTCGTGGTTCCTAGAGGGAACAATGCATGTTTGATGACGAACGGGAGATAGCTTCCTCTTACGGCGTTCATTTTTTTTCTACGTCTAACGTGCACTAATACAACTATCGTGTGAATTTTTTTAAAATTTCAGGGGTCATTTGACCTTTTAAAGACATTTAAATGATTTTCTAACCATTTAATGACTGTAATTCAAATTTGAACTACATCCACATGCAATGCCTAACCATAACGGTTTGAAAAATCATATTTTTGTGTACTTGTGTGCGACTTAAATACATGTGCCGTAAATTAGAAGGAATTTTCAAACATATTGGTCTCAAGGCATGGGCAAACATGCATGGAGTAGCATGGCATTTTAATTCCTAAAATTTAAAAAATGATCAGAAAAACATGAAACCTTCTTGATTTAATGTCATGCCACCAAGATGATGTGGTAAAAAATTGGCCTGTTTGACGAAAGTTTGGACACACACCCCTCACAAACCGGAGTAACACACAAGAAGGCTCGTGGTTCCTGATACGTCTTCGACGTATCTATAATTTTTGATTGCTCCATGCTATATTATCTACTATTTTGGACATTATTGGGCTTTATTATCCACTTTTATATTATTTTTGGGACTAACCTATTAACCGGAGGCCCAGCTCAGAATTGCTGTTTTTTTTGCCTATTTCAGTGTTTCGGATAAATAGAATATCAAACGGAGTCCAAATGGAATGAAACCTTCGGAAACGTGATTTTCTCATCAGATAAGATCCAGGAGACTTGGACCCTCCGTCAAGAAAGCCACGAGGCGGTCACAAGGGTGGAGGGCGCCCCCCTAGGGCATGCCCCCTGCCTCGTGGGCCCCTCAAAACTCCACCGACGTACTCCTTCCTCCTATATGTACCTACGTACCCCCAAACGATCGGGGACGGAGCCAAAAAACATAATTCCACCTCCGCAACTTTCTGTATCCATGAGATCCCATCTTGGGGCCTGTTCCGGAGCTCCGCCGGAAGGGGCATCGATCACGGAGGGCTTCTACATCATCATCCAAGCCCCTCCGATGAAGTGTGAGTAGTTTACTTCAGACCTACGGGTCCATAGTTAGTAGCTAGATGGCTTCTTCTCTCTTTTTGGATCTCAATACAATGTTCTCCCCCTCTCTTGTGGAGATCTATTCGATGTAATCTTCTTTTTGCGGTGTGTTTGTTGAGACCGATGAATTGTGGGTTTATGATCAAGTCTATCTATGAATAATATTTGAATCTTCTCTGAATTCTTTTATGTATGATTGGTTATCTTTGCAAGTCTCTTCGAATTATCAGTTTGATTTGGCCTACTAGATTGGTTGTTCTTGCCATGGGAGAAGTGCTTAGCTTTGGGTTCGATCTTGTGGTGCCCTTTCCCAGTGACAGAAGGGGCAGCAAGGCACGTATTGTATTGTTGCCATCGAGGATAACAAGATAGGGTTTTTATCATATTGCATGAAACTATCCCTCTACATCATGTCATCTTACTTAAGGCATTACTCCGTTTTAACTTAATACTCTAGATGCATGATGGATAGCGGTCGATGAGTGGAGTAATAGTAGTAGATGCAGGCAGGAGTCGGTCTACTTCTCTCGGATGTGATACCTATATACATGATCATACCTAGATATTCTCATAACTATGCTCAATTCTGTCAATTGCTCAGCAGTAATTTGTTCACCCACCGTAGAATAGTTATGCTATTGAGAGAAGCCACTAGTGAAACCTATGGCCCCCGGGTCTCTTTTTCATCATATCAATCTCCATCACTTTATTATTGCTTTGCTTTTACTTTTTACTTTGCATCTCTATACCAAAAATACCAAAAATATTATTTATCATCTCTATCAGATCTCACTTTCGTAAGTGACCGCGAAGGGATTGACAACCCATAAGCGTGTTGGTTGCATTGAGCTATTGTTTTTGTGTAGGTACGAGGGACTCGCGTGTAGCCTCCTACTGGATTGATACCTTGGTTCTCAAAAACTGAGGGAAATACTTACGCTACTTTGCTGCATCATCCTCTCCTCTTCGAGGAAATCCAACGCAGTGCTCAAGAGGTAGCAAGAAGAATTTCTGGCGCCGTTGCCGGGGAGGTCTACGCAAAAGTCAACATACCAAGTACCCATCACAATCCCTATCTCCCGCATTACATTATTTTCCATTTGCCTCTCGTTTTCCTCTCCCCCACTTCACCCTTGCTGTTTTATTCGCCCTCTCTATCTCTCTATCCTCTCTCTCTATTTGCCTCTTTTTGCCAGTTCTTCTTTGCTCATATGGTTAGAGTAGTTTTTATTTATTACTAAACAGAGAACCTAAGATCTATGGATCCTCATCCACTTGCTAATCTTTTTAAGAGATCCAATTATGATGAACCAATTGCTAGTGCGTTTTGTGCACTAGATTATCTTTATGAAGTTTTGCTTGAAATTCGTGAATCTGAAAAGTGTGATGAATTACTTTATGAAGTGATTTATGATACATCTTTGAATAAAAAGCATGATTGCAATGATTTTACTATAAATTCTATTAATGTCAATTGTGCTAATAATATGCAAAACCCTAAGCTTGGGGATGCTAGTTTTGCTATGTCCTCTACTTGTTGCAATGATCATGATTGGGGTGATTCTTCTTTTGATCTTGAAAATTTATTTAAACCCCATGATGAATATGAGATTGATTATAATGTTTGCGATAATACTGAAAGTGGGTTTGGAAGAATGCCAACTTTAGATCCCACATATTTGGAGAATGTTCAATCTTATGAAGTTTTTGATAAAAGTGGGTTTGGAAAGGTCATGACTTTAGTTAATGTTAATCCCACTATTTTGGAAGAGTGTCAACTTTGCATGCATGTGGATCGTGTTGAAAATATTTTATGTGATAGCTATTTTGTTGAATTTGCTTATGATCCTACATATAATTATTATGAGAGAGGAAAATATGGTGGTAGAAATTTTCATGTTACTAAATTACCTCTCGTTACATTGAGATCGCTATTGTTTCTTTCCGCTTCCTTGCATATGCTAGTTTTTGATTGCCTTGATAATTTTTTTGCCTATAAGATGCCTATGAATAGGAAGTATGTTAGACTTAGGTGTGTTTGTCGCATGTTTTATGATGCTCTCTTTGTGCTTCAATTCTTGTCTTTCATGTGAGCATCATTGAAATATTATGCCTAGTTATAAGGCTTTAAAGAAGAGCGCTTGTTGGGAGACAACCCAATATTTATCCTTGCTGTTATTCAACAAATAATTTATTTAGCCTCTATTTTGGTTGTGTTCAATTAGTGTTTGTGCCAAGTAGAACCGTTGGGAAGACTTGGTGAAAGTCTTGTTGAACTTGCTGTAAAAAACAGAAACTTTAGCGCTCACAAGAACTGCTGTAATTTTTATTTGAAAGTTCTATTTAGTTAATTATTTTTGCAGATGATTAATAGATAAATTACTCACGTCCAGAAATTTATTTTAGAATTTTTGGGGTTCCAGATCTTGCGCTAGCTACAGATTACTACAGACTGTTCTGTTTTTGACAGATTCTGTTTTTTCGAGTGTTGTTTGCTTATTTTGATGAATCTATGGCTAGTAAAATAGTTTATGAACCATAGACAAGTTGGAATACAGTAGGTTTAACACCAATATAAATAAAGAATGAGTTAATTACAGTACCTTGAAGTGGTCTTTTGTTTTCTTTCGCTAACGGAGCTCACAAGATTTTCTACTTTAAGTGTTGTGTTGTGAAGTTTTCAAGTTTTGGGTAAAGATTTGATGGATTATGGAACAAGGAGTGGCAAGATACTAAGCTTGGGGATGCCCATGGCACCCCCAAGATAATCTAAGGATACCTAAAAGCCAAAGCTGGGGGATGCCCCGGAAGGCATCCCCTCTTTCGTCTACTTCTATCAGTAACTTTACTTGGAGCTATATTTTTATTCACCACATGATATGTGTTTTGCTTGGAGCGTATTTTATGATTTGAGTCTTTGCTTGTTATTCTACCACAATAATCCTTGTTGTACACACCTTTTGAGAGAGCCATACATAATTTGGAATTTGATAGAATACTCTATGTGCTTCACTTATACTTTTGAGCTTTATAGTTTTGCTCTAGTGCTTCACTTATATCTTTTAGAGCACGGTGGTGGATTTGTTTTATAGAAACTATTGATCTCTCATGCTTCACTTAGATTATTTTGAGAGTCCTAATAGCATGGTAATTTGCTTAAAATCATAATATGCTTGATATGCAAGATTAATAATAAAACTTTCTTATGAGTGTGTTGAATACTAAGAAAAGTTTGATGCTTGATGATTGTTTTGGGATATGGGGGTAATAATATCAAAGTCATGCTAGTTGAGTAGTTGTGAAATTGAGAAATGCTTGTGATGAAGTTGGCAAGTCTCGTAGCATGCACGTATGGTAAACGGTGTGTAACAAATTTGAAACATGAGGTGTTATTTGATTGTCCTCCTTATGAGTGGCGGTCGGGGACGAGAGATGGTCTTTTCCTACCAATCTATCCCCCTAGGAGCATGCGCATAGTGCCGAGGTTTTTGATGACTTGCAGATTTTTGCAATAAGTATGTGAGTTCTTTATGACTAATGTTGAGTCCATGGATTATACGCACTCTTACCCTTCCATCATTGCTAGCCTCTCCGGTACCGTGCATTGCCCTTTCTCACATTGAGAGTTGGTGCAAACTTCGCTGGTGCATCCAAACCCCGTGATATGATATGCTCTATCACACATAAACCTCCTTATATCTTACTCAAAACAGCCACCATACCTACCTATTATGGCATTTCCATAGCCATTCCGAGATATATTGCCATGCAACTTTCCATCATTCCGTTCATCATGACACATTCATCATTGTCATATTGCTTAGCATGATCATGTAGTTGATATAGTATTTGTGGCAAAGCCACCGTTCATAATTCTTTCATACATGTCACTCTTGGTTCATTGCATATCCTGGTATACCGCCGGAGGCATTCATATAGAGTCATCTTTGTTCTAGTATCGAGTTGTAATCATTGAGTTGTAAATAAATAGAAGTGTGATGATCATCATTATTAGAGCATTGTCCCAAGTGAGGAATAAAAAAAAGAAAGGCCATAAAAAGAGAAAGGCCATAAAAAAGGCCCAAAAAATGAGAGAAAAAGAGAGAAGGGACAATGTTACTATCCTTTTACCACACTTGTGCTTGAAAGTAGCACCATGATCTTCATAGTAGAGAGTCTCTCATGTTATCACTTTCATATACCAGTGGGAATATTTCATTATAGAACTTGGCTTGTATATTCCAACAATGAGCCTCCTCAAGTGCCCTAGGTCTTCGTGGGCAAGCAAGTTGGATGCACACCCACTAGTTTCTTTTGTTGAGATTTCATACATTTATAGCTCTAGTGCATCCGTTGCATGGCAATCCCAACTCCTTGCATTAACATCAATCGGTGGGCATCTCCATAGCCCATTGATTAGCCTCGTTGATGTGAGACTTTCTCCTTTTTTGTCTTCTCCACATAACCCCTCATTATATTCTATTCCACCCATAGTGTTATGTCCATGGCTCGCGCTCATATATTGCGTGAAAGTTTATAGGTTTGAGATTACTAAAGTACGAAACAATTGCTTGGCTTGTCATCGGGGTTGTGCATGATGAGAGCATTCTTGTGTGTCAAAAATGAAACATGACTAAACTATATGATTTTGTAGGGATGAACTTTCTTTGGCCATGTTATTTTGATAAGACATAATTGATTAGTTAGTATGCTTGAAGTATTATCATTTTTATGTCAATATGAACTTTTGTCTTGAATATTTCGGATCTGAATATTCATACCACAATTAAGAAGAATTACATTAAAATTATGCCAAGTAGCACTCCGCATCAAAAATTCTGTTTTTATCATTTACCTACTCGAGGATGAGCAGGAATTAAGCTTGGGGATGCTTGATACGTCTCCAACGTATCTATAATTTTTGATTGCTCCATGCTATATTATCTACTGTTTTGGACATTATTGGGCTTTATTATACACTTTTATATTATTTTTGGGACTAACCTATTAACTGGAGGTCCAGCCCAGAATTGTTTCTTTTTTTTTTGCCTATTTCAGTGTTTCGGAGAAACAGAATATCAAACGGAGTCCAAACGGAATGAAACCTTCGGAAACGTGATTTTCTCATCAGATAAGATCCAGGAGACTTGGACCCTCCGTCAAGAAAGCAACGAGGCGGTCACGAGGGTGGAGGGTGCCCCCCTAGGGCGCGCCCCCTGCCTCGTGGGCCCCTTGAAGCTCCACTGACGTACTCCTTCCTCCTATATATACCTACGTACCCCGAAACGATCGGGGACGGAGCCAAAAAACCTAATTCCACCGCCGCAACTTTCTGTATCCATGAGATCCCATCTTGGGGCCTGTTCCTGAGCTCCGCCGAAACGGGCATCGATCACGGAGGGCTTCTACATCATCATCCAAGCCCCTCCGATGAAGTGTGAGTAGTTTACTTCAGACCTACGGGTCCATAGTTAGTAGCTAGATGGCTTCTTCTCTCTTTTTGGATCTCAATACAATGTTCTCCCCCTCTCTTGTGGAGATATATTCGATGTAATCTTCTTTTTGCGGTGTGTTTGTTAAGACCGATGAATTGTGGGTTTATGATCAAGTCTATCTATGAATAATATTTGAATCTTCTCTGAATTCTTTTATGTATGATTGGTTATCTTTGCAAGTCTCTTCGAATTATCAGTTTGATTTGGCCTACTGGATTGGTTGTTCTTGCCATGGGAGAAGTGCTTAGCTTTGGGTTCGATCTTGTGGTGCCCTTTCCCAGTGACAGAAGGGGCAGCAAGGCACGTATTGTATTGTTGCCATCGAGGATAACAAGATGGGGTTTTTATCATATTGCATGAAACTATCCCTCTACATCATGTCATCTTGCTTAAGGCGTTACTTTGTTTTTAACTTAATACTCTAGATGCATGCTGGATAGCGGTTGATGAGTGGAGTAATAGTAGTAGATGCAGGCAGGAGTCGGTCTACTTTTCTCGGACGTGATGCCTATATACATGATCATACCTAGATATTCTCATAATTATGCTCAATTCTATCAATTGCTCAACAGTAATTTGTTCACCCACCGTAGAATATTTATGCTCTTGAGAGAAGCCACTAGTGAAACCTATGGCCCCGGGGTCTCTTTTTCATCATATCAATCTCCATCACTTTATTATTTCTTTGCTTTACTTTGCATCTCTATACCAAAAATACCAAAAATATTATTTATCATCTCTATCAGATCTCACTTTCGTAAGTGACCGTGAAGGGATTGACAACCCCTAAGCGCATTGGTTGCGTTGAGCTATTGTTTTTGTGTGGGTACGAGGGACTCGCGCGTAGCCTCCTACTAGATTGATACCTTGATTCTCAAAAACTGAGGGAAATACTTACGCTACTTTGCTGCATCATCCTCTCCTCTTCGGGGAAATCCAACGCAGTGCTCAAGAGGTAGCAGTTCCGAGAGGAATCAATGCATGTTTGATGACGAATGGGAGATAGCTTCCTCTTATGGCCTTGAATTTTTTTCTATGTTTAACGTGCACTACTACAACTGTAATGTGAAATTTTGAAAAATTCTAGGGGTCATTTGACATTTTAAGGACATTTAAGTGATTTTCTAGCCATTTGATTCAAATTTGAACTACTTCTACATGCAACGCCTAACCATAACGGTTTGACAAATCATATTTGTGTACTTGTGTGTGACTTAATTCCATGTGCAGTAAATTAGAAGGAATTTTCAAACATATTGGTCTCACGACACGGGCACATGCATATGTATGCATGGAGTGACATGGCATTTTAATACCAAAAAATTAAAAAAATCAGAAACACAAGAAACTTGGTTGATGTAATGTCATGCCACCAAGATGATGTGGTAAAAAAATTGCATATTTGACAAAAGTTTGGACACACACCCCTCACAAACTGGAGCAACTCACTAGAAGGCTCGTGGTTCTGAGAGAGAACAATGCATGTTTGATGACGAACGGGAGATAGCTTACTGTTACGGCCTTCAACTTTTTGTCTACGTCTAACTGTAACAACCCAAATTTTCAATTTGGAATGTTATACATAGGTCATTCACGCATATTATATTTTATTGCATTTTCGTTTCGCAATCCTCGAAATTCTAAGCAACTCAAGGACCCTCGGAGAGAGTTGGGGATTTCCCGGTTTTCATATTTGATTTTTATCGAATAATGAATCGAGGATTTCGATTTTAATTATTTTTCTTTCCGAAAAATATTTCGTATTAAAATATAAGAGAGGAGATAATATGACTTCTCCAAAATAAATGAAATATTGGAGGAAAAATGTTAAAATCATTTATTTGATTTTATTTGGATTTTATTTGCAATTAGAAAAATTGCACGTTTACAAAATTGCATTTTAGGGCCAAGAAAATGTTCATCTCGTTCTAAATATTTTATTTAGACGGTGGAAATTTGTTTTGGGATTTTTATATTTTTATTTTATTTTCTAGGATTTTATTTCTGTCGGCGAAATTCTTTTAAAAAAAATCTCCAGCCGACTGGGTCGAAGCCCAGCCGGGCCGCCGGCCCAATCGCTGCCGCCGCCTTTCTTGCGCGCGTGCGCCGCCGCCACCGACTCGGACAGGAGTCCAAGGCGGACTCCTCCTCTGCCGCACCTTCCCCCTCCCCCAAGTCGCCCCCCCCCTTATATACGCGCCGCCCCGACCCCCACCACCACACCATCACACCACCACCGCCGCCGCAGCCGCCCGCAGCCGCATCCGCCCC
>NC_041392.1:569790657-569907287 GCF_002162155.2 Triticum dicoccoides
GCCTGCCGCCCGCGCCGCCGCCGAGCCCCGCTGCCCCGCCGCCCAACCCCGCCTCGCCGGAGCACATCGTCGGAGGTACCGCGTTGGTTCCGAGCTGCCGGTTTTTATTTTTAAAAACCGTTCAGTTTTTTAGAAACCCTAGTTCGGTTCGCCGGTTTTTCTCGGTTCTTCTAAATAGCGGACGTTCGTCCGTACGTTCGTTTTAACGAACGGTTTTCGCCCGTTAGTTACAGTTAAAAACGCTCGTTCGTTAGTCTATTCGTCAGTTTTCTTTGTCGGATTTATCTACGATTATTTTTGATCGCGATTTCTGATCCGATCTTAGTTTCTATTTATCTTTTCGCTCGTTAGTCGGAATCAGGCGATTCAAGCACCTAGATCTTCGTCTCGAGACCCTCTTTCTGTTTAACCAACTTGCACACGTTTTTGCTACTATAAAATTTGAACTTAATCCAGATTAGTAAACAGATCTTGTTTCTTTCGCCATTGAGTTTTGTTGCTCCGTTTGATTTGATTCTTTTTGCAAACCGGAGTTCTTAAGTTGAACTTTCTGGTCAACCTCTCTTATTTGAGTTTTGCTTGTGCATCTTTGCATGTTGCTTATGTATTGTTATTGTTTGTTTGCGATAGAACACCCGGAGTGCGAAGCGTGTTACTACGAGTCCCTAGGATTCGCGGTTCGTCAGCAAGGCAAGTAACACGTTGATCATACTCTTTCCATACCCAGTTTTTATGCATTAGTTCAAATCCTCAAACATTGCATGATTAGGATGTCATTAACTTGTGGGTTGGTAAGTAGTTGTCAAGGTAGAACCTATTGCCCTGTTACTATCAAACCTTGGGAGTTACTTCTACGCGTTTCTTATATTACTATGCTATGCTATGCTCGTAGACGTGGTTTGGGTTTGAGTGAAATCTATGACAGATGTGAGATTGTTAATTAATGGTTCAACTTAAGGTGGCAACTTAAATAAACATCTGGGTGGATTGATGCACCCGGGGAACCCAGTGTTGTCTCTTTTTGTTTGGAAATCCCGGGGTACCCGTGTGATCTTCCTATGGACCGCCACCCAGGCTCAGAGGGAACTGAGATGATTCATGCTAGAAACTTACATGTGCAGCCACAAGATATTATGGGCTCTAGCATAGTTGAGTAAGTTACGTGAAGCTCTTGAAGAGGTAGATCAGCAGGTAGTGGGTTTTGTAGGTTTGGTATGGTCTACCCGGGGTAGAGAGTTAATGTTTCTGAAAGACTGTGTCTCAGTCATCCGTATCTCAAACACCATGCAGTGTGAGAAATCCACGGAGGCGATCGAGTCTTGTGGGGAAAAGTGCGCAAACCTCTGCAGAGTGTGCAATCTAATCATGGTTAGTCGTGTCCCCGGTTATGGACAAGTTTGAGTATCTAGTACTTGGGTTATCACATGTATCTCATCACTCTTAACTAATATTGTTGGGTTGTTAACTACTTTAATTTGGGATTGAGTTGGGGGTACCTTCTCAATATTGTTCAACCACCATGATAGTTAAATTAAAATCTATTCCTTTGTTGTAGGGGAAAATTGGCTTTTCGCAAAACTATAACCATAGAGCTTTCCACCAGCCAAATATGCATATAGATATAGCATTACTCTATTCATGCTCTACTGTGTTATATTGCCAGCATATTCCATGTGCTGACCCGTTTTGGGGCTGCAACATATTATGATGCAGACTTTTCAGACGAGGAGTAAGGTTCGTTAGGTCGTTGCCGTGCAGCTCAGCTATGTCGTTGGAGTTGATGGACACACTTTATCTTCCAAGCCTTCCATTGTTATCGCATTAGATGGCCTTAAACCATATTTTTGTAATAAGTTCTCTTTGGAGACATTCGATGTAATAAGTGTGTGATTGCTACTCTGCTATAAATCCTCGAGTACTGTGTGTGTCAGCATTACCGATCCAGGGATGACACTGAAGCACAGAGACTTGACCATTTGAGGTCAGGTCGCTACAAGATGGTATCAGAGCACACGTTGAGTGTAGGACACGACCACTAAGATAAACCATAGGTCACTCATCTCTACCCATTTCTGACTCCTCTCTATTTTCTACTCTTTCGGATGACGGAGATGAAGAACAAGTTTGCACAACCGGATGAAGACACACCTTTTGGACGCCACTTGAAGGAAGTCACTAGGTAATTGAACATTGGAATACCGAGCTTCACCGGGACGTACAACGCCACCTTACCAGAACAGGAGTGCTGGATGATTCAAGTACAAGTTCCAGGAAGGACATTCTCGCCAACTTCCAAACCCATAGAATTTTCTTTCGAAGCACCCACCTAGAGTCTAGGCAAGAGCATGGAAGCCCACATTACCATGGGATGCATTGGAGAAGTCTACAACGGGGAACTCAAGGACACTATCTACCAGATATGCGGGCGTCGAGACGAGCAATGGGAAGTAATCAGCACCAAGAAGGATAGATCCATTGCAGCTTTTATCCAGGAGTTAAACCAGCACATTCAACGTCAGGAGAACTAGATGTGCGCGGACATGATGGACTTGAAGAAGGCGAAGACTAGGATCATCGAGCTGGAGGAAGAACTCAAGTTTACACGCGATGGATATGAGGAGGAAATCAAGACACTACTGGAGAAGAATGATGACTTGCTTAAGAAGATTGGAATATTCATGGGAGACCCCACACTAGTAGAAGAAGACGAAGAACCCAAGGAGATTCTCCCTGAGGACTACATCATCATCGACGACACCGATTCCGATCCTAGTGAGGATGACTTTGAACACGAAGCTGGAGCAGATATCATGGAGTCTTCCACCGATCAAAATTTCTAGATGACCACCATATATTATTAGTATACCCCATGTAATTAGGAGTAGTCGAGCACTTTTGTGATAGTTCTAGACCGCTTGTATGCCCTTGATTGATTGAGTGAAATGATTGTGTTTGTCTCATGTGCATATGGGTAGTGCTTTCTCGTTAGACCTCATTCTATTCTAATCTCTTCCATCTAAACCCATCAGATGCCTCCGAGACGTGACCCCGGATTTGTCTTCCCACCTGAGCTCACGCAGTTGATCCAGCAACAGAATACCCTGATGCAATTGCTAGTTCAGAACCAGGGCAACAACAACAACAATCCACCACCACCACCAGTTGACAACCTAGCCCGTTTTCTCAGGTTACAGCCGCCGGTGTTTTCCAGTAGCACCGAGCCTATAGTTGTTGATGATTGGCTACACCTAATTGGAAGGGAGTTGATCACCTCAGGTTGCACAGATGCTGAGAGGGTGCGCTTTGCCGCACACCAATTGGATGGACCAGCAGCCTCATGGTGGGAGAATTACACGGGCACTTTTCCTGTAGCCAATGTCACTTGGGACCGCTTTCAGCAAGCTTTCCGCACAACCCATGTCTCAACTGGAGCTATGCAGATGAAGAAGCGGGAGTTCCGCAACTTACGCCAGGGAAACCGTACTGTGGCTCAGTACGTGGATGATTTTAGCAAGTTATCACGCTATGTGCCTGATGATGTGGCCACAGATGCCGCGAAGCAGGAGAAGTTTATGGAAGGGTTGAATGATGAGATGAGCATGCAGTTGATGGTAGCAACCTTCAACAACTACCAGGAGTTGGTAGATAAAGCTCTTATGATTGAAGGGAAGCAGCAACAGATTGAGAGCCGTAAGAGGAAGTACAGACAAGGGAAGTATAACTCAGGAGCTCAGCAGAAGCCTCGCCTAACCCCGAACTCGGGAGGACTTGTTCATAACCATGGAGGTCACAACCACACTGGAGGAGGATCACATAATCACAATGGTGCCAAGAATGAAAATGGGAATGGAGCTAACAACAATCAGAACCACTCCAACACAGCCATACCCGCCAAAAGAGACCTAAGTCAAGTTACTTGTTTTAAGTGCGGGAAGACAGGGCACTATGCCAATGATTGCCATGAAGGAAGGAATGGAAACGGAAATGGGAGCGCTGGGAAGAAGCCTAATCCATTCAACAAAGGACAAGTGAACCACATTAATGTGGAGGAGGTTGAAGAGCAGCCGGACGCGGTAATAGGTAAGTTTTTGGTTAAGTCATTTACCGCTCTTGTTCTTTTTGACACTGGTGCATCGCATTCATACATATCAAGGGGATTCGTGGATAAGTTTAAACTACCAACCCAAACCCTTAGGACCCCTCTCCTAGTAAGTTCGCCTGGAGCAGAGTACATGGCTAGCCAATGGTGCGACCAGATACCCCTAACCATTGGCACACATGTTTTTCCGTCCGGCCTAATTATCTTGGAGTCACAAGGATTGGATGTGATATTAGGTATGGACTGGATGTCAAAGCATGGAGGAAGCATTGACTATGCTAGTAAGTCGATTTATCTCACCACCCCAGAGGGAAAAAGGATTAAGTATGTATCTAGGCATGTGCCTAGGAGGAGCCAAGTGAATGCCCTCACGGGAGTTGTTCAGGAGGAAGTGCCTCTAGTGAAGGACTACCCGGATGTTTTTCTAGAGGAGTTACCAGGCATGCCACCGGATAGAGACATTGAGTTTTTGATAGAGCTATTGCCAGGTGCAGGGCCAATATCCAAGAGACCCTATCGGATGCCCGCAAATGAACTGGAGGAAATTAAGAAACAGATCAAGGAGTTAATGGATAAAGGCTACATTCGAAGAAGTTCGTCACCTTGGGGAGCCCCAGTACTTTTGGTTCAGAAGAAGGATAAATCCCTAAGGATGGTTGTTGATTATCGAGCCTTGCATGAAGTGACGATTAACAACAAGTACCCACTATCGATGATCAATGATCTGTTTGATCAGCTGCAAGGAGCTAAGGTGTTTTCGAAGAACGATTTGCAATCGGATACCATCAGTTGAAGATTCGAGAGAAAGATATACCAAAGACAGCATTCACCACGCGTTACGGATTATATGAGTATACGGTCATGTCGTTTGGACTGACCAACGCCCCTGCCTATTTCATGAGCATGATGAACAAGGTATTCATGGAATATTTGGACAAGTTTGTTGTGGTGTTTATTGATGATATTATGGTATACTCGAAGAATAAAGAGGAGCACAAGGAGCATTTGCGGTTAGTTCTCGAGAAACTCAGGGAACACCAGTTGTATGCTAAGTTTAGCAAATGCGAATTTTGGTTGAAGGAAGTCGGATTCCTTGGACATGTTTTATCAGGAGAAGGACTAGCAGTAGACCCCAGCAAGGTTCAGTCAGTCACTGAATGGTTGGCACCCACTTCAGTTAGCGAGATCCGCAGATTCCTTGGACTCGCAGGACACTACCAGAGATTCATTGAGAATTTTTCCAAGATTGCGAAGCCAATGACTGAACTATTGAAGAAGGACACTAAGTTTAAATGGACAGATGATTGCGAGGCAAGTTTCCAGGAGTTGAAGAAACGTTTAACTATAGCCCCAGTGCTAACACTGCCAGATATACATAAAGAGTTCCAAGTGTATTGTGACGCCTCCCGCTTAGGACTTGGATGTGTGCTTATGCAGGACGGAAGAGTTGTTTCGTATGCCTCACGACAATTAAAACCCCATGAGTTGAACTATGCCATGCATGATTTGGAGCTAGCAGCCATAGTGCATGCATTGAAGACTTGGAGACATTACCTTACTGGAAACCGTTGTGATGTGTACACGGATCATAAGAGTTTGAAGTACATCTTCACACAGAAGGAGCTGAACCTTAGGCAGAGGAGATGGTTGGAGCTTATAAAGCATTATGATATGAAGCTACACTATCATCCCAGAAAGGCCAATGTCATAGCAGACGCCTTGGGCCGGAAGAGTTATGCCAATATCCTTGAAAGTAAGGGATTGCCAAAGGAGTCAGCAGAGGATATCATGGAACTTCGATTAGAGATTGTTCCTAGAGGTTTTGTTGCCACAATGGAGGTTCAGTCTACATTGTTGGGCAAGATTCGAGAAGCTCAGAAGGATGACAAAGAGATTGCCGAGATAAAGGAGAAGATGGGCAAAGGAAAAGCCAAAGGTTTTCGCGAGGATGAGCACGATACCTTATGGTTTGAGGACCGTGTTTATGTGCCCAATAACCCAGAGATCAGGAAGTTGATACTTCAGGAGGCTCATGACTCACCATACTCGATACACCCCGGAAACACCAAGATGTATTTGGATTTGAAGGAACGTTTCTAGTGGACTGGTATGAAGAAGGATATTGCCTAGTATGTACCGTATGTGATGTATGTCAGAGAGTAAAAGCAGAGCATCAGAAGCCAGCAGGACTGTTACAGGCTATGCCGATACCGAATGGAAGTGGGATAAACTTGGCATGGACTTTATCACCGGATTGCCCAGAACCAGAGCAGGATATGATTCTATATGGGTAGTAGTTGATCGCTTGACCAAAGTGGCTCACTTTATCCCAGTGAAAACCACCTATACAAGTCCGAAGTTGGCTAAGATTATCGGGACCCCGATTCCAAGTCACATTGATCTAGCCGGTAACACCTCATATCACTTTGCGGCCTCACGCACGGTATCCCCACGGGTGTCGCCTTACCCGGGCCCGGGACCGTTTGCGCCTTTTGGCTCACGTATATGATTGAGTTGCTAGCATCCATATGACAGAGAACCCGGGCCGACATGGCTAGTCATGAACCTAAAGCGACACTAACCTATGGGGACAGGCATACATGATTCATATCGAGCATGTCGGTCAGCAGCGTGTGAATCCGGGCTGTAGCACCGGGCTAACAGGACTCCGGGTAACCCGGGCTGTAGCAGGCTAGGCAGGACTCCGGATGTCACCGCATGACATTTCCCCGAAGGGACAGACACAGGAACAAAGTGAAACACATGTCAGCCAGTCAAGTCTCCTGAGCAGTAGTGATGGGCTAGCAGGACTCCGGTGAACCGGGCTGTAGCGGACTACTATGGCTCAAGGAAGCACTAGACTACATTTCCCCATAAGAGAGGCTGCCAAGGATAAACAACTAGATTGTCGGATCCCACACATAGCAATACACGTCACACGTACGCATAACATGCAAGTATGTGTTGTACAACATGGCATCACAACATAACGCAAACTCATATAGATAAAGGCCCAGAAGAGCCACGTAGCATTAAATACAAACAGGGGTCACATGACCCATCATTCAGAGCATACAAGCAACGGAAGCATTACATGTCTGAGTACAGACAACTACAAAAGAAAAAGGCTGAGAAGCCTGGCTATCTACAAGACCCTCCCAAGGGTACAAGATCGTAGCTGAGGTAACAAGCTACTCGTCGAAGTCCAAGTGGTACTACTAGTGAGACAGATGTCTCACATGCAAAACATAAATAAAGCAAACGTGAGTACAAAGGTACTCAGCAAGACTTACATCAGATCCTATCATACATGCATTTGTAACAAGAAGGTAATGTGGGGTTTAGTTGCGGCAAGCCAGCTTTGACTCAGTGGCTATCCTGTTCTACGACAACGAGAAACTTCTTTGAGGTGAGGCACCGCACATGAGTCCACTAATCACCACATCAATACACTACTATGGATTCATCCCCGTCTCTCTACGAGAAGGCCATCCATAGCACTCACACTTGTCTTGAGCATTTTAGAGTATCCACTTTAAGTTGTCTATGTACCACGTAAGCATCCAAGAAGTCCATAACCAAGGACACGACTATTCGAATAGATCATGATAACCCTACAGGGGTGTACTTCTTCACACACGCTCTCACCACTTATCACCATATACACGTCATGTATCTCGGCAACCTTCAAGCGGAAGCCTGGCGAGGGTGTCGGCCACGACCTGACTAACCACACAAGACTCTAGTCCAGGTTTATCGCATATTCAGGTTCCATCCGCAAGGAGATCCGGCCGGGGTTTCGCTCACGGCCCCAAATGATGTGTATGGGGTTCCCGAGCCCACCATCCGGGTGCCACTCGGTACACCGGGCCACGTGTGCCTAGTCTGTCCCAAGTCCACCCTGCCGGGTGCCACTCGGTAGAAAAATAGCACTACCTACAAACACCAGAAACTATTTGCAACTCCTGGACCGAGATCAAGGCGGTTAATAAGTCGAGAGAGCTTAGAGTGCCCGGAGCCCAATGTGTGGTAGTAATTGGACAACTTACACAAAACTCAGTTCTTAAGGACGGTCCCAATGAGACAACCCACCATGTACTCCTACATGGCCTCTCACCGCTACCTTTACCAAATCGTGTTCACACACTTAACTCTCAGCACCAGAACATATCGTAACACTCCAATTCATTCCCGATGAATCAGACCTGACAAACTCTAGGCAATAGCAGGCAAAGCATGGTAGAAACACAACATGGCTCAATCAACTCCTACACATGCTAGTGGGTTTCAACTATTTACTGTGGCAATGACAGGTCATGCAGAGGAATGGGTTCAACTACCGCAGCATAAAGTAGCAGTTGAATCGTTGTTGTCCTAATGCAATAAAAGAGAGTAGGAGCAGGAGAGTAGGATTGTATCGGAATGAACAAGGGGGGTTGCTTGCCTGGTAGATCAATAGGGGGCACTGCTCCACTGACAGGTACTCTGGATCTGTCTCCGGAGTAGGACCTATCGAGAAGGAACGGTGTCGGAAATCAATACACAACCATATGCAACAATATGATGCATGAACATGGCATGAAGATGGGATGTTGTTTGAGCTAATGCAACTAGCATTCATTTATTTGAGGTCCATTTGAACCAAAGGTTCAAATGCAACTCCAAAATAAGCTCTTATAAATGCCATTCATGTGTTTTCATATATACAGCATCTATAGGTTGGTTTTTCATGCATGAAAATGGTACAGATGGATAGATTGAATTTTTCTGATCATTTTTCATATATAAATTATTTCAATCTGAGCTACGGTTGAATTTCTATGAATTTTTGAAGTTTTGAATATATTCTGGAATTTCCTGATTTATTTTAAAACCAGAAAATGATATATTGCGTCAGCACTACGTCAGCATGACATAAGCGAGTCAACGGGGCTGACCAGGTCAAACCTGACGTGTGGGGTCCACACGTCAGTGTCACAGTTAGTTAACAGGGTTAGTTAGTTATTAAACTAATCCTAAACTAAAATTAACAGGGTCGGGCCCCACATGTCAGCGACCACGGGAGGTCAAACCTCCTGGTCAGCAGGGTCAAAACTCGGTCAATCCCACCAGCGTTTAGCCGCCGGCGAGGCAGAACGCGGCGGAGGGCACGGGATTCGCCTTCCGGCGACCATTTGGATGGCGGAGGCCACGGGCGAGGAGCCAGAGCTCGTCCACGTCTTCTGGGGCAAATGGGATAGGCAGGGACGACCGGAGCTCGCTGGAATCGAGCTCAAGGCGGCCGCCGGAGCACAGGTTCGGGCGGAAGCGAGGTACGGGGCATGGCAGGGGCTGCGGAGTGCCTCGACGGCCTCCTGGTGTTGCACTGAGCACGGTGGTGTGCTCGGTCGCGGCCCTGGGTGACAGTGGCCACGGTGGCGACATGAACAGCAGAGCCGAGCTCTCGGCCGCGACAGTAACGGTGTTAGCAGGAGGAAAGGAGCCATGAGAGAGGGGGGATCGACGCAGAAGCTCACAGCGGATTGAACGGAGGGGTTGGCGATCTCGGGGACGCGTTGAGGTCGACGGTGCGGCGATGGGGATCCACGGCGGCCGGAGATGAAGACGACGGCGATGGAGGCACTCCAGGGCCTCTCGAGGCGCATGGCTCGACGGAGAGGTAGGCGGAGACGTGGCGGAGTTCGTGGACTCGTCAGAGGGGCGAGGTAGTGACGGTGGCTGCGGCAACGGCGAACGGCGGCGACGAACGCGCTCGGTCGCTGGGTGAGGGAGAGATCCAGGGGAGGGGATGAGCATGGGGGAGAGTGGGAGAGGCCGAGGGGAGTGCGTGGCGACGCCAGAGGCGTCCAGGCCGTCGAGGGGGCGAGGCAGGCAGGCAGGAGGTGGCCGGCGTGTGCTCGCGCGCGGCGGCCACGCGCGCGCTGTCCTCCTGGCGGGAGGTGGAGGACGACTGGCACTGGCCAGTCAGCCGGGCCGGCCTGTTGGGCCACTGGGCCGGGCCGGCTACATTGTACCAGGCCGCAGGTAAGCACAGGTAGGATTTTTCCTTTTTGTTATTCTTTTCTATTTCTGTAATTTGTTTCCTGATTTAGTAAAATACTAAATCAACTTATTTTCTTCTGAAATTTATTGTAGGAGCTAGTTGAAATATTCCAGAGCCCCTCACATAAAAATCAGAATTATTGGACATATATAAATGAATATATCATATATATATATATATATCCAATGCAAATAATTATTGCTTAATTCCAAATGGCCAAATAAATATTTATGAGCTCATGAAAATATTGGTTTGATTTTTATCTCTGTCCAATATTTTCAGAGAGCAACATGAACGTTTTCTTGGACCTTTTTGGAGCAATTTTTATCTGGGTCATTTCCAGAAATGATTTCTGAGGGTTTCACAAATCCCCATTTCAAATTTCAATGAAATTTAAACATGATGCAAACATGAAGGCTAGCCTAGGTCATGCCAGAACTAGGGATGTGACAACTCGCCCCCACTCGAAAGAATCTCGTCCTGAGATTCAGGAGTTGGCGGAAAGAAAGCGGGGTACTCAAGTCGAAGACGATCTTCACGCTCCTAGGTAGCTTCTCTCTCGGAATGATGAGACCACTGAACCTTGAGAAACTTGATGTTATGACATCGAGTGACATGCTCTGCTTGATCCAGAATGCGGACGGGGTACTCTCGATAAGTGAGGTTATCTTGGAGATCAAGCGTTTCATGGTCCACTCCGCGGATGGGATCCGAGAAGCAACGCCTGAGTTGAGAGACGTGGAAGACATCATGAACTCGAGAAAGATGTGGGGGTAGTTCCAATTGGTAGGCAATCTCTCCTCGTTTAGCGAGAATGCAAAAAGGACCAATGTAACGAGGAGCCAACTTGCCCTTGATACCGAAACGGTGGGTACTCTTCAAAGGGGTAACCCGAAGGTAAGCTTTGTCGCCAACTTCATAAGCCACTTCCTTATGACTACGGTCAAACTGGCTCTTTTGACGAGATTGGGCTATTTTCAAATTCTCACGAATGATGCAAACTTGCTCTTCTGCCTCCTGGATCATATCCGGTCCAAAGAATTGTCTTTCACAGGTTTCTGACTAGTTCAAAGGTGTTCGACATCTTCGTCCATACAGAACCTCAAAAGGAGCTTTCTTGAGGCTGGATTGGTAGCTATTGTTATAAGCAAACTCGGCGAAGGGAAGACACTTCTCCCAATCCATACCGAATGAGATAACACAAGCTCTAAGCATGTATTTGAGAATTTGGTTGACCCGTTCCACCTGACCACTTGATTGAGGGTGGAAAGCGGTACTGAAGGAAAGATGGGTGCCCATGGCAGTTTGGAAACTCTCCCAGAAATGAGAAGTGAAAAGACTACCACGGTCTGAATTGATCTCTAGTGGGACACCAAGAAGTGACACTATTTGAGAAATATATAAGTCAGCGAGCTGACTAGCGGTGATACTCTCTCGAACAGGTAGGAAGTGAGCCACTTTGGAAAGACGATCAATGACTACGAAGTTCGCATTATTCCCTCTCTTGGTCCTGGGAAAGCCGGTGATGAAGTCCATACCAACTTTATCCCATTTCCACTCAGGAATAGCTAAAGGTTGAAGGGTGCCAGCAGGCCTTTGATGTTCTACCTTAATGCAACGACAAACGTCACAGTTAGCAATAAACTGAGCAATTTCTCTCTTCATCCTAGTCCACCAGAACCTCTAGCGTAGGTCCTGATACATCTTAGTACTACCGGGATGAATCGCGAGAGGAGATCCATGCGCCTCCTTAAGGATTAATTGTCGAAGATGTTGATTCTTGGGAACCACCAAGCGACTCTCAAAGAAAACAACACCACAATCATCTATAGAGAAACTACCACCAACTCCCTTGTTAATGTTTCTCTTGATCCGGGAAATTCCCGTATCCTGCTTCTGAGCAGAGATGATCTGATCCACAAGAGTAGGTTTCGCCACCAAGGTAGAAAGGAATCCGTGAGGAGCGATGTAAAGGTTTAGCTTACAGAATTCCTCATGGAGAAGTGGTTGGCCCTGTTGCAACATGAGATTGTTGCAATAGGACTTACGACTTAGTGCATCAGCCATGACATTTCCCTTGCCTGGGGTGTAGGTAATCCCTAAGTCGTAATCTGAGATCAACTCCAGCCAACGTCTTTGCCTAAGGTTCAAATCTGGTTGGGTGAAGATATACTTGAGACTCTGGTGGTTGGTGTAAATCTCGCAACGTTTACCAAGAAGGTAATGTCGCCAGGTCTTAAGTGCATAGACTACGGCTGCAAGCTCTAAATCATGTGTAGGATAATTCTCCTCACGTGGATGCAACTGTCGAGATGCATAGGCAATCACATGACGATCCTGCATAAGGATGCAACCTAGTCCCTGTCGTGAGGCGTCGCAGTAGATAACAAAGTCTTTAGTGAAATCCGGTGGCACAAGTATGGGAGCCGAAGTCAGGTGTCTTTTCAGTTCCTAAAAACTGTCCTCACACTGTGGGGACCACTCAAACTTTTTATCTTTCTTGAGAAGTTCCATGAGAGGTTTGGCCACTTTGGAGAAGTTCTCAACGAAGCGGCGACAATAACTGGCTAGGCCAAGGAAACTTCGAACTTGCTAAACCGTTTCAGGCGGAGTCCAATCAAGAATGGCCTGAACTCTCTCGGGATTGACGGCAATGCCCTTGCCAGAGATCACGTGGCCGAGATAGGTCACTTCTGGCAACCAAAATTTGCACTTGGAGAACTTGGCATAAAGGCGGTGCTCTCTGAGTTTCTCTAACACAAGTCTAATATGTTCGGCATGATCTTCCTCGTTCTTCAAGTAAATAAGAATATAATCGAGGTAAACCATGACGAACTTATCTAAGTTGTCGGATTTCGGGTTCCGGCAGACCCTTGAGGTTCGAACACTGGGGTGCGCGCGGAGATTTCGCCTCCTACCTCCCTGCACCCCTCCGCCATGCTAGGATCAAAGCTACGAAAAGAACAACACAAGGGACACAGGGTTTATACTGGTTCGGGCCACCGTTGTGGTGTAATACCCTACTCCAGTGTGTGGTGTGGTGGATTGCCTCTTGGGCTGATGATAATGGACAGTACAAGGGAGAACAGCCTCGCGAGGGTCTGTTCTTGGTTGGGGCGATGAACTGCTGGGAGGAGTTCAGCCACCTTTCTCTATCTCTCTCTCTCTCTCTTTACCACCTCTCTACTTGTCGAGCCCTTGGAGGAGACTAAGCCGAACCCCTTGCTACGCGGGTGGCTGGTCCTATTTATAGTGGCCCTGGTCCTCTCCCCAAATATTGAGCGGGAAGGGAGCCAACAATGGCGGGCTAATTTGAAGGGGGACATCAAGTATCAACTATCCTGACAAAAGTAGTCTTCGCCTGCGCAAAGCTCTGGTGATGACGCCGTCTTGGGCTCCACAGTGACCTCCGTCTCGTAGTCCTCCTGGTCTTGGTCTCGTTGCACCGAAACGGCAACCTTTGCCTGATGCCTCGGTACCCCGCGGCTGCGCTTGCCCCCTTTGCACCAAAGAGGAAACGAGGACGCTGCGCGGCTGGCACCCGCCTGGCGCCCTGAGTCGTCATGGCTTGCGTCACGGGCACCTCGCGAGGTACCCCGCCTTGATCTCTCCGCCTCCTCGTGAGCCAGCCTGACGAGGCCGTGCCTGAGGAAGCTCTGTGTCATCCGCCCCGCGAGGCTTGGCCCCTCGCGAGGGTCTTGAGTTTGTGTCGGTGAAGATGGGCCGTGCTGGGCCCCCCTTTGAGCCACGCCACCGGCCGCAGGCAGGCAAGTCTGGGGACCCGCGTTCCCAGAATGCCGACAGTAGCCCCCGGGCCCAAGGCGCGCCCGGACTTGGCCGTGCAGGGAGGCGGAAGGGCAAGAGCGAAGCGCCGCGGGCCCTAACAGCCTGCGGCCTTGGGCGCCGCGTGGCGGTTGATTGGACGTGGGCGTCTCAACTTCCCCACGGCGCCTCGGCAACTGCACGGATTGGGCAAGCCCTTGCATGCAAAGCGGATCATAATTACCTGCGATCGTGTGGGCCGTTGGTTGGCCATCGCCAGCCATAAGTATGGACCGGCGCTCACCCTTCCAGTTCATCCCCCCTTGCTTCTCCTTTTTCTTCATGGCCCCGTCGAGGAGGTTCTCAACCGCCGAGAAGGGGAAGGCTTGCCGGGTTGAGCCCGCCTCTCCCACACCCAAGCGCGGCCGAGGGCGCCCTCGCAAGCATCCTATGGCCATCGCGGTGGCTCCCCGCGGCCGTGGAGGCGATCTTCAGCACGGCGACGGGCGGATTGCTGCAGCCGGGGTGCGCGCTCCGGCTGTGCGTCCCCCCAGGCCGCGCGTTCGTGCTGCTGAAGTGCTGCCGAAGTTCATCGTGTGGTTGGCGGAGCCGGCTAGCACCTGGCTTCCGCTTCCTTGCTTCCTCCTCGGCGAGCTCCCGGCCGGCGCCCCAGGCGGCCTCTGGCTCCAGGCCGACGACTGCTGCAGCCGGGCCTCATGGGTCTCTCTGGAGGCCTTCGCGGCTGGGAGCCTGTCCCTGGCCCGCGGTAGGCAGACGTTTGCCCGCGCGCGTGGCCTGAGCCGTCGGTGCACCCTACACTTCAAGTTCGACGGAGACACCACCCTCTATGTGAGGGTGTTTGGGGAAGATGGTCGCCGCCCAGGGTGTTGCCCCGAGGGTGACGACCGTGGCTGGGAACCCAGCTCCGGTGATGGTGGAGAGAGCAGCGCCCGCACGGCTGGCGGCGTTCGGGGTTCCCCAAGCTTCTCCGGTTCTTCTTCAGGCGGCGACTCCTGTAGCGGTGGCCGCGATTAGCCTCCACGCCGTCGTATCTGCTTAGGGGGTGGTAACGTGTCCGCCCACCGCCGCGCCCTGGTGAAGCGCGAGAGGGAGTCCGCCTGAGCTCCAGAGGCAGCTCGGGCCTTCCCTGCGGGCCGGTGTGAGGCGAGCCGTGCCGGATTTGTTCTTCCTCTTCCCTTTTTCCTGCGTAACAAAGACAATAGTGCGGAGCCCCGCGGGGGCGTGTTTGGGTTATTGCTCGTTAATCATCGTTTTGCTTTCGTTACCGTACCTTCCGGCTATGTGCTCGAGCATGGATAGTTCCCGGCCCCGGCCGTGGGGGGCGACCGACCCAGGCCCTTTGTTTGTGTCGCGGTGCCCGTGGGGCACGGACTGGAGGGGTGCTCCTATAAGGGGCCCAAGTCGCGAACTCTTTGAGTGACTAGGATAGGAACACTCGCGAGGGCGCCCGGCTCTCCCCCTCGCGAGGCCTTGCACAAGAGAAACCGAGGCAGGAGAGCGAAAAGCCGAAGAACCGCAAGCCAAAGACGGAACAACTTCAACAAAACTCCAAGCGAAGAGGAACAAACCAACTGCGGAAAGCAAATGAAAATCCGCGTCCGGCACCTAGTCTAGTCTTCGACGTCTTCTCACCAGCGCGGAGCTAAGTGCTGCCACTGGGCGTGGGAGGGAGCCCCAGGGCCTGAGGCCGGTGCTCCTGAGACTCCGGGGCGTGTACAGCCCCAACTCATTATTACATGAGAGTGTCACGGGCGGCGAGCTTCACAGGCGTTGGCCTTCTTCACAGGCTCCGGGCCTTTTCCAAAACGTGATAGCTTCACAGGCACTCGCCTTGCTTCACAGGCTCCGGGCCTTTTCCGAAACGTGATAGCTTCACAGGCACTCGCCTTGCTTCACAGGCTCCGGGCCTTTTCCAAAACGCGATAGCTTCACAGGCACTCGCCCTGCTTCACAGGCTCCGGGCCTTTTCCAAAACGCGATAGCTTCACAGGCACTCGCCTTGCTTCACAGGCTCCAGGCCTTTTCCAAAACGCGATAGCTTCACAGGCACTCACCTTGCTTCATAGGCTCCGGGCCTTTTCAGGGGTAGAACCTCCGGAGGTGCTGGATGTTCCATGCATTCTGGACCAGCACTCCCTCTTGAGTCTCCAAGCGCGCGGAGCCGGGCCTGGAAACATGAACAACCTTGAACGGGCCCTCCCACATGGGAGAGAGCTTGTGCAATCCCTCCCTGGAGAGAACCCGCCTGAGCACTAGGTCTCCTACCTCAAGAGTCCTGGGGCGGATGTTGCGGCAGTGATATCGCCGCAGTGCTTGTTGGTACCTCGCCGCTCGCAGCGCGGCTTCCCGGCGACGCTCCTCCCCCAGCACGAGGTCCGTCCCCCGCATGGCGCCCTGCTGCACCTCGTTGAACGCCAGGACCCGCGCGGAGCGACGTCTGACCTCGTGAGGGAGGACTGCTTCTGCTCCGTAGACCAGGAAGAACAGGGTCTCTCCAGTCGGCTTGGTTGCGGTGGTGCGGATTGACCACAACACGGACTACAGTTCGTCGTACCAACCTCTGCCACAAGCCTCCATCTTCTTCTTGAACGCCCTGGTCTTGAGGCCCCTCAGGACCTCCATGTTGGCTCGCTCGGCTTGGCCGTTGCTCCGGGGGTTCGCCACTGAAGCGTAGCATATCTGCGTTCCAAGGTTAGCATAGTATGTTTTGAAGAGGTTACTGGTGAACTGCGAACCGTTGTCCGTGATGATGCGATTCGGCACCCCGAACCGGCTCACGATGCCCTTGATGAACTTGACTACAGAACCTGCAGGAATGGTGTGGACAGCCTCCACTTCAGCCCACTTGGTGAATTTTTCCATGGCAACGTAAAGGTAGAGGTAGCCCCCTGGCGCCCGAGGAAACGGACCCAAGATGTCGAGCCCCCAGACTGCAAATGGCCACGAAAGGGGGATGGTCTGCAAGCCCCCTGCCGGCTGATGGATCTGCTTGGCGTGGAACTGGCAGGCCTCACAAGCCTTCACTAGTTCAACGGCATCATTGAGCGCGGTGGGCCAGTAAAACCCAGTGCGGAATGCCTTGCCAACGAGGGTCTGTGATGACGAATGATGTGCGCAGTCTCCGTCGTGTATATCTTCCAGTAGTTCCTTCCCTTGCTCCCTGGAGATGCAGTGCAGGGATACATCGTTTGGTCGCTTTCGGTAGAGCTCCCCATCTTTGATGTAGTATGCCGTGGCCTGGCGTGCCACTCGCTCTGCTTCCTCCTCCTTCTCCGGCAGGGTCCCTTGCGTTAGGTAGCTCCGGAGCTCCGTGATCCAACATCCCTCCTGAGGTTCCATCGTCAGGAGCAGGCGTGCTCCCGAGGCCGGGCCACAAGCTGGAGCTCCTGAGGCAGGTGGCTGAGGGAGCTCCTCCCTGGGCTGAGCCATGTTTGATAATGACGGCAAGGTTGAAAGCTTGAAGAGCTGCTCCTCGAAAATGCCAGGCTCTTGAGGTAACCGCCTGGACGCGCGTTTGGCGATGTCATCAGCTTCCTGATTGGTGCCACGGGGCACATGCTGCAACTCCAACCCCCAGAACTACTTCTCCATCCTGCGGACTTCTGCAAGGTAGGCCTCCATGTGCTCATCCTTCGGCTCGTACACCTTGTTGGAGAAATTGACAAGGAGCTGCGAATCGCCCTTGATGGTGAGGCGTTTCACCCCCAGGGCAGCTATGGCCTTCATGCCCGCTATTAAGCCTTCATATTCCGCTATGTTGTTGGAGACCTTCTCGCCTTGCTAGAAACAAAGCTGCACGGCGTAATAGAGCTTGTCCTGGGTGGGCGATATAAGCACCGCCCCAGCCCATGCGCCGTGTCTGGAGAATGCCCCATCAAAGTACATAACCCAGCCTTCTGGCACCTCGCTTCCCGGGGACAGGGACCGATCCTCGCCAGCCTTGAGGCCTGGCGCCTCCGTCCATTCTGCCACAAAATCTGCCAACGCTGCTCCCTTGATGACTCTGGTCGTTCTAAATTCGAGCTGAAACGCTTGCAGCTCTATGTTCCACTCAGCGACCCTCCCAGCTGAATTGGGGCTCCTGAGCACCCTCTCCAGGGGGTATGACGAGACGACCTTGATGGGGTGACCCTGAAAATAGTGCCGCAGTTTGTGCGAAGCCACCAGTAACGCGAGGAGGAGTTTTTGAGGCATGGGGTACCGTGCCCTTGCATCCCACAGCACTGTGCTGACGAAGTACACCGGGTTCTCAACAAGGTGCAGTGCGTCAGTGCAGGTGGCTCCCTTCGGAGACCGTGGCACCCCTTGGGGCAATGGGGCCTCCTGAGACTGGCCGTCTGGAAGAGGGGCCTCTTCCGCCTCTGGTGCGCCCCTCTGCGGCGGCTGATCCTCCTCGGTCGTGATGGCGGTTTCTGTGGGCCTTCCTTGTCCCTGTTCTGCATTATCCCGGGCTGCTGCCGCGGTTTTGATCCGGCGCTCCTCTCTGGCTGCTACCAAGGCTGCGCTGGCGGAGTAGGGAGTGGCGGCGAGGTAGAGCACCGGGGGCTCCTGAGGGCGCGGGGCCACCATGACCGGTGGGCTGGTCAGGTATCTCTTGAGATCTTGGAACGCCTTGTCGGCCTCTTCAGTCCACTCGAAGGGCCCCTTTTTCTTCATTAGCTGGAAGAAGGGCAGGGCTCGTTCCCCTAGCTTGGAGATGAAGCGCCCTAGCGCGGTCACGCGCCCCGTGAGCTTCTACATTTCTCTGAGGGTCTTTGGCGGGCTCATGTCTTCCACCGCCTTGACCTTCTCCGAGTTAGCCTCGATGCCTCGGTGGGACACGAGGAAACCCAAGAGCTTGCCCGAGGGGACTCCGAACACACACTTCTCTGGGTTGAGCCGTAGGTTCACTGCGTTGAGGCTCGCGAAGGTTTCCTCCAGGTCTTGTATCAAGGTCCTGGCCTCCCGAGATTTTACCATGATGTCATCGACGTAAGCTTCAACATTATTCCCCAGCTGCGGGCCCAAGGTGATATGCATCAGCCGCTGAAAGGTCGCCCCTACGTTACGCAGCCCGAATGGCATGCAGGTGTAGCAGTACACCCCGCACGGGGTTAGGAAGGTCGTCTTCTCAACGTCTTCCACCGCCATCTTGATCTGGTGATACCCGGAGAAGGCATCCAGGAAGCACAGCCGGTCGCATACCACGGTGGAATCAACGATCTGGTCGATGAGGGGGAGCAGGAACGGACCTTGCGGGCACGCTTTGTTGAGGTTGGTGAAGTCGACACACATGCGTTCCTTCCCTCCCTTCTTCGGCACAACAACAGGGTTGGCCAACCAATCTGGGTATCGGACCTCGCGAATGACCCCAGCGGCCTCTAATTTGCGGGTCTCTTGGACGATGAAGGCCTGCTTTTCTGTGGACTGCCGCCTGGCCTTCTACTTCATAGGGCGCACGTTGGGGCACACGTTGAGGTGATGCTCGATTATGCTCCTGGGGATCCCTGCCAACTGGTCCGGCTCCCAACCGAATACCTTCTTGTTTGCACGCAGGAACGCGACCAGGGCCTCCTCCTGCTCGGGTTTGAGGTGGGCGCCTATGGTGAAAGTGGCGTTGGTGGACCTGTCCTCATCGACGGGCACCTGCTTGGTTTCTGCCTTGTCCTGGGTGAACAACTGCTTCTTCTTGGCGGGCGCAGCCCCCTTGGGCTCGGGGGCCCCCGAGTCGGCAGGTTGTGCTGACGCTGCTGTCCTGAAGACGAGCTTGAGCACCCGCAGAGCGTCACCAGTATCCCCGTGCATGGTGAGGTCACCGCTGCTCCCGGGCATCTTCATGAGGTTGTACGCCGGGTGCGTCGCGGCCATGAACTGGGCCAGCGCTGGGTAGCCGAGGATGGCATTGTAGGGGAGGCCGATGGGGGCGATGTCGAAGTCCACCAGCTCCGTGCGGAAGTTGTCCTGGGTGTTGAAGGTCACTGGGAGCCGGATCTGCCCCAAGGAGCTGGACGACCTGCCCCCAACGCCTGAGAAGGACCGGCTGGGCTGCAACCGTTCCAAGGATATGCAGAGGAGGTTGAAGGCCTCGACTGAGAGCACGCTGAGGCCCGCCCCGCCATCGATAAGAGTTCTGGTAACGGCCACCTGGCAGATGGTGGGGGTGCATAGCATGGGGAGCGTGCCCGAGCCGGCCGAGTTCGAGGGGTGGTCCTCCGTGCTGAAGCTCAGGCCGGTCTCGGGCGCCGCCCGATCCAGGGGAGCCCCCTGCCATGTGGAGGCGGCGCTGACCCGGCGGATGAACGGCTTGGCGTGGTAACTTGTAGGCGGCGCCTACGAGCCGCCCAAGAGGGCCGCGACGACTGGGGGTGCTGGTGCAGCGCGATAGGCGGGGAAGAGGTCACGGGGCTCCGTGGGCACGTGGAGCGCGTGGGACGAAGAACCAGCTAGGGTGAGCGAGTGAGTTGCGGCGCGGCCGTCTTGCTGCACGGACAGATGCCACGATGATGCTTGCCGCTCGTCCCCCGCCGGGCCGGTGGAGGCATGGACGGCAGGTGATGGGGAACGGCGAGGGCGCCCGCCGACAGGGGCCATCTGGGCGACGTGGGAAGCAAGGGCGGCCCGGCGCTCCGCGCGGGCCCGACGTGCATCACACATGGGCGCGATGGTCGGAGGAGAACAGAGCGGTGGAAGACGAATTCCGGCGCACCCCCTACCTGGTGCGCCAAATGTCGGATTTCGGGTTCCGGCAGACCCTTGAGGTTCGAACACTGGGGTGCGCGCGGAGATTTCGCCTCCTACCTCCCTGCACCCCTCCGCCATGCTAGGATCAAAGCTACGAAAAGAACAACACAAGGGACACAGGGTTTATACTGGTTCGGGCCACCGTTGTGGTGTAATACCCTACTCCAGTGTGTGGTGTGGTGGATTGCCTCTTGGGCTGATGATAATGGACAGTACAAGGGAGAACAGCCTCGCGAGGGTCTGTTCTTGGCTGGGGCGATGAACTACTGGGAGGAGTTCAGCCACCTTTCTCTATCTCTCTCTCTCTCTCTTTACCACCTCTCTACTTGTCGAGCCCTTGGAGGAGACTGGGCCGAACCCCTTGCTACGCGGGTGGCTAGTCCTATTTATAGTGGCCCTGGTCCTCTCCCCAAATATTGAGCGGGAAGGGAGCCAACAATGGTGGGCTAATTTGAAGGGGGACAACAAGTATCAACTATCCTGACAAAAGTAGTCTTCGCCTGCGCAAAGCTTTGGTGATGACGCCGTCTTGGGCTCCACGGTGACCTCCTTCTCGTAGTCCTCCTGGTTTTGGTCTCGTTGCACCGAAACAACAACCTTTGCCTGATGCCTCGGTACCCCGCGGCTGCGCTTGCCCCCTTTGCACCAAAGAGGAAAGGAGGACGCTGCGCGGCTGGCACCCGCCTGGCGCCCTGAGTCGTCATGGCTTGCGTCACGGGCACCTCGCGAGGTACCCCACCTTGATCTCTCCGCCTCCTCATGAGCCAGCCTGACGAGGCTGTGCCTGAGGAAGCTCTGTGTCGTCCGCCCCGCGAGGCTTGGCCCCTTGCGAGGGTCTTGAGTTTGTGTTGGTGAAGATAGGCCGTGCTGGGCCCCCCTTTGAGCCACGCCGCAGGCCACAGGCAGGCAAGTCTGGGGACCCCCGTTCCCAGAACGTCGACATAAGTACTCCATGAAGATCGAGTTCATCAAGCAGGAGAGTGTAGCTGGAGCATTGGTTAGACCGAAGGACATGACGGTGTACTCGTACTGGCCATAACGACTGACAAAAGCCGTCTTAGAAATGTCATCATTTCTAATCTTGATTTGGTGGTAGCCTAACCTCAAATCCATCTTGGAAAAGACTGAGGATCCAGCGAGCTGATCATACAGATCATTGATCCTGGGGAGCGGATACTTGTTCTTTATCGTGACCAAATTAACGGGACGATAATCTACAACCATTCGGTCTGTACCATCCTTCTTCTTGACGAAGAGGACGGGGCAAGCCCAGGGAGAAGAACTAGGACGAATGAAACCCTTTTGCAAGGATTCATCGAGTTGTTTCTTAAGCTCAGCTAGTTCTAAGGGTGCCATCGTGTAAGGTCTCCTAGAAATTGGGGCGGTTCCTGGGATAAGCTCTATGACAAACTCTACATTTCTGTCAGGTGGAATACCTGGCAGTTCCTCTGGAAAGACATTCGGAAAGTCACGGACTACCAGGATATCTTCAAGGTCAGGAAGAGGGTTGGCATTAAGAGAATAGAGTTGGCGCTTTGCAACTCTAGTGGAGACGGTGACTATCTTGCCAGATGGGTGTGTAAGCTCAACAGACCTTGTGTAACAATCAATCTTGGCATGATGAGCTTTCATCCAATCCAAACCCAAGATGATGTTAATATCTGTAGACTTGAGGGCTATAAGTGATGCAAGGAATACAAGTCTGTCAACAAGGATTTCATTACCATGGCTTATTCTAGTTGTTTGCCATCTAGACCCTGGAGTTTGGATTTCAAGTGGAGTTGTCATATCACAAAATTACATATCGTGCAAACGAGCATAGCCTTCAGAGATGAAGGAGTGAGATGCTCCGGTAGCGAACAGAACCGAAGCTGGATGACAGTTGACAAGGAGTGTACCAGGAACGACATCCGGATCATCATGAGTGTCTTTAGCTGAGACGTGATGCACACATCCACGTTCAGTGGGAGATGACTTGACACTAATCATCTTGCATGGTGGCTTACCACGGCCAACAGACTTCTCAGGCAAGGGTGGAGCATAAATAGTTTGAGAGCAGTCACGTGCATAGTGTCCTGGCTCTCCGCATGTGAAGCAAGTCCCTGAAGTAGGACATGGACCCGCATTGACAAGTGGTCTACCAGTAGGCCTGGGTGGAGCATGTAACTGAACTGGGTGAGGCGCCACATAAGAGAGCCTCGGTGAATAACCGGGTGGAAGAGCGGAGTTCGGAACCCAAATCCGCGCTTTTGCGAAGTAGAACCGGAAGAAGAAACCAAACCACGGGTGTGCTTACGAGACTCCTCGTAAGTGAGTTGAGTTGTCTCTGCATTAATGGCCTTGTTCACAAGAGCCTGGAATGTATTGCAATGATGCAAGTGGAGATCACGACGCAACTTGGGGTTGAGACCCTTCCGGAACCTAGTCTGCTTCTTAGCGTCCGTGGACACCTCTTCTGTAGCATAGCGGGCAAGGTTCTCAAACTCTCTACTATAAGCATCAACAGCCATCTTATCCTGGGTGAAACTATAGAACTCTTCTCTCTTGCGGTCGATGAGAGCCTGAGGAATGTGATGCTCGCGAAAAGCCTTAGTGAAATCTCTCCAGGTGGTTATCTGGCCAGCTGGAAGCATAGCCTCATAGTTCTGCCACCAAATACTAGCAGGACCTTCCAGATGAGAAGCAGCTTAAGTGACCTTGTCACTTTCAGCTACGTTCACAGAACGCAGCTTGTGTGTGATACTACGGAGCCAGTCATCTGCATCGAGTGGTTCAATGGAATGATGGAAGGTAGGTGGCTTCAAACCAATGAAATCATAGATGGACGCTGACTCTTTGTGTTGATGGGAGGTGTTCTCCTCAATACATGCTAACAAGCGGTTAGACTCTCACTTGTTCTTCTCCATTTCTAACATGAACTCTGCCAACGAAGGCTGGTCGGGAGGATCCTCATCCCTACCATCTCTGTGGTTCCGACTACGAGCAACAGAACTTCGGTTAACTGACGACATCCTGAAGAACCAACCAAGGAAACAAGGATGGATTCAGCATCATCATAAGGATGTAGAATATAGTACAAGGAAAAATACTATCTCTTGAACTCCTAGGATGATTCCGGCAGCATAACGGCAGTAAAATGCTCGAAAGGAGACATTTTGCAAAAAACGGGGTAGCACCATACTCAACATCATCACTCAAGGTTCTGAGATATTACTAAACAGGCTACACCGGAGGTACTCAAACTGGGATAAGACTCAGATCAACCAAACCTTAGAGACTACAGAGTGGTAACACGTGATCCTAATAGACAGAAGAGAAAGCCTAGTTCCTTAACCCCGTAGGAAAGATAGGATGACTCAGATCAGAAGGCATGAGGTATAAGGAGTAAAAAGAGCCTTACGTTCCCTTCCACAATCAATTCCCCTATATAACTAAAGAATTTCTAGACTCAACTTCGACCAGGTTGGCTTGGTAATCCTACAGGAAGCCAGGCTCTGATACCAAAGCTGTCGGGACCTCGATTCCAAGTCACATCGACCTAGCCGGTAACACCTCATATCACTTTGCGGCCTCACGCACGGTATCCCCACGGGTGTCGCCTTACCCTGGCCCGGGACCGTTTGCGCCTTTTGGCTCACGTATATGATTGTGTCGCTAGCATCCATATGACAGAGAACCCGGGCCGACATGGCTAGTCGTGAACCCAAAGCGGCACTAACCTATGAGGACAGGCATACATGATTCACATCAAGCATGTCGGTCAGCAGCGTGTGAATCCGGGCTGTAGCACTAGGCTAACAGGACTCCAGGGAACCCGGGCTGTAGCAGGCTAGGCAGGACTCCGGATGTCACCGTGTGACATTTCCCCGAAGGGACAGACACAGGAACGAAGGGAAACACATGCCGGCCAGTCAAATGTCCTAAGCAGTAGTGCTGGGCTAGCAGGACTCCGGTGAACCAGGTTGTAGCGGACTACTATGGCTCAAGGAAGCACTAGACTACATTTCCCCATAAGAGAGGCTGCCAAGGATAAACAACTAGATTGTCGGATCCCACACATAGTAATACATGTCACATGTACGCATAACATGCAAGTATGTGTTGTACAACATGGCATCACAACATAACGCAAACTCATATAGATAAAGGCCCAGAAGAGCCACATAGAATTAAATACAAACAGGGGTCTAATGACCCATCATTCAGAGCATACAAGCAACGGAAGCATTACATGTCTGAGTACAGACAACTACAAAAGAAAAAGGCTGAGAAGCCTGACTATCTGCAAGACCCTCCCAAGGGTACAAGATCGTAGCTGAGGTAACAAGCTACTCGTCGAAGTCCAAGTGGTACTACTAGTGAGACAGATATCTCACCTGCAAAACATAAATAAAGCAAATGTGAGTACAAAGGTACTCAGCAAGACTTACATCGGATCCTATCATACATGCATTTGTAACAAGAAGGTAATGTGGGGTTTAGTTGTAGCAAGCCAGCTTTGACTCAGTGGCTATCCTGTTCTACGACAACGAGAAACTTCTTTGAGGTGAGGCACCGCACACGAGTCCACTAATCACCACATCAATACACTACTATGGATTCATCCCCGTCTCTCTACGAGAAGGCCATCCATAGCACTCACACTTGTCTTGAGCATTTTAGAGTATCCACTTTAAGTTGTCTATGTACCACGTAAGCATCCAAGAAGTCCATAACCGAGGACACGGCTATTTGAATAGATCATGATAACCCTGTAGGGGTGTACTTCTTCACACACGCTCTCACCACTTATCACCATATACACGTCATGTATCTCGGCAACCTTCAAGCGGAAGCCTGGCGAGGGTGTCGACCATGACCTGACTAACCACACAAGACTCTAGTCCAGGTTTATCGCCTATTCGGGTTCCATCCACAAGAAGATCCGGCCAGGGTTTCGCTCACGGCCCCAAATGATGTGTACAGGGTTCCCGAGCCCACCATCCGGGTGCCACTCGGTACACCGGGCCACGTGTGCCTAGTCTGTCCCAAGTCCACCCTGTCGGGTGCCACTCGGTAGAAAAATAGCACTACATACAAACACCAGAAACTATTTGCAACTCCTGGACCGAGATCAAGGCGGTTAATAAGTCGAGAGAGCTTGGAGCGCCCGGAGCCCAATGTGTGGTAGTAGCTAGTCATTGGATAACTTACACATAACTTAGTTCTTAAGGACAGTCCCAATGATACAACCCACCATGTACTCCTACATGGCCTCTCACCGCTACCTTTACCAAATCGTGTTCACACGCTTAACTCTCAGCACCAGAACATATCGTAACACTCCAATTCATTCCCGATGAATCATACCTGACAAACTCTAGGCAATAGCAGGCAAAGCATGGTAGAAACACAACATGGCTCAATCAACTCCTACACATGCTAGTGGGTTTCAACTATTTACTATGGCAATGACAGGTCATGCAGAGGAATGGGTTCAACTACCGCAGCATAAAGTAGCAGTTGAATCGTTGTTGTCCTAATGCAATAAAAGAGAGTAGGAGCAGGAGAGTAGGATTGTATCGGAATGAACAAGGGGGGTTGCTTGCCTGGTAGATCAATAGGGGGCACTGCTCCACTGACAGGTACTCTGGATCGGTCTCCGGAGTAGGACCTATCGAGAAGGAACGGTGTCGGAAATCAATACACAACCATATGCAACAATATGATGCATGAACATGGCATGAAGATGGGATGTTGTTTGAGCTAATGCAACTAGCATTCATTTATTTGAGGTCCATTTGAACCAAAGGTTCAAATGCAACTCCAAAATAAGCTCTTATAAATGCCATTCATGTGTTTTCATATATACAGCATCTATAGGTTGGTTTTTCATGCATGAAAATGGTACAGATGGATAGATTGAATTTTTCTGATCATTTTTCATATATAAATTATTTCAATCTGAGCTACGGTTGAATTTCTATGAATTTTTGAAGTTTTGAATATATTCTGGAATTTCCTGATTTATTTTAAAACCAGAAAATGATATATTGCGTCAGCACTACGTCAGCATGACATAAGCGAGTCAACGGGGCTGACCAGGTCAAACCTGACGTGTGGGGTCCACACGTCAGTGTCACAGTTAGTTAACATGGTTAGTTAGTTATTAAACTAATCCTAAACTAAAATTAACAGGGCCGGGCCCCACATGTCAGCGACCACGGGAGGTCAAACCCGGTCAATCCCGCCGGCATTTAGCCGCCGGCGAGGCAGAATGCGGCGGAGGGCACGGGATTCGCCTTCCGGCGACCATTTGGACGGCGGAGGCCACGGGCGAGGAGCCAGAGCTCGTCCACGTCTTCTGGGGCAAGTGGGAGAGGCACGGACGACCGGAGCTCACCGGAATCGAGCTCGAGGCGGCGGCCGGAGAACGGGTTCGGGCGAAAACGAGCTACAGGGCATGGTAGGGGCTGTGGAGTGCCTCGACGGCCTCCTGGCATTGCACTGAGCACGGTAGTGTGCTCGGTCGCGGCCTTGGGTGACAGTGGCCATGGCGGCGACATGAACGGCGGAGCCGAGATCTCGGCCGCGACGGCAACGGTGTTAGCGGGAGGAAAGGAGCCATGAGAGAGGGGGGATCGACGCAGAAGCTCACAGCGGATCGAACGGAGGGGTTGGCGAGCTCGGGGACGTGCTGAGGTCGACGGTGCGGCGATGGGGATCCATGGCGGCCAGAGATGAAGATGATGGTGATGGAGGCACTCCAGGACCTCCCGAGGCGCGTGGCTCGACAGAGTGGTAGGCGGAGACGTGGCGAAGCTCGTGGACTCGTCAGAGGGGCGAGGCAGTGACGGTGGCCGCGGCAACGGCGAACGGCGGCGACGAACGCGCTCGGTCGCTGGGAGAGGGAGAGATCCAGGGGAGGGGATGAGCATGGAGGAGAGTAGGAGAGGCCGAGGGGAGTGCGTGGCGACACCAGAGGCGTCTAGGCCGTCGAGGGGGCGAGGCAGGCAGGCAGGAGGTGGCCGGCGTGTGTTCACGCGCGGCGGCCACGCGCGCGCTGTCCTCCTGGCGGGAGGTGGAGGACGACTGGCACTGGCCAGTCGGCCGGGCCGGCCTATTGGGCCACTGGGCCGGGCCGGCTACACAGTGCCAGGCTGCAGGTAAGCACAGGTAGGCTTTTTCCTTTTTGTTATTCTTTTCTATTTCTGTAATTTGTTTCCTGATTTAGTAAAATACTAAATCAACTTATTTTCTTCTAAAATTTATTGTAGGAGCTAGTTGAACTATTCTAGAGCCCCTCACATAAAAATCAGAATTATTGGACATATATAAATGAATATATCATATATATATATATATATCCAATGCAAATAATTATTGCTTAATTCCAAATGGCCAAATAAATATTTATGAGCTCATGAAAATATTGGTTTGATTTTTATCTCTGTCCAATATTTTCAAAGAGCAACATGAACATTTTCTTGGACCTTTTTGGAGCAATTTTTATATGGGTCATTTCCAGAAATGATTTCTGAGGGTTTCACAAATCCCCATTTCAAATTTCAATGAAATTTAAACATGATGCAAACATGAAGGCTAGCCTAGGTCATACCAGAACTAGGGATGTGACAAAGATATATATGTCGAGGATCGTATGTCTGCATGGAGTTCCGAGGACCATCGTATCAGATAGAGGAACACAGTTTACTTCAAAGTATTGGCATCAGTTACACCAGACTTTGGAAACAAGATTGGAGTTCAATACAGCATTTCACCCGCAAACGGATGGACAGACTGAGAGAGTCAATCAGATTTTGGAGGACATGTTGAGAGCCTGTGCGCTAGATTATGGATCTAGCTGGGATGACAATTTGCCTTAGGCAGAGTTCTCGTACAAAAATAGCTACCAAGCCAGTTTGAAGATGGCACTGTTTGAAGCTTTGTATGGATGCAGGTGCAGAACGCCGTTGATGTGGGATGAAATAGGAGACCTCCAGTTGTTTGGACCAGACTTAATCAAGGAGTCTGAGGACAAGGTTAAACTGATTCGCGATAGATTGAAGATTTCTCAGTCCAGGCAGAAGAGTTACGCAGACTCGAAACGCAAGGAGGTAACATATGAAATTGGAGATAGAGCATATTTGCGAGTATCACCCTTGCGACGAGTGAAACATTTTGGAGTTAAGGGAAAGTTAGCCCCGAGATTTGTAGGACCGTATCGTGTTTTGGAACGGATGGGAGAAGTTGCCTACAAGTTGGAGTTACCTGAGGGATTGTCAGGAGTTCACAATATGTTCCATGTTTCATAGTTGAAGAAGTGTCATGCTGAGATGGCTGATATACTGTTAAGAGATACAATGTTTGGGAACGCAGTAATTTCAAAAAAAATCCTACGCACACGCAAGATCATGGTGATGCATAGCAACGAGAGGGGAGAGTGTTGTCTATGTATGTCACACCCTAGCTAGTTCAAGCATTAGAGTGTGCATCATGTTTATTTTCCTCTTAAATTTGAAATGGGGAAGGCAGAAACCCCCAACACCCCCTGGAAACAACTAGGGTTTACTAAAATTATTTTCAATGAACCTGAAATGCCCTTCTAAAAAGTTCACCCTCTTTGTCTTGGGTTAGAACCTCTGGCAAAATTGGTGCACATTTTCCTAGGTCCACAGAAGGTCATTGAGTTAAATCATAAGTATTTGAATTTGGGCATTTAAATGCTATAAAATAATTTAAATGCTCAAATAATTCTGGAAATAAATGTTTGCTGTTGGAAATAATCTAAACAGAGCCCACAATTATTTTCAGGATTTTTGGAAACGTTTTAGTATTTTAATTAAAGCCCAACAGTTGTAGTTAAATAGAAAAACAGAAACAAATAAAAAAAAGAGGAGAGAGGGAAGCCCACCTGGGCCTTACCTGTGCTGGCCCAGCCACCTGGCTCGGCCCAGCCTGTTGGCTCTGCCAGTCGTCGTCCTCCTCGCGCCAGAAGGACGCGGAGCGCGTGGCCGGCGCCCGCGGCCACACGCCGGCCACCTCCTGCTTCCGCCGACGCCTGGAGACGCCTAGGGGTGCCACGCGACCCCCACGTCCCCTCTCATCCTCTCATCCTCTCCCCCTCATCTCCCTCACTCATTCCCGCGACGGCCGAGCGCGTCCCTCGCCGCCGATCGCCGTAGTTGCCACCAGAGCCACTCCCTCGCCCCTCCGACGAGCCCAAACGCTCCGCCTCGTCACCCTGGACCTCTCCGTCGACCCACGCAAGCTCGGACGACCCCAAGATGATGTGGTGCCCTTCTTCCCCATCCACGTCTGCCGGACGCCGTCGTTCGATTCGCCGGCCTCAAGTCCTCCCCGAGCTCGCTGACCCCCTCTCCGACTCCGCTGTGAGCTCCTCTTCCTTTCCCCCTAGCTCCCGTGCTCGTTTGGCCTCTGTAGCTGCCGTTTCCACCGCACCTGAGAGCTCCTTGCCATCGGCCATGGAGCCGTCGTGTCCAGAGCCACAGTGGCTCGAAGCCAAGCTCGCCGTTGTGCTTAGTGCAGCATCAGGAGCCCGTAGCCACCACCAGCTCTTCCTCCCGTGCACCGTAGCGTCGAAACCCACCCGTCCGAACTCCGGCCGCCGCCACGAGCTCGATTCCGGCGAGCTCGCTCCACCCCAGCTCCTCCCACTTGCCCCACTAGATGCGCACGAGCCCCAGCTACGCGTAGCACGTCTCCATCGTTGATTTGGTCACCAGAGGACCAAATCCGAAGCCCTCCGCCGTCTCGGCCTCGCCGGCGGCTCAACGCCGGCGAGTTTGACCAAGTTTGACTCCTGGGTGGCCCAGGTAGACCCCCCTGCATCTATGACAGGTGGGGCCGGTCTGCTAACTAATTTAGGATTAGCTTTAGTTAATTTTAATTAAATCAGTCACTGACATGTGGGCCCAGGCCCCACTAACAGCTAATTAGTGTTAATCTAATCCTGTTAATTAGCTGAGAGGCTGACAGAAGGGGTCCACCAGTCAGGTTTGACCTGGGCTGGCGCCTTTGACCTGCTGAGGTCAGCATGACGCAATGCTGACGGAGTAATGCATTTTCTGGATTTATTTTTATTCAGGAATTTCCAGAAAATAGTTAAAACTTCTAAAAATCATAGAAAATCAACCATAGCTCCAAATGTAAAGAATTATATATGAAAAATGATCAGAAAAATTCAATATATCCATCTGTAATGGTTTCATGCATGACAAAACAAGTTTGCCTTGCTGTTTAAGCAGAATAAGGAAATGCACTATTAAGGCCATGTTTAATGAGCTAATATTTGAATCTTTGATTCAAATGAGTTCATTCCTTTCTGTTACAGCTAGCATTAGGCCAAGACACATTCATATTGCCATGTCATAGCATGCATCATATTGTTGCATATCGTCATGTGTTGATTGTGTTCCGATGTGTTCTTCGTGGTAGGTTCTGCCTCCGAGGATATTCACGAGTATCCAACTGAGGGGCAGTATCCCACCACCACTCCATCAGGCAAGCAACCATTGATCATTCCGATACAAACCCATGTTCTCGCTTCTGCTCTTGTTTACTACATTAAGACAACGCGATTCAACTGCTGTGTGCTACGGTAGTTGAACCCTTATCCTCTGCATGACCTGTCATTGCCACAGTAACTAGATGAAACCCACTAGCATGTGTAGGAGTTGATTGAGCCATGTATGTGATTCCTACCTTGCTATGCCTGCTATGCTTAGAGTTGTGTCAGGCCTGGTTCATCTGGGTGATGGGCCAGAGTGAAATGCTTATGCCGGTAATGTGAGGGATGTGTTGAACATGTTTTGGTAAAGGTATCGATGAGAGGCCATGTAGGAGTACATGGTGGGTTGTTTCATTGAGGCCGTCCCTAAGAACTGAGATCTGTATGTGTGATTTAAGATTCAGCTACTACCATGCATTGGGATCCTTAATTGACCCTCTCGGCTTCTTAACCACCCTAGTACTCTGTCTAGGAGTTGCAAATAGTTTCTGGTGTTTGTAGGTTATGTGTTGGTGGCCGTGCGTAGCGCTGACCCTAGGGGTGGGCTATGTTGTGGTAGATACACCGTGGCACGGTGTACCAAGTCACTCGTTTGGTGTCTCGGGAACCCTGTTCACATCGTTCGGGGCCATATGTGGAAACCTCGGCCGGACTCCTGCGGATGGAACCTGGATAGGCGATAAACCTGGACTAGAGACTTGAGTGTTTAGGTAGGCCGTGGCCGACACCCTCGTTGGGCTTCCGCTTGAAGGTTGCCGAGTACATGTCGTGTAAACGGCGGTAAGTGGTGAAAGCGTGTATGAAGAAGTACACCCCTGCAGGGTATAAAACTATTCGAATAGCCGCGTCCGCGGTAAAGGACTACTTGGTTGCCTATACAGTTCATAGACAAGTTAATGGATACTACTAAAAGACTCAAGATAAGTGTGAGTACCGAGGATGGCCCTCTCATAGGATGACGAGGGAGGATCCACGGTGGAGTATTGTGTTGGTGAGTAGTGGACTCGTGTGCGAAACTATTTTACTGGTGGAGTTCAATAGGATAGCTTAGCCAAGAGTCAAAGCTGGCTTGCTGCATTAACCCCACCACCTTCTTGAGAATAAGCATGTATAGTAGGTTCTGATGTAAGACTTGCAGAGTACCTTTGTACTCATGTTTGCTTAATTACTGTTTTCAGACGACAACACTGCCCCCTCCGATGGGTTCTACGTAGACCTTGACGTCGACGAGTGACTAGCCACCCAGGTGGTGATCCTGGCCATGGAGGGCCCTATGTAGATAGACAGGCTTCGGGAAGCCTTCTTTCTTCCTAGAGTCTGTACTCAGACTAGTTGCTTCCGCATGTGCTTGTATGATTGTATGACTTGACTGTCGGGTCTTGTGACCCCTATCTGTATGAACATGTTATGTATGGCTCTCTGCAGCCTTTAAATAAAGTACTTGAGTTGTAGAGTTTTGTTGTGATGCCATGTTGTATGTACTCATATCGGGCATATTGTGTGTATGATTGAAATGCTTGGTATGAGTGGGATCCGACAATCTAGTTGTTTATCCTTGGCAGCACTTCTTATGGGGAAATGTAGTCTAGTGTTCCTCGAGCCATAGTAGTCCGCTACAGCCCGGTTCACCGGAGTCCTGCTAGCCCAGCACTACTGCTCAGGGCACTTGACTGGCCGGCATGTGTTTCATTTCGATCCTATGTCTGTCCCTTCGGGGAAATGTCACGCGGTGATATCCGGAGTCCTGCCTAGCCTGCTATAGCCCGGGTTCCCCGGAGTCCTGTTAGCCCAGTGCTACAGCCCGGAATCACTCGCTGATGACCGACATGTTCGATGTGATTCATGTATGCCTGTCTCCATAGTTCTGTGCCGCTTGGGGTTCACGACTAGCAATGTCGGCCCGGGTTCTCTGTCATATGGATGCTAGCGACACTATCATATACGTGAGCCAAAAGGCGCAAACGGTCCCGGGCCATGGTAAGGTGACACCCGTGGGATACCATGCGTGAGGCCGCAAAGTGATATGAGGTGTTACCGGCTAGATCGATGTGACTTGGAATCGGGGTCCTGACAGCGTTGGCATCAGAGCCGGACTACCTGTAGGTTCGTTGAGCCAAACTGGTCGATGTCGAGTCTAGAAATGCTTTAGTTATATGTAGGGGAATTGATTGTGGGAGGGAACGTAAGGCTCTTTTACTCCTTTACCCTATGCCTCTAATCTGAGTCATTCTCTTCTCATTCAACATGGGTTAAGGACTAGGCTCTCTTCTTCTATCAGGTTCACGTGTTACTAATCCGTAGTAGCTTATAGGATTGTTGTTACAAGTCCCAGTTCAGTTTCTACTATTCTTAGTATATTGCTAATTGGATCAGAACCTTGATATGATGTTGTTGAGTGGTATTGCGAACTGTTGTGGATGTTTCAAATCTTTTTCTGAGCATTTACAGCTATTATGCTGTCCGATTTTCCCTAGAAATTCTGATGTTTTGCATTGTGGTTGTGCTTTCAGATGGCCAACCGTGTTCAAAACCAAGTGGTTCGCCTGACCCGGTGCCTCGACGTGCCCGGTCATACTTCTATGTTAGTCCGGGTAATGATCGAGACGGGCTACCGTTGGTATCCCGAATACACCGTCGAAGAGCAGTTCCGTGACTTTAATCAAAGCCAATATCTCTGCACCGTCAGGATATTTCCTTCTTATCCTAGATCTACCGAGCCCCTTCACTGTTCCTATGGACTCGGGGTTACTGTTGAGATGGCTGTGCAGGATGCTGCATATTCCATGATGACCATCTTGCGAGTTCGGACTGGCCTGCTTCGGAACATCGACTTCCGTTACATGCCAGCTTCACTTCCGGGAGTGCAAGGGTATCTTCAGGCTATCTATGCCGACTCCACTCAGGAGGACTCATTAACTCGCACCACTGCCGAGATGCTCGAAGATAAGGACCGAGAGAATTGGGCCTTAAGGCTGGAGCTTTTCAATACCCTTGCTGATCATTGGGCCACATTGACTCGGTTTGCACCTGCGGTGCAAGCTGGATGTATGTATACAAGGGATCTGTATCCTGTGAGATCAGCTCTGCCAAACATGGTGGATTGGCGTGATGTGGGAGGCATCACCCCACCTCGTGGTCCCCGCAGGCCACCGTTTGTTGGTCCAAGACCTCATCCTAGCCCCTATGGTTCACAGGCTCCTCAGGACCGTCTGTTCCCGGATGGTCATGTTGAACTTCCAGGCTATGGAGGTGACTTCTATGAGAACTACTACGGAGCTGTCTGAGTTAGTAGTAGTACCACTAGTATTGTAGTAGTTGTATCTCCATTGTCCTGCGTGACTTGTGGAATACGACTTAGTGTGTAGTCAATTCCGGAGGTGTAGACAAATAATGTATAGCAGCTTGGAATGCCTTCGATGAGATGTAATGTCTTTCAACATAGTTGTACTGTAGCCTAGGCTTGTACTAAACTATGTATGATGTGTATGACCGTTGGTATATATATGGTAGTTTTATATTACCATGACATACGGATGTACATCTCTGCATTCCGTGTTATCCATTACATTCTGCACTTCCTTGCTAAGTTTGAGCCATCCTTATCTAAACCATTGTCTTGTTTTTCTCCTAGGATGGTCAACACCCACAGCAACCCTGCTGCCTCGGAGCAGGGGGAAGCCAGTGCAGCTAGGGGTGAAAATCTGCCTCACCCGCCTTCTCTGGCCGAAGTAATGCTGGAGGCGGAAAGAAACAAGCGTGAGACTTACCGCCTGCTAGAGCAGATTGAGCAGAACACTGCACGCCACCCACGAAATGACTTGGTGTCAATCAATGACTTTATCAAGCTGTACCCACCAAAGTTTAACCACTCCGTCGAACCCCTCGACGCGGATGACTGGCTTCGCAGCATCACTCACAAGCTACGTTCTGCCAACGTAGCCGAAGCCAACAAGGTTACCTATGCTGCCTACCACCTCGAAGGCCCTGCTAGCCTTTGGTGGGAAAACTTCGAAGCTATGCACCCGGTCGGCCAAGTTACTACTTGGGCTGAGTTCAGTGAGGCTTTCCGCGAGCATCACATTCCGGAAGGTCTCATGGATCGCAAGAGGGAGGAGTTCTGCAACTTCACCCAAGGAAGACTGACTGTGGATGCTTATAGTCGTGAATTTGGGAATCTGGCACGCTATGCTCCCAAAGAGGTATCTACTGACGCTAAGAAGCAAGCAAGGTTCCGCAAGGGACTTAGCCCTGAGCTTCGCCGCGATCTTCGTCTGCACGAGGGCACCTCCTTTCAGAAGTTGGTCAATAAAGCCATCAGTGCTGAGACAGGCCAGACTGATTATGACGCTTCACGCAAGCACTCCCGTGACTTTGGCTCTTCATCCGGCTCTGGAGCTCAGAAGCGCCGGGTGTGGATCCCCAGCACGGCACTGCCACCCAGGTTCATCTCGAGGCCATCCTTTGAGGCGCCTCGTCCCAACCAGCAATTTGCACCGCCCAAGCCCTATGGTGGCCCCGCTGCTAATGCTGCTCCACGCCCCAATGTGGTGACATGCTTTAAGTGTGGAGAGCCGGGTCACTATAGCCGAGAGTGTCCCTAGAACAACAACCCCGTTTAAACTGGAAAGTCTGTTGGCCGTGGTAAGCCCGCGGGAAAAACATTCTACGCCAAGCCGGCCACCACTGCACGTGGCCATGTCAACTATGTTTCAGCCGAGGGGACTCATGAGGATCCCAACGTCGTCCTTGGTACGCTCCTTGTTAACTGCCATCCGACATCTGTTCTTTTCGATACTGGAGCATCTCATTCATTCGTATCCGAGAGCTATGCTCGATTGCATAACACGACATTCTGTGACATGCCCACTTCCATGGTAATTCAAACTGCGGGTTCCAAATGGCAAACTTCTAGAGTAAGCCTTGGGAACAAAATTCTTGACGATAGACTTGTCTTCCTTGCATCCTTGATAGCTCTCAAGTCCACGGACATAAACATCATCTTGGGTATGGACTGGATGTCAGCTCATTACGCTAAGATTGATTGTGCCACTAGAACCGTTCAACTTACTCACCCATCGGGCAAGACAGTCAATGTCTTAACTCGAGTGGCCAAGCGCCAGCTTTACTCCTTAAATGCCAACCCCCTTCCAGACCTTGAGGATGTTCCGGTAGTCCGAGACTTTCCGGACGTCTTTCCATAAGAATTGCCAGGTGTTCCACCTGACAGGGATGTCGAGTTCGTGATAGACCTTGTTCCAGGAACCGTTCCAATTTCTGGAAGACCCTACAAGATGGCACCCTTAGAACTAGCCGAGCTTAAGAACCAACTCGATGAGTCCTTGAAAAAGGGTTTCATCCGTCCTAGTTCCTCTCCTTGGGCTTGCCCCGTCCTCTTCGTCAAGAAGAAGGATGGAACGGATCGAATGGTTGTGGACTACCGCCCTGTCAACCTGGTCACCATCAAGAACAAATACCCTCTTCCCAGGATCAACGATCTGTATGATCAGCTCGCTGGATCCTCAGTCTTTTCCAAGATGGATCTGAGGTTGGGCTACCATCAAATCAAAATCAGAAACGGGGACATTCCCAAAACGGCCTTTGTTATTCGTTATGGCCAATACGAGTACACCGTCATGTCCTTCGGTTTAACCAATGCCCCAGCCACCTTCTCGCGGTTAATGAACTCAGTTTTCATGGAGTACTTGGATAAATTCGTCGTAGTATACCTCAATGACATACTCATCTACTCCAAGAATGAAGAGGAACATGCCGAACATCTAAGGCTGGTATTGATGAAACTCCGAGAGCATTGCCTTTATGCCAAATTCTCCAAGTGTGAATTTTGGTTGCCAGAAGTGACCTATCTAGGCCATGTAATCTCTGGCAAGGGTATTGCTGTCAATCCCGAGCGAGTTCAAGCCGTCCTTGATTGGACTCCACCTGAGACGGTCAAGCAAGTTCGGAGTTTCCTTGGCTTAGCGAGCTATTGCCGCCGCTTCGTCGAGAATTTCTCCAAGGTTGCTAAACCTCTAACTGAACTCCTCAAGAAAGATAAAAAGTTCGAGTGGACTCCACAGTGCGCGTTCAGCTTTCAGGAACTGAAAAGACGCCTGACATCTGCTCCCGTACTGGTACCACCAGATTTCTCCAAGGACTTTATTATCTATTGCGACGCCTCGCGACAAGGACTAGGTTGCATACTCATGCAAGATCGTCAGGTAATTGCCTATGCTTCACGGCAATTACACCCACATGAGGAAAATTATCCCACACATGATCTAGAGCTTGCAGTTGTAGTCCATGCACTTAAAACTTGGCGACATTACCTTCTCGGTAATCGTTGCGAGATCTTCACCGATCACCAAAGTTTGAAGTATATCTTCACCCAACCGGATTTGAATCTCAGGCAAAGACGTTGGGTTGAGTTGATCTCGGATTACGACTTAGGAATAACTTACACCCCGGGCAAAGCCAATGTCATGGCTGATGCGCTAAGCCGTAAGTCCTATTGTAACAACCTGATGTTACAACAAAGTCAACCATTTCTCCATGAGGAATTTCTTAAGCTAAATCTTCACATTGTTCCTCAAGGATTCCTATCCACCCTGGTGGCGAAACCTACCCTTATGGATCAAATCATAACCGCCCAGCGGTATGATAAGGGCATATCCCGGATTAAGGAAAACATCGCTAGCGGAGTTGCTAAATGTTTCTCCATGGATGAGCGAGGTGTTGTCTTCTTCGAGAACCGTTTGGTGGTTCCCAAGAAACAACATATGCGCCAGTTGATCCTTAAGGAAGCTCATGAATCCCCTCTCACCATTCATCCCTGTAGTACTAAAATGTATCAAGACCTACGCCAGAGGTTTTGGTGGACTAGGATGAAGAGAGAAATCGCTCAATACATTGCTAATTGCGACGTTTGTCGTCGTGTTAAAGCAGAGCATCAACGGCCTGCTGGCACTCTTCAACCTTTGGCTATTCCCGAGTGGAAATGGGATAAAATCAGTATGGATTTCATCACTGGGTTTCCCAGGACCAAGAGAGGGAATAATGCCATCTTCGTCGTGATCGACCGACTTTCCAAAGTAGCCCACTTTCTACCTGTTCGTGAGAGTATCACCGCTAGCCAGCTAGCCGATTTATACATCTCCCGAATAGTGTCTCTTCATGGTGTCCCATTGGAAATTAACTCAGACCGTGGGAGTCTCTTCACCTCTCGATTTTGGGAAAGTTTCCAAAATGCTATGGGAACTCGTCTCTCTTTTAGTACTGCCTTCCACCCTCAGTCAAGTGGTCAAGTAGAGCGAGTCAATCAAATTCTGGAAGATATGCTCCGAGCTTCTATCATCTCGTTTGGAATGAGTTGGGAGAAATGCCTTCCATTCGCGGAGTTTGCTTATAACAATAGTTATCAAGCCAGCTTGGGCAAGACTCCTTTCGAAGTTCTCTATGGACGAAAATGTCGAACGCCTCTTAACTGGTCAGAAACCGGGGAAAGACAACTCTTTGGCCCAGATATGATTCAGGAAGCAGAAGAGCAGGTTCGCGTTATTCGTGAGAAATTGAAAACAGCCCAATCTCGTCAAAAGAGTCAATATGATCGTAAACATAAGCCTATGACTTATGAAGTCGATGAGAAGGCTTACCTTCGGGTTACCCCGTTAAAGGGAACCCATCGTTTCGGTATCAAAGGCAAATTGGCCCCTCGTTACATTGGACCCTTTCGCATTCTTGCCAAACGAGGAGAAGTTGCCTACCAATTGGAACTACCTCCGCATCTTTCCAGAGTTCATGATGTCTTCCATGTTTCACAACTCAGGCGTTGCTTCGCGGATCCTATCCATAGAGTGGACCACGAAACGCTTGATCTACAAGATAACCTCTCCTACCAGGAATATCGCGTTCATATCCTTGATCAAGCCGAGCGTACCACTCGACGTCAGAATATCAAGTTTCTCAAGGTTCAATGGTCACACCATTCCGAGAAAGAAGCCACTTGGGAAAGGGAGGGTCGTCTTCGACTTGAGTACCCCACCTTCTTCCCGGAGGATCCTAAATCTCGGGGCGAGATTCTTTTGAGTGGGGGTGAGTTGTCACACCCTAGCTAGCTCAAGCATTAGAGTGTGCATCATGTTTATTTTCCTCTTAAATTTGAAATGGGGAAGGCAGAAACCCCCAACACCCCCCCTGGAAACAACTAGGGTTTACTAAAATTATTTTCAATGAACCTGAAATGCCCTTCTAAAAAGTTCACCCTCTTTGTCTTGGGTTAGAACCTCTGGCAAAATTGGTGCACATTTTCCTAGGTCAACAAAAGATCATTGAGTTAAATCATAAGTATTTGAATTTGGGCATTTAAATGCTATAAATAATTTAAATGCTCAAATAATTCTGGAAATAAATGTTTGCTGTTGGAAATAATCTAAACAGAGCCCACAATTATTTTCAGGATTTTTGGAAACGTTTTAGTATTTTAATTAAAGCCCAACAGTTGTAGTTAAATAGAAAAACAGAAACAAATAAAAAAAGAGGAGAGAGGGAAGCCCACTTGGGCCTTACCTGTGCTGGCCCAGCCACCTGGCTCGGCCCAGCCTGCTGGCTCTGCCAGTCGTCGTCCTCCTCGTGCCAGAAGGACGTGGAGCGCGTGGCCGGCGCCCGCGGCCACACGCCGGCCACCTCCTGCTTCCGCCGACGCCTGGAGACGCCTAGGGGTGCCACGCGACCCCCACGTCCCCTCTCATCCTCTCGCACTCTCCCCCTCGTCTCCCTCACTCTCTCCCGCGACGGCCGAGCACGTCACTCGCCGCCGATCGCCGTAGTTGCCACCAGAGCCACTCCCTCGCCCCTCCGACGAGCCCAAACGCTCCGCCTCGTCACCCTGGACCTCTCCGTCGACCCACGCAAGCTCGGACGACCCCAAGACGACGTGGTGCCCTTCTTCCCCGTCCACGGCCACCGGACGCCATCGTTCGATTCACCGGCCTCAAGTCCTCCCCGAGCTCGCTGACCCCCTCTCCGACTCCGCTCTGAGCTCCTCTTCCTTTCCCCCTAGCTCCCGTGCTCGTTTGGCCTCTGTAGCCGCCGTTTCCACCGCACCCGAGAGCTCCCCGCCGTCGGCCATGGCGCCGTCGTGGCCAGAGCCACAGTGGCTCGAAGCCAAGCTCGCCGTTGTGCTCGGTGCAGCACCAGGAGCCCGTAGCCACCACCAGCTCTTCCTCCCGTGCACCGTAGCGTTGAAACCCACCCGTCTGAACTCCGGCCGCCGCCACGAGCTCGATTCCGGCGAGCTCGCTCCACCCCAGCTCCTTCCACTTGCCCCACTAGATGCGCACGAGCCCCAGCTACGCGTAGCACGTCTCCGCCGTTGATTTGGTCACCGGAGGACCAAATCCAAAGCCCTCCGCCGTCTCGGCCTCGCCGGCGGCTCAACGCCGGCGAGTTTGACCCAGTTTGACTCCTGGGTCGGCCCAGGTAGACCCCCCTGTATCTATGACAAGTGGGGCCGGTCTGCTAACTAATTTAGGATTAGTTTTAGTTAATTTTAATTAAATCAGTCACTGACATGTGGGCCCAGGCCCCACTAATAGCTAATTAGTGTTAATCTAATCCTGTTAATTAGCTGAGAGGCTGACAGAAGGGGCCCACCAGTCAGGTTTGACCTGGGCTGGCGCCTTTGACCTGCTGAGGTCAGCATGACGCAATGCTGACGCAGTAATGCATTTTCTGGATTTATTTTTATTCAGGAATTTCCAGAAAATAGTTAAAACTTCTAAAAATCATAGAAAATCAACCATAGCTCCAAATGTAAAGAATTATATATGAAAAATGATCAGAAAAATTCAATCTATCCATCTGTAATGGTTTCATGCATGACAAAACAAGTTTGCCTTGCTGTTTAAGCAGAATAAGGAAATGCACTATTAAGGCCATGTTTAATGAGCTAATATTTGAATCTTTGATTCAAATGAGTTCATTCCTTTCTGTTATAGCTTGCATTAGGCCAAGACACATTCATATTGCCATGTCATAGCATGCACCATATTGTTGCATATCGTCATGTGTTGATTGTGTTCCGATGTGTTCTTCGTGGTAGGTTCTGCCTCCGAGGATATTCACGAGTATCCAACTGAGGGGCAGTATCCCACCACCACTCCATCAGGCAAGCAACCATTGATCATTCTGATACAAACCCATGTTCTCGCTTCTGCTCTTGTTTACTGCATTAAGACAACGCGATTCAACTGCTGTGTGCTATGGTAGTTGACCCCTTATCCTCTGCATGACCTGTCATTGCCACAGTAACTAGATGAAACCCACTAGCATGTGTAGGAGTTGATTGAGCCATGTATGTGATTCCTACCTTGCTATGCCTACTATGCTTAGAGTTGTGTCAGGTCTGGTTCATCTGGGTGATGGGCCAGAGTGAAATGCTTATGCCGGTAATGTGAGGGATGTGTTGAACATGTTTTGGTAAAGGTATCGATGAGAGGCCATGTAGGAGTACATGGTGGGTTGTTTCATTGAGGCCGTCCCTAAGAACTGAGATCTGTATGTGTGATTTAAGATTCAGCTACTACCATGCATTGGGATCCTTAATTGACCCTCTCGGCTTCTTAACCACCCTAGTACTTTGTCTAGGAGTTGCAAATAGTTTCTGGTGTTTGTAGGTTATGTGTTGGCGGCCGTGCGTAGCGCTGACCCTAGGGGTGGGCAATGTTGTGGTAGATACACCATGGCACGGTGTACCAAGTCACCCATTTGGTGTCTCGGGAACCCTGTTCACATTGTTCGGGGCCGTATGTGGAAACCTCGGCTGGACTCCCTGCGGATGGAACCTGGATAGGCGATAAACCTGGACTAGAGACTTGAGTGTTTAGGTAGGCCATGGCCGACACGCTCGTTGGGCTTCCGCTTGAAGGTTGCCGAGTACATGTCGTGTAAACGGCAGTAAGTGGTGAAAGCGTGTATGAAGAAGTACACCCCTGCAGGGTATAAAACTATTCGAATAGCCGCGTCCGCGGTAAAGGACTACTTGGTTGCCTATACAGTTCATAGACAAGTTAATGGATACTACTAAAAGACTCAAGATAAGTGTGAGTACCGAGGATGGCCCTCTCGTAGGATGACGAGGGAGGATCCACGGTGGAGTATTGTGTTGGTGAGTAGTGGACTCGTGTGCGAAACTATTTTACTGGTGGAGTTCCGTAGGATAGCTTAGCCAAGAGTCAAAGCTGGCTTGCTGCATTAACCCCACCACCTTCTTGAGAATAAGCATGTATAGTAGGTTCTGATGTAAGACTTGCAGAGTACCTTTGTACTCATGTTTGCTTAATTACTGTTTTCAGACGACAACACCGCCCCCTCCGATGGGTTCTACGTAGACCTTGACGTCGACGAGTGACTAGCCACCCAGGTGGTGATCCTGGCCATGGAGGGCCCTATGTAGATAGACAGGCTTTGGGAAGCCTTCTTTCTTCCTAGAGTTTGTACTCAGACTAGTTGCTTCCGCATGTGCTTGTATGATTGTATAACTTGAGTGTCGGGTCTTGTGACCCCTATCTGTATGAACATGTTATGTATGGCTCTCTGGAGCCTTTAAATAAAGTACTTGAGTTGTAGAGTTTTATTGTGATGCCATGTTGTATGTACTCATATCGGGCATATTGTGTGTATGATTGAAATGCTTGGTATGAGTGGGATCCGACAATCTAGTTGTTTATCCTTGGCAGCCCTTCTTATGGGGAAATGTAGTCTAGTGTTCCTCCAGCCATAGTAGTCCGCTATAGCCCGGTTCACCAGAGTCCTGCTAGCCCAGCACTACTGCTCAGGACACTTGACTGGCCGGCATGTGTTTCATTTCGATCCTATGTCTGTCCCTTCGGGGAAATGTCACGCGGTGATATCCGGAGTCCTGCCTAGCCTGCTACAGCCCGGGTTCCCCGGAGTCCTGTTAGCCCAGTGCTACAGCCCGGAATCATTCACTGATGACCGACATGTTCGATGTGATTCATGTATGCCTGTCTCCATAGGTCTGTGCCGCTTTGGGTTCACGACTAGCCATGTTGACCCGGGTTCTCTGTCATATGGATGCTCGCGACACCATCATATACGTGAGCCAAAAGGCGCAAACGGTCCCGGGCCATGGTAAGGCGACACCCGTGGGATACCGTGCGTGAGGCCGCAAAGTGATATCAGGTGTTACCGGCTAGATCGATGTGACTTGGAATCGGGGTGCTGACAATGTACCCTCGGAGACCGGCAACGGAAGCATTGACACAATGTAGATGAAGTAGTCGTACGTCTTCTTCCAGGATGTGAGCTGCGTAGTGGGTCCGGATCGGAATTCAGGGGCTGCGATCCACTCCGGATCGCGTGGCTCGATGATGTAAAACCACCCTGACTGCCACCCCTTCAAGGTCTCCGCAAAGGAGACCTCGAGCCATAGGACATTGGCAATTTTGCCCGCCATAGCACCTCCACACTCCGCCTGGTTGCCGCGCACCACCTTTGGCTTGACGTTGAAGGTCTTGAGCCAGAGGCCGAAATGGGGGCGAATGCAGAGGAAAGCCTCGCACACGACGATAAACACCGAGATATTGAGGATGAAGTTCGGGGCCAGATCGTGGAAATCTAGGCCATAGTAGAACATGAGCCCGCGGACAAATGGGTGGAGAGGAAAACCCAGTCCGCGGAGGAAGTGGGGAAGAAATACTACCCTCTCATGGGGCCTTGGGGTGGGGAGAAGCTGCCCCTCCTCAGGAAGCCGGTGCGCGATGTATTTGGACAAGTATCCGGCCTTCCTTAACCTTTTGACATGGCCCTCCGTGACGGAGGAGACCATCCACTTGCCTCCCGCTCCGGACATTGTTGGAGAGGGTGGAGGTAGGAAGTGCGGGCTTGGGCGCTGGAGCTCGGGTGCGCAGAAGATGGGTAGGCAAAGGAGGAAGAAGGCGTAGGTAAAAAGGTGGATCATTATCCCCTTATATGGGCGGATGTGACTATGCGTCCCCACCAGCCTAGTAAAACTCGCTTGCCTCCCAAGCACCATGATAAGTGGCGCGGTTGGGTTACCCACGTCCGTATTAACGAGAATCCCGTAAACAAAGGGGACACGATCTCTGCTTTGACAAGACGTGCCAAGGAAACCGCCTCGCAAAACACGCTGAGGTGGAGAAGTGAAAACGATTCGAATAAAGGCTTGGCCGTAGTGTGATGTCACGCTGCGGAATACGTCAGCAGATTAAATTTGTGTTAATATTATTCTCTCTATGGCAATACGTGGAAGCTTATTTTGTAGAGCCGGACACTACTCTTGGTGTTTACAAACTTTTATGAAGAATTTGGAGGAGGAACCCGCCTTGCAATGCCGAAGACAATCTGCGCGTCGGACCCGTCGTCATTGAAGCCTGCTTCAGGGGCTACTGAGGGAGTCCCGGATTAGGGGGTGTTCGGGTAGCCGGACTATACCTTCAGCCGGACTCCAGGACTATGAAGATACAAGATTGAAGACTCCGTCCCGTGTCTGGAGACTTTCCTTGGCGTGGAAGGCAGGCTTGGCGATGCGGATATTCAAGATCTCCTACCATTGTAACCGACTTTGTGTAACCCTAACCCTCTCCGGTGTCTATATAAACCGGAGGGTTTTAGTCTGTAGGACAACTTCATCATACAACAATCATACCATAGGCTAGCTTTTAGGGTTTAGCCTCCTCGATCTCGTGGTAGATCTACTCTTGTACTACCCATATCATCAATATTAATCAAGCAGGACATAGGGTTTTACCTCCATCAAGAGGGCCCGAACCTGGGTAAAACATTGTGTCCCTCGTCTCCTGTTACCATCCGGCCTAGACACACAGTTCGGGACCCCCTACCCGAGATCCGCCGGTTTTGACACTGACATTGGTGCTTTCATTGACAGTTCCTCTGTGTCGTCGCTTTCAGGCCCGATGGCTTCTTCGATCATCAACCACGATGCAGTCCAGGGTGAGACTTTTCTCCCCGGACAAATCTTCGTCTTCGGTGGCTTCGCACTGCAAGACAACTCGCTTGGTACCTTGAGCAGATCGAAAGTTACGCCCCTGGCCATCAGGTCAGGTTTGGAAGCCTAAACTACACGGCTGACATCCGCGGGGACTTGATCTTTGACAGATTCGAACCACAGCCGAGCGTGCCGCACTGTCTAGATGGGCATGATGTAGCTCTGCCGCCGAACAGCGCCTTGGAGGCCACACATGCATCGGCTCCGACCATTGATTCGGAGCCCACTACGCCAATCGAGGATCAGCGGTTGGATGCTGCCTCAGGGGCTGTGATCTCAGAGGCGATCGAGCCGAACTCCAGCCCCGCACTCCGCATGGCCCGTGACTCCGAGGAGCCGGATTCCTCTTCAAACTCCGAGCCCCCCGCGCCCCCGCCGATTGAATCCGATTGGGCGCCGATAATGGAGTTCACCGCCGCGGACATCTTTCAGCACTCGCCCTTCGGCGACATCCTAAATTCCCTAAAGTATCTCTCTTTATCAGGAGAGCCCTGGCCAGACTACGGTCAGCAAGGTTGGGATACGGACAATGAAGAAATTCAAAACCCACCCACCACCCACTTCGTAGCCACTGTCGACGACTTAACTGACATGCTTGACTTTGACTCCGAAGACATCGACGGCATGAACGATCATGCAGGAGACGAACAAGAACCAGCACCTGTAGGGCGTTGGAAGGCCACCTCGTCATATGACATATATATGGTGGACACTCCAAAGGATGGAGATGGCGATGGAACAGCGGAGGACGATACCTCTAAGAAACAGCCCAAGCGCCGGCGTCAGCGGCGCCGCTCTAAATCCCGCCAAAGCAAAAACGGTGATTCCGGCACGGGAGATAATACTACTCCGGATAGCGCCGAAGAACACCCCCTCCAGCAAAATTTGGCACAGGAGGACAGAAAAGCCAGCCCTCACGAGAGGTGGCGGACCAAGAGGTTGAGGACGATAATTATACGCCTCCCTCCAAAGACGAGGCAGGCCTCGACGACGACGAGTTCGTCATGCCAGAGGATCTTGCCGAACAAGAGCATTTTAAACGTAGGCTCATGGCCACGGCAAGCAGCCTCAAGAAAAAGCAACAACAGCTTAGAGCTGATCAGGATTTGCTAGCTGACAGATGGACTGAAGTCCTTGCGGCCGAAGAGTATAAACTCGAACGCCCCTCCAAGAGTTACCCAAAGCGCAGGCTGCTACCCCGACCAGAGGAGGAAGCACCTACATCACCAGCGCATGACATAGCCGACCGGCCACCTCGTGGCCACGACAGAGAGGCCTCTTGGCCCTCCACTCAAGCCATGCCCCGGCACCGCGTCAAGCATACTAAGGCACGGGAAAATGCGCCCGACCTGCGTGACATCCTGGAGGACAAGGCAAGGCAAACAAGATCGATCTACGGATCACGCAGGCGCCCCACGGCACGTGACGGTGATTGTCACTCCGGACGCAATGAATCCGGCCAGGCCGAACTCAACAGACAAAGCTCCTTCGAGCTGCGTCATGATATATCCCAATACAGAGGCGCCGCACACCCACTATGCTTCATAAATGAAGTAATGGATCATAAAATCCCTGAGGGCTTCAAACCCGTAAACATCGAATCGTACGATGGCACAACAGATCCTACGGTATGGATCGAGGATTATCTCCTTCATATCCACATGGCCCGCGGCGATGATCTACATGCCATCAAATACCTCCCACTCAAACTTAAGGGACCGGCCCGGCATTGGCTTAACAGCTTGCTAGCAAACTCAATCGGTTCTTGGGAGGACCTGGAAGCCGCATTCCTTGACAACTTCCAGGGCACTTATGTGCGACCACCGGACGCCGATGACCTAAGCCACATAATTCAGCAGCTAGAAGAATCGGCCAGGCAATTCTGGACACGGTTCCTAACAAAGAAAAACCAGATAGTCGACTGTCTGGACGCAGAGGCCTTAGCGGCCTTCAAGCATAATATCCATGACGAGTGGTTGGCCCGGCACCTGGGACAGGAAAAGCCGAAATCTATGGCAGCCCTCACGACACTCATGACCCGCTTTTGCGCGGGAGAAGACAGCTGGCTAGCTCGCAGTAACAACTTAACCAAGAACACTGGTAATTCAAATACCAAGGACAAAAGTGACAGGTTGCATCGGAACAAACAAAAACGCCGCGTTAACAGCGACAGCAACGAGGATACAGCAGTTAATGCCAGATTTCGAGGCTACAAATCCGGTCAACAGAAACAGCCATTCAAAAGAAAAACTCAGGGCCCGTCCAATTTGGACCGAATACTCGACCGCTTGTGCCAGATACATGGCACCCCCGAAAAGCCAGCCAATCACACCAACAGGGATTGTTGGGTGTTCAAGCAGGCAGACAAGTTAAGAGCCGAAAATAAAGACAAGGGGCTGCATAGCGACGACGAGGAGGAGCCCAGGCCGCCGAACAACAGTGGACAGAAGGGATTTCCCCCGCAAGTGCGGACGGTGAACATGATATACGCAACCCACATCCCCAAGAGGGAGCGTAAGCGTGCGTTACGGGACGTATATGCGATGGAGCCAGTCACCCCAAAGTTCAACCCATGGTCCTCCTGCCCGATCACCTTTGATCAAAGGGACCACCCCACTAGCATCCATCACGGCGGCTTCGCCGCATTGGTTCTAGACCCAATCATTGACGGATTTCACCTCACAAGAGTCCTCATGGACGGCGGCAGCAGCCTGAACCTGCTTTACCAGGATACAGTGCGAAAGATGGGCATAGATCCCTCGAGGATCAAGCCCACCAAATCAACCTTTAAAGGCATCATACCAGGTGTAGAAGCCAACTGTACAAGCTCAGTTACACTAGAAGTGGTCTTCGGATCTCTGGATAACTTCCAAAGAGAGGAGTTAATCTTTGACATAGTCCCGTTCCGTAGTGGCTATCACGCACTGCTCGGGTGAACCGCATTCGCAAAATTCAACGCGGTACCGCACTATGCATACCTCAAGCTCAAGATGCCAGGCCCTAGAGGAGTAATCACAGTCAATGGGAACACTGAACGCTCCCTCCGAACGGAGTAGCACATGGCAGCACTCGCAGCAGAAGTACAAAGCAGCCTCTCTAGGCAGTTCTCCAGTTCGGCCTTCAAAAATCCGGACACTGTCAAGCGCGCCCGGAGTACCCTACAACAAGACCGCCTGGCACGTTCCGAGCTAGCGTAGCAATGCGGCCCCAACCCTAGCCCTCGCGATATAGCGAAACTAGTGCTTCGCGTACATAACTACACTCTTGAAATACCATGGGCACAGGGGAAGGGGCACTATCATGGCACGCCCGAAATACGGCTTAAACCACACCAGGGGCTGCCGGATTCCTTCTTTTTTTTCTTACTCTCAGGACTCCATACTTCGGACGACCCGTTCGGCAATTCAACTGCCGCACAAACGATGCAAGATCCAGGGAAGCAGACAAGCCACGCCGCATTATGGAACTCCCAGGTGGTCTCTATTGCGAGCAGTATACATGTTTTTAATAAAATTCCGCGGCCTGCCCCTGGCCAGGACATGTTAAACAGTCCAATTTATTTTGCTTATCGCACTATTTGTATCATTCCGCTTTCATAGCAGCCTTTCTATAAACAATGCATAGCTTTTTGTCTACTTTTTGCATTACCCTCTTTTTATATATATGTTTATTAATAACATGCTGCATCCGTACACTGTGGTACGGCAAAATACGCCAGGGGCTTCAGTACCCATCAATATGGCGTGAGAAGTCCATCCACTTTCGCAAGTGCGGCACCTCGAACTTATAGCACTATATGCATCGGCTCCGAATCATGATTTGGGTTAATAGTTGGGTTTGCCCGGCTCCTATGTTTTGGTGCCTTATGTTCCGCTATATCGGCTAAGGTAGCACTAGGAGAACCACTGCGATTGTGCCTCAGTTGAGCTGGGCCGAGCACCTCAGTGGAGAAAGCTAAAACTGACTGTCATGATGAGGCGAGAGACCGGTCGCTGTTCGAGAGGTTTTTCGAGTCCTTAAAGGCTTATGCCGCTTCGAGCAAGGAACCGGCTTTGTCCGGCCAAGGCGTGGATAGCGCCCCGAACTCGGTCTTCCGAATACTAGGGGCTTCACCGAAATTTAAAATTATAGAGTTCTATGGCTAAGTGAGAGTGTTCAAGCATTATAGTCTGATTGCCTTGTTCGTTGTGCTGACCGCCTCCCTCGACGGACCCAATCATGTGAAAAAGAGCGCTCAGGTTTATCCCGAACACCCCAGCACTAGTGGCATGGGGGCAGAAGCCGACGACTGGCCATCTCTCAATTTTTTGATAAACGGCCGCACAGAAAGTAATATTTTAAATTCAAGCATTGCTTAGCGCATATGAACAAGTTTTCAGCGCACAGGATAACACGAGCGAGTTCATTCAAAAATTACATCCTTGGTACATTCATCCGCCACAAGGCGGGCACCAGCAAGAACATCCTTGTAATAGTTCTCGGGCTTGCAATGCTCCTTCCCCGGCGGCGGCCCGTCCTTCACAAGCTTCTCACCGTCCAGCTTACCCCAATGCACCTTTGCACGGGCAAGGGCCCTACGGGCACCTTCGATGCAGACGGAGCGCTTGATGACCTCGAGCCTTGGACAAGCTTCCACCAGCCGCCGCACCAGTCCGAAGTAGCTCCCAGGCAGGGCCCCTCTAGGCCACAGCCGAACTATGAATCCCTTCAGGGCCTGTTCGGCCGCCTTGTGGAGCTCGACCAGCTGCTTCAGCTAGTCGCTCAAGGGCACAGGGTGTCCGGCCTCAGCGTACTGAGACCAGAACACCTTCTCCGTCGAGCTGCCTTCCTCGGCTCGGTAGAATGCGGCAGCATCGGATACGCTGCGGGGAAGATCTGCGAATGCCCCTGGAGAGCTCCGGATTTGGGTAAGTAACAAGTAGTTTACTTTTATATGTCTGCTTTGCATATAGAATGCCTTACCCGCTGCTATCTTTTTCACCGCATCCAATTCCTGGAGGGCCTTCTGGGCTTCGGCCTTGGCAGATTTGGCAGTTTTAAGGGCCGCAACAAGCTCGGACGCTCGCGTCTTCGAGTCGAGCTCCAAACCTTCATGTTTTTGCATGAGAACCTGAAGCTCTTGCCGCACCTCTCCGACTTGCGCCTCAAATTTCTCCCGCTCGGCGCTATCCATGGCCGCTTTCTTCTCGTCCTCGGACAGCACCTGCTTGAGGGTCGCCACCTCAGTTGTGGCCCCTACAATAAGCAGTATACTACTGTAATTTTTTGCAATTGCGCCTCCCTATAGGCATTTTTTCTATAAGGTATCTCTTACCTTCTTTCTCCTCGAGCTGCCGTTTGGCAAGGCCGAGCTCTTGCTCGGTCCGCTCGAGGCCCTGCTTCAGGGCACCCACCTCCACAGTCAGTGCGGCGGTGGCCAGCAGCGAAGCCTGCATACGTATATTGACTCCTTTTTAGTTAGACTCCTGCGATATTTAATAGATCCTCTATTCGGCTTTTCTTTCCGAACGCCAAATAGAGCATCAAGGGCTACTGTCTATACGGTAATATTTTTACATATTTTTACTTACCTTAAAGCCTGTTAGAAGGCTAGCACAAGCTTCAGTCAGTCCGCTTTTGGCGGACCAAACCTTCTGGATCATCGTACTCATGATGGCATGGTGCTCCTCGTCGATGGAGGCGCCCTTAAGCTCCTCCAGCAATTGTCCGGCGCCTCCGGTTGGACGGAGGACGCCGGCTCAGTGGGCTTGCTCCTCTTGGTAGGAGTTCTCCTATCGCGGTCCGGAACCGTTGATGATTCCGGCGCAGTGTCCGGCTTAAAGCCGGACTTGGAGCCCAGGGGGGTCTTGTCCCCTTCACTCCTGTTGTCCGGGAGGTCGCCTCGCGGCTCCTCCTGGACCACCTCCTCTCGCCCCGGAGCTTGTCGCGATGCCACTTCGGCGTCATCCGTAGCACAGGGGGAAGCAGCGGCCGGAACTGAATTCACGTCCGATGAATCCAGGGAGCCGCTCGACGACTCGTCGAGCCCGTCCTTGGGCGGACTGCATGATTATATCTGACATTAGGGAAAGCTGTGCAACAAAAGGAATATCACGAGTTACTCTGGTATCCGAACACTTACGATCTCGCCGGACGCTTGGCCCTGTCCGGCCACCCCTCTTCGTCCTCGTCGGCGTCGGGGACGTAGTCCGGCGGAGGGGTTTTCCTCTTCTTGGACCCCTCGACCTCCCCTACTGGGGCGGCCTCCCTCTTCTTTCCTCCCCCCCCCCCTGGAGGGGGAGAGGTTTCTTCCTCCTCCTCCTCGCCTTCACGGGAGGAGTGCGTCTCGGACTCGTCGGATGACGAGTCCGACACCACCATATGCCGGGAACTCTTTCGAGTCCCCGTGGCCTTCTTCTTCTTGGCCTTCTTCTCCAGCACCACATAAGGTGCCGGAACCAGCAGCTTCTCTAGGAGAGCAGGGGCTGGGTCTTCGGGCAAGGGAGCCGGACAGTTAATCTGTCCGGACTTCTCCCGCCAATCCTGTCAAAGGTGAGGGAGTTTAGATCCCGCATAGAGTCAAACTATGAAAAAACTTAACATCCTGTAAAAGATAAAAATATCTTACCTCGCCAGCAGGACGCTACGAGCTGAATCCGCGGTCTTCGGAGGCGGATGTGGGAGCCTCGGCGCCTTTGGTTAGCCCCCTCCAGACATCTTCGTACGTCGTGTCGAAGAGCCTACTTAGAGTTCGGTGCTGCGCCGGGTTGAACTCCCACAAATTGAAGTCCCGTTCTTGACACGGAAGGATCCGGCGGACGAGCATGACCTGGATTACATTGACAAGCTTGAGCTGCTTGCTCACCAGGGACTGGATGCATTTTTGCAGTCCGGTCAACTGTTCTTCGTCGCCCCACGACAAGCTCGTCTCCTTCCAGGACGTGAGCCGCATAGGGGGTCCGGATCGGAATTCAGGGGCTGCGATCCACTTCCGATCGCGTGGCTCGGTGATGTAAAACCACCCTGAGTGCCACCCCTTCAAGGTCTCCACAAAGGAGCCCTCGAGCCATAGGACGTTGGCAATTTTGCCCGCCATGGCACCTCCGCACTCCGCCTGGTTGCCGCGCACCACCTTTGGCTTGACGTTGAAGGTCTTAAGCCAGAGGCCAAAATGGGGGCGAATGCAGAGGAAAGCCTCGCACACGACGATAAACGCCAAGATATTGAGGATCAAGTTCGGGGCCAGATCGTGGAAATCTAGGCCATAGTAGAACATGAGCCCGCGGGCAAATGGGTGGAGAGGAAAACCTAGTCCGCGGAGGAAGTGGGGAAGAAATACTACCCTCTCATGGGGCCTTGGGGTGGGGAGAAGCTGCCCCTCCTTAGGAAGCCGGTGCGCGATGTCTTTGGACAAGTATCCGGCCTTCCTTAACCTTTTGACATGGCCCTCCGTGACGGAGTAGACCATCCACTTGCCTCCTACTCCGGACATTGTTGGAGAGGGTGGAGGTAGGAAGTGCGGGCTTGGGCGCTGGAGCTCGGGTGCGCAGAAGATGGGTAGACAAAGGAGGAAGAAGGCGTAGGTAAAAAGGTGGATCCTTATCCCCTTATATGGGCGGATGCGACTATGCGTCCCCACCAGCCTAGTAAAACTCGCTTGCCTCCCAAGCACCGTGATAAGTGGCACGGTTGGGTTACCCACGTCCTTATTAACGAGAATCCCGTAAACAAAGGGGACACGATCTCTGCTCTGACAAGACGTGCCAAGGAAACCGCCTCGCAAAACACGCTGAGGTGGAGAAGTGAAAACGATTCGAATAAAGGCTTGGCCGTAGTGTGATGTCATGCTGCGGAATACGTCAGCAGATTAGATTTGTGTTAATATTATTCTCTCTATGGCAATACGTGGAAGCTTATTTTGCAGAGCCGGACACTACTCTTGGTGTTTACAAACTTTTATGAAGAATTTGGAGGAGGAACCCGCCTTGCAATGCCGAAGACAATCTGCGCGCCGGACTCGTCGTCATTGAAGCCTGCTTCAGGGGCTACTAAGGGAGTCCCGGATTAGGGGGTATTCAGGTAGCCGGACTATACCTTCAGCCGAACTCCAGGACTATGAAGATACAAGATTGAAGAATCCATCCCGTGTCCGGATGGGACTTTCCTTGGCGTAGAAGGCAAGCTTGGCGATGCGGATATTCAAGATCGCCTACCATTGTAACTGACTTTGTGTAACCCTAACCCTCTCATGTGTCTATATAAACCGGAGGGTTTTAGTCCGTAGGACAACTTCATCATACAACAATCATACCATAGGCTAGCTTTTAGGGTTTAGCCTCCTCGATCTCATGGTAGATCTACTCTTGTACTACCCATATCATCAATATTAATCAAGCAGGACGTAGGGTTTTACCTCCATCAAGAGGGCCTGAACCTGGGTAGAACATTGTGTCCCTCGTCTCCTGTTACCATCCAGCCTAGACACACAGTTCGGGACCCCCTACCCGAGATCCGCCGGTTTTGACACCGACAGTCGTCCAATATATCGATCTTTATGTCTCGACCATTTCGAGACTCCTCGTCATGTCCCCGATCTCATCCGGGACTCCGAACTACCTTCGGTACGTCAAATCACATAAACTCATAATACAATCGTCACCGAAACTTTAAGCGTGCGGACCCTACGAGTTCGAGAACTATGTAGACATGATCGAGACATGTCTTCGATCAATAACCAATAGCGGAACCTGGATGCTCATATTGGCTCCCACATATTCTACGAAGATCTTTATCGGTCAGATCACATAACAACATACGTTGTTCCCTTTGTCATCGGTATGTTACTTGCCTGAGATTCGATCGTCGGTATCTCAATACCGGCAAGTCCCTTTACTCGTTCCGTAATACATCATCCCGCAACTAACTTATTAGTTGCAATGCTTGCAAGGCTTAAGTGATGTGCATTACCAAGAGGGCCCAGAGATACCTCTCCGACAATCGGAGTGACAAATCCTAATCTCGAAATACGCCAACCCAACAAGTACCTTCGGAGACACCTGTAGAGCACCTTTATAATCACCCAGTTATGTTGTGACATTTGGTAGCACACAAAGTGTTCCTCCAGTAAACGGGAGTTGCATAATCTCATAGTCATAGGAACATGTATAAGTTATGAAGAAAGCAATAGCAACAAACTAAACGATCAAGTGCTAAGCTAATGGAATGGGTCAAGTCAATCACATCATTCTCCTAATGATGTGATCCCGTTAATCAAATGACATCTCATGTCTATGGTTAAGAAACATAACCATCTTCGATCAACGAGCTAGTCAAGTAGAGGCATACTAGTGACACTCTGTTTGTCTAGGTATTCACACCTGTATTATGTTTCCGGTTAATACAATTCTAGCATGAATAATTAACATTTATCTTGATATAAGGAAATAAATAATAACTTTATTATTGCCTCTAGGGCATATTTCCTTCAGTCTCCCACTTGCACTAGAGTCAATAATCTAGATTACACAGTAATGATTCTAACACCCATGGAGCCTTGGTGCTGATCATGTTTTGCTCGTGGAAGAGGCTTAGTCAGCGGGTCTGCAACATTCAGATCTATTTGTATCTTGCAAATTTCTATGTCTCCCACTTGGACTCAATCCCGAATGGAATTGAGGTGTCTCTTGATGTGCTTGGTCCTCTTGTGAAATCTGGATTCCTTCGCCAAGGCAATTGCACCAGTATTGTCACAAAAGATTTTCATTGGACCCGATGCACTAGGTATGACACCTAGATCGGATATGAACTCCTTCATCCAGACTCCTTAATTGCTGCTTCCGAAGCAGCTATGTACTCCACTTCACATGTAGATCCCGCCATGACGCTTTGTTTAGAACTGCACCAACTGACAACTCCACCGTTCAGTATAAACACGTATCCGGTTTGCGATTTAGAATCGTTCGGATTAGTGTCAAAGATTGCATCAACGTAACCATTTACGATGAGCTCTTTGTCACCTCCATATACGAGAAACATATCCTTAGTCCTTTTCAGGTATTCCAGGATGTTCTTGACCACTTTCCAGTGATCCACTCCTGGATTACTTTGGTACCTCCCTGCTAGACTTATAGCAAGGCACACATCAGGTCTGGTACACAGCATTGCATCCATGATAGAGCCTATGGCTGAAGCATAGGGAACATCTTTCATTTTCTCTCTATCTTCTGCGGTGGTCGGACATTGAGTCTTACTCAACTTCACACCTTATAACACAGGCAAGAACCCTTTCTTTGCTTGATCCATTTTGAACTTCTTCAAAACTTTGTCAAGGTATGTGCTTTGTGAAAGTCCAATTAAGCGTCTTGATCTATCTCTATAGATCTTAATGCCCAATATGTAAGCAGCTTCACCGAGGTCTTTCATTGAAAAACTCTTATTCAAGTATCCCTTTATGCTATCTAGAAATTCTATATCATTTCCAATCAATAATATGTCATCCACATATAATATCAAAAATGCTATAGAGCTCCCACTCACTTTCTTGTAAATACAGGCTTCTCCAAAAGTCTGTACAAAACCAAATGCTTTGAAAACACTATCAAAGCGTTTATTCCAACTCCGGGAGGCTTGCACCAGTCCATAAATGGATCGCTGGAGCTTGCACACTTTGTTAGCTCCCTTTGGATCGACAAAACCTTCTGGCTGCATCATATACAACTCTTCTTCCAGAAATCCATTCAGGAATGCATTTTTAACATCCATTTGCCAAATTTCATAATCATAAAATGCAGCAATTGCTAACATGATTCGGACAGACTTAAGCATCGCTATGGGTGAGAAGGTCTCATCGTAGTCAATCCTTTGAACTTGTCAAAAACCTTTTGCAACAAGTCGAGCTTTGTAGACAATAACATTACCGTCAGCGTCAGTCTTCTTCTTGAAGATCCATTTATTCTTAATTGCTTGCCGATCAACGGGCAAGTCAACCAAAGTCCACACGTTGTTCTCATACATGGATCCCATCTCAGATTTCATGGCTTCTAGCCATTTTGCGGAATCTGGGCTCACCATCGCTTCTTCATAGTTCGTAGGTTCATCATGATCTAGTAGCATGACTTCCATAACAGGATTATCGTACCACTCTGGTGCGGATCTTATTCTGGTTGATCTACGAGGTTCGGTAGTAACTTGATCTGAAGTTTCATGATCATTATCATTAGCTTCCTCGCTAATTGGTGTAGGTGTCACAGAAACCGGTTTCTATGATGTACTACTTTCCAATAAGGGAGCAGGTACAGTTACCTCATCAAGTTCTACTTTCCTCCCACTCACTTCTTTCGAGAGAAACTCCTTCTCTAGAAAGGATCCATTCTTAGCAACGAAAGTCTTGCCTTCGGATCTGTGATAGAAGGTGTACCCAACAGTTTCCTTTGGGTATCCTATGAAGACACATTTCTCCGATTTGGGTTCGAGCTTATCAGGTTGAAGTTTTTTCACATAAGCATTGCAGCCCCAAACTTTCAGAAACGACAACTTTGGTTTCTTGCCAAACCACAGTTCATAAGGCGTCGTCGCAACGGATTTCAATGGTGCCCTATTTAACGTGAATGCAGCTGTCTCTAAAGCATAACCCCAAAACGATAGCGGTAAATCTATAAGAGACATCAAAGATCGCACCATATCTAGTAAAGTATGATTACGACGTTCGGACACACCATTACGCTGTGGTGTTCCGGGTGGCGTGAGTTGCAAAACTATTCTGCATTGTTTCAAATGTAGACCAAACTCGTAACTCAAATATTCTCCTCCACGATCAGATCGTAGAAACTTTATTTTCTTGTTACGATGATTTTCAACTTCACTCTGAAATTCTTTGAACTTTTCAAATGTTTCAGACTTATGTTTCATCAAGTAGATATACCCATATCTGCTTAAATCATCTGTGAAGGTGAGAAAATAATTATATCCGCCATGAGCCTCAATGTTCACCGGACCACATACATCTGTATGTATGATTTCCAACAAATCTGTTGCTCTCTCCATAGTACCGGAGAACGGTGTTTTGGTCATCTTGCCCATGAGGCACGGTTCGCAAGTACCAAGTGATTCATAATCAAGTGATTCCAAAAGTCCATCAGTATGGAGTTTCCTCATGCGCTTTACACCGATATGACCTAAACAGCAGTGCCACAAATAAGTTGCACTATCATTATCAACTCTGCATCTTTTGGTTTCAACATTATGAATATGTGTATCACAACTATCGAGATTTATCAAAAATAGACCACTCTTCAAGGGTGCATGACCATAAAATATATTACTCATATAAATAGAACAACCATTATTCTCTGATTTAAATGAATAACCGTCTCGCATCAAACTAGATCCAGATATAATGTCCATGCTCAACGTTGGCACCAAATAACAATTATTTAGGTCCAAAACTAATCCCGAAGGTAGATGTAGAGGTAGCGTGCCGACCGCGATCACATCGACTTTGGAACCATTTCCTACGCACATCGTCACCTCGTCCTTTGCCAGTGTTCGCTTAATCCATAGTCCCTGTTTCGAGTTGCAAATGTTAGCAACAGAACCAGTATCAAATACCCAGGTGCTACTATGAGCTCTAGTAAGGTACACATCAATAACATGTATATCACATATACCTTTGTTCACCTTGCCATCCTTCTTATCCGCCAAATACTTGGGGCAGTTCCGCTTCCAGTGTCCAGTCTGCTTGCAGTAGAAGCACTCAGTTTCCGGCTTAGGTCCAGATTTTGGTTTCTTCTCCTAAGCAGTAACTTGCTTACTGTTCTTCTTGAAGTTCCCCTTCTTCTTCCGTTTGCCCTTTTTCTTGAAACTGGCAGTCTTGTTGACCATCAACACTTGATGCTCCTTCTTGATTTCTACCTCCGCAGCCTTTAGCATTACGAAGAACTCGGGAATTGTCTTATCCATCCCTTGCATGTTATAGTTCATCACGAAGCTCTTGTAGCTTGGTGGCAGTGATTGAAGAACTCTGTCAATGACACTATCAACAGGAAGATTAACTCCCAGTTGAGTCAAGTGATTATGATACCCAGACATTTTGAGTATATGTTCACTGACAGAACTATTCTCCTCCATCTTGCAGCTATAGAATTTATTGGAGACTTCATATCTCTCAATCCGGGCATTTGCTTGAAATATTAACTTCAACTCCTGGAACATCTCATATGCTCCTTGACGTTCAAAACATCGTTGAAGTCCTGATTCTAAGCCGTAAAGCATGGCACACTAAACTATCGAGTAGTCATCAGCTTTGCTCTTCCAGACGTTCATAACATCTGGTGTTGCTCCAGCAGCAGGCCTGGCACCTAGTGGTGCTTCCAGCACGTAATTCTTCTGTGCAGCAATGAGGATAATCCTCAAGTTACGGACCCAGTCCGTGTAATTGCTACCATCATCTTTCAACTTTGCTTTCTCAAGGAACACATTAAAATTCAACGGAACAACAGCACGGGCCATCTATCTACAATCAAACATAGACAAGCAAGATACTATCAGGTACTAAGTTCATGATAAATTTAAGTTCAATTAATCATATTACTTAAGAACTCCCACTTAGAAAGACATCCCTATAATCTTCTAAGTGATCACGTGATCCAAATCAACTAAACCATAACCGATCATCACATGAAATGGAGTAGCTTTCAATGGTGAACATCAATATGTTGATCATATCTACTATATGATTCACGCTCAACCTTTCGGTCTCAGTGTTCTGAGGCCATATCTGCATATGCTAGGCTCGTCAAGTTTAACCTGAGTATTCTGCGTGTGCAAAACTGGCTTGCACCCGTTGTAGATGCACGTAGAGCTTATCACACCCGATTATCACGTGGTGTCTGGGCACGACAAACTTTGGCAACAGTGCATACTCAGGGAGAACACTTTTATCTTGAAATTTAGTGAGAGATCATCTTATAATGCTACCGTCAATCAAAGCAAGATAAGATGAATAAAAGATAAACATCACATGCAATCAATATAAGTGATATGATATGGCCATCATCATCTTGTGCTTGTGATCTCCATCTCCAAAGCACCGTCATGATCACCATCGTCACCGGCGCGACACCTTAATCACCATCATAGCATCATTGTTGTCTCGCCAATCTTATGCTTCCATGACTATCGCTACCGCTTAGTGATAAAGTAAAGCATTACAGCGCAATTGCATTGCATACAATAAAGCGACAACCATATGGCTCCTGCCAGTTGCCGATAACTCGGTTACAAAACATGATCATCTCATATAATAAAATTTAGCATCATGTCTTGACCATATCACATCACAACATGCCCTGCAAAAACAAGTTAGACGTCCTCTACTTTGTTGTTGCAAGTTTTACGTGGCTGCTACGGGCTAAGCAAGAACCGTTCTTACCTATGCATCAAAACCACAACAATAGTTTGTCAAGTTGGTGTTGTTTTAACCTTCGCAAGGACCGGGCGTAGCCACACTTGGTTCAACTAAAGTTGGAGAAACTGACACCCGCCAGCCACCTGTGTGCAAAGCATGTCGGTAGAACCAGTCTCGTGTAAGCGTACGCGTAATGTCGGTCCGGGCCGCTTTATCCAACAATACCGCCGAACCAAAGTATGACATGTTGGTAAGAAGTATGACTTATATCGCCCACAACTCACTTGTGTTCTACTTGTGCACAACATCAACGCATAAAACTTAGGCTCGGATGCCACTGTATTGGAATGCAGTAATTTCAAAAAAATTCCTACATACACGCAAGATCATGGTGATGCATAGCAACGAGAGGGGAGAGTGTTGTCTACGTACCCTCGTAGGCCGGCAACGGAAGCGTTGACACAATGTAGAGGAAGTAGTCGTACGTCTTCACGATCCGACCGATCCAAGTACCGAACGCACGGCACCTCCGAGTTCAGCACACGTTCAGCTCGATGACGTCCCGCGAACTCTGATCTAGCAGAGCTTCACGGGAGAGTTCCGTCAGCACGACAGCGTGGTGACAGTGATGATGTTGCTACCGACGCAGGGCTTCGCCTAAGCACCGCTACGATATGACCGAGGTGGAATATGGTGGAGGGGGGCACCGCACACGTCTGGGAGAGATCAACTGATCAACTTGTGTGTCTAGAGGTGCCCCCTGCCCCTGTATATAAAGGAGAAAGGGGGAGGCCGGCCGGCCCTCTATGGGTGCGCCAGGAGGAGGAGTCCTCCTCCTAGTAGGAGTAGGACTCCCCTTTCCTACTCCTACTAGGAGGAGGAAAGGAAGGAGGAGAAGGAGAAGGAAGGAGAAGGAGGAAAGGGGGGCCGGCCCCCTAGTCCAATTCGGTTTGGGATAGGGGGGCCGCGCGCCCTGCCTCCTCTCTTCCACCACTTGGCCCATGAGGCCCATTACTTCTTCCTCGTATTCCCGTAACTCCCCAGTACCCCCGAAAATACCTGAATCACTCAGAACCTTTCCGATGTCCGAATATAGTCATCCAATATATCAATCTTTACGTCTTGACCATTTAGAGACTCCTCGTCATGTCCCTGATCTCATCCAGGAATCCGAACTACCTTCGGTACATCAAATCAAATAAACTCATAATACAATCGTCACCGAAACTTTAAGCGTGCGGACCTTACGGGTTCGAGAACTATGTAGACATGACCGAGACATGTCTCCGATCAATAACCAATAGCGGAACCTGGATGCTCATATTGGCTCCCACATATTCTATGAAGATCTTTATCGGTCAGACCGCATAACAACATACGTTGTTCCCTTTGTCATCGGTATGTTACTTGCCCGAGATTCGATCGTCGGTATCTCAATACCTAGTTCAATCTCGTTACCGGCAAGTCTCTTTACTCGTTCCATAATACATCATCCCGCAACTAACTTATTAGTTGCAATGCTTGCAAGGCTTAAGTGATGTGCATTACCGAGAGGGCCCAGAGATACCTCTCCGACAATCAGAGTGACAAATCCTAATCTCGAAATATGCCAACCCAACAAGTACCTTCGGAGACACCTGTAGAGCACCTTTATAATCACCTAGTTACGTTGTGACGTTTGGTAGCACACAAAGTGTTCCTCCGGTAAATGGGAGTTGCATAATCTCATAGTCATAGGAACATGTATAAGTTATGAAGAAAGCAATAGCAACAAACTAAACGATCAAGTGCTAAGCTAATGGAATGGGTCAAGTCAATCACATCATTCTCCTAATGATGTGATCCCATTAATCAAATGACAGCTCATGTCTATGGTTAGGAAACATAACCATCTTCGATCAACGAGCTAGTCAAGTAGAGGCATACTAGTGACACTCTGTTTGTCTATGTATTCACACATGTATTATGTTTCCGGTTAATACAATTCTAGCATGAATAATAAACATTTATCATGATATAAGGAAATAAATAATAACTTTATTATTGCCTCTAGGGCATATTTCCTTCATACAATACCCTTGGAGGCGATTCAGTTGGATAGTGATTTGACTAGTGAGGAGAAGCCAGTTAAGATTCTTGAGTTTGCCAGCCGAGTCACCCGCAGCAAGGTTATCAAGTTTTGCAAAGTTCAGTGGAGCCACCATACTGAGGATGAAGCCACCTGGGAACGAGAGGATGATCTACTCAGAGACCACCCACACCTATTTTCTAGCCATCCCGAATCTCGAGGGCGAGATTCATCTTAAGGGGGGTAGGTTTGTAACATCCCAAATTTTCAATTTGGAATGTTATACATAAGTCATTCATGCATATCATATTTTATTGCATTTTCATTTCGCAATCCTTGAAATCATAAGCAACTCAAAGACCCTCGGAGAGAGTTGGGGATTTCCCGGTTTTCATATTTGATTTTTATCAAATAATGAATCGAGGATTTCGATTTTAATTATTTTTCTCTCCGAAAAATATTTCGTATTAAAATATAAGAGAGGAGATAATATGACTTCCAAAATAAATGAAATATTGGAGGAAAAATGTTAAAATCATTTATTTGATTTTATTTGGATTTTATTTGCAATTAGAAAAATTGCACGTTTTCAAAATTGCATTTTAGGGCCAAGAAAATGTTCATCTCATTCTAAATATTTTATTTAGACAGTGAAAATTTGTTTTGGCATTTTTAGATTTTAATTTTATTTTCTAGGATTTTATTTTTGTCGGCAAAATTGTTTTAAAAAAATCTCCAGCCGACTGGGCCGAAGCCCAGCCGGGCCGCTGGCCCAATCGCCGCCGCCGCCTTCCTCGCGCACGTGCGCCGCCGCCGCCGACTCGGACAGGAATCCGAGCCGGACTCCTCCTCCGTCGTGCCTTGCCCCCGCCCCCAAGTCTCCCCCCCCCTTATATACGCGCCACCCCGACCCCCACCACCACACCGCCGCCGCCGCAGCCGCAGCCGCCCCGCGCCACCGCCGAGCCCCGCCGCCCCGCGAGCCGCCACCCCGCCGCCCAACCCCGCCTCGCCGGAGGTACCGTGCCAGTTCCGAGCCGCCGGTTTTTTAAAAAAACCGTTCTGTTTTTTTAGAAACCCTAGTTCATTTTTTAGATCGGTTCGCCGGTTTTAATCGGTTCTTCTAAATCGCGGACGTTCGTCCGTATGTTCGTTTTAACGAACGGTTTTCGCCCGTTAGTTACAGTTAACGAACGCTCGTTCGTTAGTCTGTTCGTCAGTTTTCTTTTTGTCGGATTTATCTGCGATTATTTTCGATCGTGATTTGTGATCCGATCTTAGTTTCTGTTTATCTTTTCGCTCGTTAGTCGAAATCAGGCGATTCAAGCGCCTAGATCTTCATCTCGAGACCCTCTTTGTGTTTAACCAACTTGCACACGTTTTTTCTACTGTAAAATTTGACCTTAGTCCAGATTAGTAAACAGATCTTGTTTCTTTCGCCGTTGAGTTTCATTGCTCCGCTTGATTTGATTCTTTTTGCAAAGCGGAGTTCTTAAGTTGAACTTTCTGGTCAACCTCTCTTATTTGAGTTTTGCTTGTGCATCTTTGCGTGTTGCTTATGTATTGTTATTGTTTGTTTGCGATAGAACACCCAGAGTGCGAAGCGTGTTACTACGAGTCCCTAGGATTCGCGGATCGTCAGCAAGGCAAGTAACATGTTGATCATACTCTTTCCATACCCAGTTTTTATGCATTAGTTCAAATCCTCAAACATTGCATGATTAGGATGTCATTAACTTGTGGGCTGGGAAGTAGTTGTTAAGGTAGAACCTATTGCCCTGTTACTATCAAACCTTGGGAGTTACTTCTACGCGTTGCTTATATTACTATGCTATGCTATGCTCGTAGACGTGGTTTGGGTTTGAGTGACATCCATGACAGATGTGAGATTGTTAATTAATGGTTCAACTTAAGGTGGCAACTTAAATAAACATCTGGGTGGATAGATGCACCTGGGGAACCCAGTGTTGTCTGTTTTTGTTTGGAAATCCCGGGGTACCCATGTGATCTTCCTATGGACCGCCACCCAGGCTCAGAGGGAACTGAGATGATCATGCTAGAAACTTCTGTGTGCAGCCACAAGCTATTATGGCCTCTAGCATAGTTGAGTAAGTTACGTGAAGCTCTTGAAGAGGTAGATCAGCAGGTAGTGGGTTTTGTAGGTTTGGTATGGTCTACCCGGAGTAGAGAGTTAATGTTTCTGAAAGACTGTGTCTCGGTCATCCGTATCTCAAACACCATGCAGTGCAAGAAATCCACGGAGGCGATCGAGTCTTATGGGGAAAAGTGCGCAAACCTCTGCAGAGTGTACAATCTAATCATGGTTAGCCATGTCCCCGGTTATGGACAAGTTTGAGTATCTAGTACTTGGGTTATCACATGTATCTCATCACTCTTAACTAATATTGTTGGGTTGTTAACTACTTTAATTTGGGATTGAGTTGGGGGTACCTTCTCAATAGTGTTCAACCACCATGATAGTTAAATTAAAATCTATTCCTTTGTTGTAGGGAAAAATTGGCTTTTCGCAAAACTATAACCATAGAGCTTTCCACCGGCCAAATATGCATATAGATATAACATTACTCTGTTCATGCTCTACTGCGTTATATTGCCAGCATATTCCATGTGCTGACCCGTTTTCGGGCTGCAACGTATTATGTTGCAGACTTTTCAAACAATGAGTAAGGTTCATTAGGTCATTGCCGTGCAGCTCAGCTATGCTGTTGGAGTTGATGGACTCACCTTATCTTCCAAGCCTTCCGCTGTTATCGCATTAGATGGCCTTAAGCCATATTTTTGTAATAAGTTCTCTTTGGAGACATTCGATGTAATAAGTGTGTGATTGCTACTCTGCTATAAATCCTCGAGTACTGTGTGTGGCAGCATTACCGATCCAGGGATGACACTGAAGCACAGAGACTTGACCATTTGAGGTCGGATCGCTACACTAACGTGCACTACTACAATTGTAATGTGAAAGTTTTGAAAATTCTAGGGATCATTTGACCTTTTAAAAAATTTAAGTGATTTTCTAGCCATTTAATGAACGTAATTCAAATTTGAACTACATCTGCATGCAATGCCTAACCAAAACGGTTTGAAAAATCATATCTGTGTACTTGTGTGCAAGTTAATTCCATGCGCAGTAAATTAGAAGGAATTTTCAAACATATTGGTCTCACGACATGGACACATGAATACGTATGCATGGAGTGACATGGCATTTTAACTCCAAAAAATAAAAAAAATGATCAGAAAAACATGAAACCTTGGTTGATTTAATGTCATGCCACCAAGATGATGTGGTAAAAAAATTGGCCTCTTTGATGAAAGTTTTGACAAACACCCCTCACAAACCGGAGCAACTCACTAGAAGGTTCATGGTTCCGAGAGGGAATAATGCATGTTTGATGATGAACGGGAGATAGCTTTCTCTTACGGCCTTCAATTTTTTTCTATGTCTAACATGCACTAATACAACTGTAATGTGAAATTTTTGAAAATTTCAGGGTTCATTTGACCTTTTAAAGACATTTAAGTGATTTTCTAACCATTTAATGACCGTAATTCAAATTTGAACTGCATCTACATGCAACGCCTGACCATAATAGTTTGAAAAATCATATTTTTGTGTACTTGTGTGCGAGTTAATTCCATGTGCAGTAAATTAGAAGGAATTTTCAAACATATTGGTCTCAAGGCATGGGCACACATGCATGGAGTAGCATGGCATTTTAATTCCTAAAAATTAAAAAACGATCAGAAAACAAGAAACCTTGCTCGATTTAATGTCATGCCACCAAGATGATGTGGTAAAAAAATTGGCCTGTTTGACGAAAGTTTGGACACACACCCCTCACAAACCGGAGCAACTCACTAGAAGGTTCGAGGTTCCGGGAGAGAACAATGCATATTTGATGAAGAACGGGAGATAGCTTCCTCTTACGGCCTTCAAATTTTTTTCTATGTTTAACCTGCACTAATACAACTATCTTGTGAAAATTTGAAAAATTCAAGGGTCATTTGACCTTTTAAAGATATTTAAGTGATTTTCTAAGTACCGTCATTCTACTCTCGCAATGCCATCTGCTTAGTTTGGACATCATGCTTCTCAATATCTTATGCAATGTTATTCATCAGCATGTACTTCATCTGTCCACCATACCATGTTCTTTTTTTTACATTGAAGTGTTGTTCTAGTGGTCTCTTACAATGCCATCTTAGTTTACCAATCATACACGCATATGTTGCCTTAGTGTTTTTCTGTAATGTATTCCGCTAGCATATAGTTTTACATTCAAGTAGTGTTTTTTACACTGTTGTCCTGTCGTATCCCTAGCTCTTACATCATACTCCCTCCATTCGGATTACATGTCACATCCCAAGTTCTGGTAATGCCTAATGCTAACATATGGTGTTGCATCATGTCTACTTTACTCAGAAAATTGAAATGGGGATGACAGAACGCCAGCACCCCATTAATCCAGCTAGGATTTACTAAAATCTTTTTCAATGAACCTGAAATGCCCTTCTAAAATGTTCATCATCTTTGCCTTGGTCTTAAACCTCTGACAGAAATGGTGCACATATTTCTAGGACATCATAGGGTCACTGAATTAAATCATACTCTATTTGCATTCGGGCATTTAAATGCTATAGAATATTTTAGATGTCCAAATAATCCTAAACTGAAATGTTCCATGTTGGTTATATGCTAAACAGTGGGCATGAGCAGTTTGGTGATTTTTGAAAGTGCCTAAGCATTTTTAGAAAAGCCACAAAGTTGCAGAAAAATATAAAACAGGAAATAAAATAGAGAAAGGAGAAACTTACCTGGCTTACCTGCAACCCAGCTGTGCGGCCCAACACTGTAGCCAGCCCAGCCCAACTCCTCCCCTGTCTTCAACCTCGTGCCAGTAGGCACGAGGGCGTGTGCCCGCGGCACGCACGCGCGCGCCCGGCCACCTCCTGCTTTCCCGGGGCGCCCTGGGCCTTCCGTCGTGCCACGCCACCCCCCCAGAACCGTATGGATCAATCTCTCCCTCCCTCGCTCTCCCCCTCGCTCGTTCCCCGCCATGGCCGAAGCCTCCATGGACGCACCGCCGCCATTCGCCGCTGCCATCGCCCTTCCCACGCCATCCAGCTATGCCACGAGCTCCGCCTCGACCCCCGCGTCCTCTGCACCAATCCAGGCACCGCCAGGAGCTCCGTGACGACGACTCCGAGCTCTTCTTCCTCCTCGGACCCGTGGATCACCGCCGTCGATTTGTCGGACCCTATGCCTCCCCTGCCTCGCCAGCAGCACCAGAAGAACTGCGGTGAGCTGCTGCACCGTTTCCCCCATGCCCCGTTGCCTAATTTGCGCCCTAGCTAGCTCCACCACCCCGCCCGAAAGCTTGCTCGCCGCCGGCCATGTCGCCGCCATGGCTAGAGCCCGCAAACATCGCGTCAGAGCATATTTTCGTCCTCAGCGCATTCCCAGGAACCCAGAACACCTACCCACTCGTCCTCCCGTGCACCGTAGCATGTTGTCCACCTTCACCGAACTCCGACCGCAGAAGCGGACACCGCCGTCGATCTAGGTCGTCTCCGGCGACCCCACTAGCACCAGCCGACGCGGACGAGGCTCAGGGTCCCAACGGTGCCATCCGCACCTCGAACCGTGGCCTGTGCTGCGATTCCGTGCATCGCCGCCGTCTCGGACCTCGCCGGCGGTTAGTCGCCGGCAGGTTTGACCGATTTGACCGGAGGTTTGACCCCGTCTAACCAGGGTTTGACCACCCTGGGTCACTGACGAGTGGGGCTAGCCCTGCTAATTAACCTAGGTTAGTGTTAATTTATTTAATTAGTTTAATTAGCCTCTGACATGTGGGCCCATGCCTTAACTAAACTAGATTAGGTTTAGTTTAATTTTAGTTAACCTTGTTAGTTAACTGTGTCACTAATGTGTGGACCCACACATCAGGTTTGACCTGGACCGGGTCAGTTGACCTACTGACGTCACAGTGACATAGTGCTGACGCCGTAACTCATTTTCTGGATTAAAAACAATTCAGAAAATTCCAGAAATTAGTATAAACTTCTAAAATTCATAGAAATTCAACCGTAACTCCAAATGAAATAAATTATATATGAAAAATGATCAGAAAAATCCAAGGAATCTGAATATGGCATTTTCATGCATGTTTTAACAACTTAACCTCACTGTCTAGTCCAAAACATGATAATGCACTATTTGAATTCATAGCTTGAATTTGAATTTGAACCTAGTGTTCAAACCAACTCCATTTAACTTGTTGCTAGTTGCATTAGCTCAATCAACGACATATTGCCATTCATGATCATGCATCATTTTGTTGCATCGCATTGATTATGTTCTTCCTTGTTTGCCGGTAAATGTCCCCTTTTGGTAGACACAGCTCCGACGCTGTGATCGTTGACACTAATGAAGACCCAATGTTATCTTCATAAGTGCAAGGCAAGCACAACCCCCTTGTTCATTCCGATACAAGCCCACTCTCTTGCTCCTGCTCTCTTTTACTGCATTAGGATAACAACGATTCATCTGTTACTTGTTGCGGTAGTCGAACCCCTTATCCTCTACATGACCTGTCATTGCCACAGTAAATAGATGAAACCCACTAGCATGAGTAGGAGTTGTTTGAGCCCTGATGTGCCTACTCATTCATGCTTGTTTGTCATGCCTGCTACTGCTTAGAGTTGAGTCAGGTCTGATTCATCAGGGGTGAATCGGAACAGTGATGAACATGTCCTACTGTGTGTGAGCTAAGTGTGTGAACACGTTTTGGTAAAGGTAGCAGTGAGAGGCCATGTAGGAGTACATGGTGGGTTGTCTCATTGCAGCCGTCCTCAGGAACTGAGTTCTGTGTCTGTGATCCATGAACAGCTACTACCACTCATTGGGATCCTTAATTGACCCTCTCGGCTTCTTAATCACCCTAGTACTCTGTCCAGGAGTTGCAACTAGTTTCTGGTGTTTGTAGGTTATGTGTTGGCGGTCGTGCGTAGCGCTGACCCTAGGGGTGGGCTATGTTGCGGTAGATACACTGTGGCACGGTGTACCGGGCGCCCGTTTGGTGTCTCGGGAACCCTGTTCACATTGTTCGGGGTCGTATGTGGAAACCTCGGCCGGACTCCCTGCGGATGGAACCTGGATAGGCGATAAACCTGGACTAGAGACTTAGGTGTTTAGGTAGGCCGTGGCCGACACCCTCGTTGGGCTTCCGCTTGAAGGTTGCCGAGTACATGTCGTGTAAACGACGGTAAGTGGTGGGAGCGTGTGTGAAGAAGTACACCCCTGCAGGGTTATCATTATCTATTCGAATAGCCGGATTCCTTGGATATGGAAACTTGGACCCCTTGCATAGTTCATAGACAAGTGAAAGTGGATACTCTAAAACTCGCAAGATAAGTGTGAGTGCTATGGATGGCCTTCTCGTAGAGAGACGGGAGAAGTTCCATAGTGGTGTATTGAATGGTGAATATGTGGACTCGTGTGCGCCACCTCAAAAGAGTTGCTTGCAATCGTAGTTCAGGTTAACCACTGAGTCAAAGCTGGCTTGCTGCAGTTAAACTCCACCACCCCTTTATTGATACCGATGCATATGTAGATAGTTCTGATGTGAGTCTTGTTGGGTACATTTGTACTCATGTTTTCTTATTTTATGTTTTGCAGAGAGACGTCAGTCTCGCTAGTAGTTCCGTGTGGACTTCGACGTTTAGCTTGATACCTCAGCTACGATCTTGTGCCCTCAGCAGGATCTGGTAGATAGTCAGGCTTCTTAGCCTTTTTCATTTGTAGATGTTTGTACTCAGACATGTTAAGCTTCCGCATGTGCTTGATTTGTATGCTGTGATTGTTGGGTCATGAGACCCATGTTTATAATATCTCACTCCTCGGAGCCTAATGAATAAATACTTGAGTTGTAGAGTTATGTTGTGATGCCATGTTGTATTTACACATATCGAGCATATTGTGTGTATGATTGAAATGCTTGGTATGTGTGGGATCCGACAATCTAGTTGTTTATCCTTGGCAGTCTCTCTTATGGGGAAATGTAGTCTAGTGCTTCCATGAGCCATAGTAGTCTGCTACAGCCCGGTTTACCGGAGTCCTATTAGCCCAGCACTACTGCTCAGGACACTTGACTGGCCGGCATGTGTTTCACTTCGTTCCTGTGTCTGTCCCTTTGGGGAAATGTCACGCGGTGACATCCGGAGTCCTGTTAGCCAGTGCTACAGCCCGGATTCACACGCTGTTGACCGACACGCTCGATGTGATTCACGTATGCCTGTCCCCATAGGTTAGTGCCGCTTTGGGTTCACGACTAGCCATGTCGGCCCGGGTTCTCTGTCATATGGATGCTAGCGACATTATCATATACGTGAGTCAAAAGGCGCAAACGGTCCCGGGCCAGGTAAGGTGGCACCCGTGGAATACTGTGCGTGAGGCCGCAAAGTGATATGAAGTGTTACATGCTAGATCGGTGTGACTTAGGATCGGGGTCCTGACATTACATGTCGCAGAAATGGATAAAACTGGATGTATCTAGAACTGAAATACGCCTAGACCCATCCATTTATTTCTGGATGGAGGGAATACATGTCAATATGTCATGCATTTCTATTCTTTAGTACCTATTCCATCTCTGCTATAGCATGTTTTATAATTGAAGCACCATTCTTCTATATAAGGCATGCAAGGGGATGACGACTATGTTAGAATTTGAAGGGTTACAAACCAGGTCTTTGCAAAAGATCCAAACGCCAGGAGATAATAAACCAACTCCAGTTTCATAGATACTACTCCAGCATAGATAAACCCAACTCCCGCTGATAATAAGCAGATTCCAGTAGCCAAAGAACTAGTCCGCTCCAGTCCAGCAAAAATATGTCAATTCCATTCAAAGAAGCGTGTGCGTATCCTTGCATCATGAAATTTATAGCATTCTGATCATATTTTCTACATGTTTCTTACCCATCTCTCTTTTAGAAAATAAGCTTAAAGTATAGAAGACTTATTGTACTGGGATCGTATTTGAGAAAAGTATCTTGCAGGAATTCTCTATGCTCCAATTCTGATGTAAGTATCTACTGGATATCACTATATTTTTACATCAACATGTATTTTGTTAATCGGTGTGAATCCAACCTTTATCTGATCTAAATTCAGTTGTAACAAAATGTTAAAGGCGATAATGTTGATTTTTGTAAGGAAAACTTCCTGGTAGTTTTGCATACTGAGCTGCATGAGTGTACTATCTCATATCATGCACATTACTAATTTGTAGTGCTACTCTAGTTGCCCATTCATTCATTGTGTCAATGTTTCTTTCGTATTACCTTACCTGGCTGATGATAGATGTGCCATATTGTGTTAATTTGGTGTAGGCTGGTGTGTTCTGGTTGCCCAAACGTTCGTTGTGTCAATGTTGCTTTCCTATTATCTGACCTGGCCAGTGATAGCAATGCTAGTGTGTTAATTTTGGTGTAGGTTGCTGAAGATAAGAAGACAAACTCTGAAAACAGCAAGGCAAACCCATTGTTTCTTTCCAATAAATCTCAGCCAAGTAATATGGCAATAACTCATGATTAATCTGTTCGGTTCCCCTCCTAATTTATGTTATAATGAAGTGGTCGACACACTCTCCACTATCAATAATACAAGCCTGCCAAAATCGCCATCTGAATCTGTTCAGTTTCCTCTGTCTCGAATGCAACGGAAAAAATGTATGTTTGTGAACCAATTAATGGCTGAAGCAATGATGGAAATGGTGGAGGAATCAGAGCTGCACATTCATGCGCAACAACAACTAATCAATATTTTCAGAGACAGTGTAGCAAAGCAGCAATAACTTGCCCATATGCTTATGGGCGTCATCCGCGCTGAGGTTGCAGATTGTGGCATTGTAGATCGTTAGGTTTTGTTCATTTATTTGCACTGGCATCAACCTTTGATTGCCCAGTGGATGTAATTTCCTGTACTATATGTTGGATGTGCAATGTTTTTCCCTATTTGTTGTACCTTCGCTTGATCAGTTTTGGTCCTGTGCATAATTGCTCGTCGTAATGGGCTCAAATTCTCTAATTGGGCCTAAAGACATGTACGAACTTTAGTGGGCCCATTAAGTTAATGGGCCGTTACCAGGCCGAAAGTTAATGGTCGGCCCTCTTACCTCCCAGGTCGTTAATAGGCTGACATCAAACCGGGCAATAGGTGGGCCCATTTGATTCCACGGGCCATTAACAGGCCGTTACTAAGGTCGGGCTACATATGGCCCAACTATACTGTTGGCCTTTAGCAGGCCGAAATAGACAGCGGGCTCGTACTGGACCATGAAGAGCATGGACCGCTAAGAGGACAAAAGTCAGGTCGTACTGTAAATGGCCCAACTGTGTTGTGGGTCTTTAGTAGGCCGAAAGAGAAACCCGGCTGGTATTGGACCATGAAGAGCATGGGTCATTAAAAGGCCAAAACTCAGGTCCGACTACAAATGGCCCAACTCATTTATGGGCCGTCAACAGGCTGAAAGACACACCGGTCCGGGAATTGGCCCAACACTTAAATGGGTTGCTAAAAGGCCAAAACTAAGGTCCGACTACAAATGGCCCAATTCATTTATGGGCCGTCAACGGGCTGAAAGACACACCGGGCCGGAAATTGGCCCAACACTTAAATGGGTCGCTAAAAGGCCGAAAGATGTACATCCTGAAAATTGACCCATCCCTTGAACGGGTCATTAACAGGTCGAAATAACATCGGGCCGATATTGAGCCCAAATATATAGTGGGTTGTTAACGCGCTCGAACTGGCGATGGGCTGCAATGGTGTCAAATCTTTAACGGGCCTTTGACGGGCCAAATAGCACATCTCGTATGGGCTGTTGGTTTAAATGGACCTGACACAAGTAGGCCTTATATGGGCCGGCCTGCTAATTTTTACTGGGTCGGCCTTTTTACTGGAATGGGCCACTGTTGGGCCGTGCCACATGTCGACCTATCATAGGCGCCTCCTGTCCAATGACTGGATGACATATGTCCCAACGTTGAGCCAACACGTGTTTCCTCCGGCCAATGAGAATTTTACACATGGAAAATCCTCATTGGTCCGGGCTGTTAACGGGTTATCGGATCCAAAACCCGACCCGATAGCTCAACAGTGACCCGTTAAGGTGGATGACACGTGTCAGTCACCCTTGACGAAAGCACTTTCATGACGCGCCATTTATCGTCATGGAAGTGGACACTTCCATGATGATAATTTTGGTAATGTCATGGAACACTTCTACGATAGCACATGTATGCCTGTCTTGATTTTGTCATAAAATTGTCATGGATCTACATGCATGATAGAAAACGTGACCTACTGTGACAAACACGTATCATTACGGAAGTGTCTTTTTTTGTAGTGTATGGACAGGAAGAAACGAGAGTTCCGCAACCTCACATAGGGAACAAGACTGTAGATGCTTATCAGTGAGACTTCCTTGACTTGTCCCGCTATGCTGAAGAAGATATCGCTACCGATGTTCGCAGACGGGAAAATTTCCATGAAGGACTCAACCCTGATATCAAGCTCGCACTCCTTGTTCAAGCACTGGTACAACGAGGTGCTATACAAACGTTTTTTAACCCCTTTCCGTGACGACATTTGGAACTGTCGCCAAGTGAGTGACTGCGATAGGGGGGTCCCTTCCCACACGACCCAGAAACCGTCAGGGATAGGAAGCCTTGATGCATATACAGTACTCCCTACTTGTTTGTGCTCGCATTGCCATCACAGTCGGTATTCTATGGTGCTACGTTTACGATACGTGGCCCATCACAAATGGTTCAACATTATTGAATGTGTATGATAAGCAGACAATCACACACATTCACTTTTCCCAAACCGTATGCCATAACTAATTAAGAAGATTAGCTAATTGCCGTACGAGCATCGGACACGATTACAAAACGTTGGACCGTCGTAACATCGTCGTACATGACAACTATCACACACACTATTCTTTGGTGCAACATTTACGATGCATAACACATCAGAAACAGTTCATGGTTGCGACATGTATGATAAGGCAACTATCACAAACGTTTAGTTTGCCTGCACCATTTGTGATATTGTCTGACACCGCACACGCTTTGCAAACAGCAACTGTGTGCATGCTTGCACACGTTTCCTCTCTGTGAACCATGTCGGGTTTTGGTGTATATCGCAAACATTTGTGTTTTACCAACCATGTGTGCCGTAATGACCTAGAGAGCGTAATTTCACCGTAATTTAATTGCTGCTATTTCAAATTGTACCAGATTTGAATTGGAATGTATGCTATAGCTTTATTCATATCCATCAGGCTCAAACAACCAATGCATTGTTCGATTCATAGGTACATATTTTCAAGAATTACATAAGAACCAAATAAAGAATGATGAACCACAATTGTATACTTTTACTATTAAAGACAGTAAAGAAAGAGGCGAAATACATTCTCGTTGCTGAACAAGGTGAAGCGGAATGCCCATATTGTGCCCTCCTCCATGCAGAAGGCACGCACGACTCTAGTCCAAACCCTTGTGATGGCCGACTGGCCATCCTTCACGGTCTTCATGAAAACACACTACAAGAAGTATGTCAACTTGTGACCTTCTCTCAGTGACCCCAGCTGAATTGGTCGTAAATCCACGGCCATTTCACTTGGAAGGGCTCAAACACTGAAATTGCCTTACACCAAATGGTCATAAAGCATACAAGAGTGGTCAACGACCTTCTTTCTACCTCATTACGACCAATATAAATGGTCATGAGGTTGTGAACATGGATGCATTGGTACTTAAGGTGTCACTCAAGGTGGGCTTGGGCCTCGGTAGAACGAGGCCACCTCCTTTTAAAAAAAATCTGTGTGCCATGTAGGCCTTGGCCCATCCAGAAAGAAATGTTGGATGCCCTCATATTACTGAAAAAAGCATATATTCGGCCCAACAAAAATGGGAAAATAACAAGTTTTTCATTAGAATAGGAAAATAATGAACTCCTTCGTGAATCTTGCTATATGGTTTAGCAATTAGAAAACTAAACGCGTAATTCAAAAAAAAATTAATGTTAATACGTATTTCAAAAAATGTAATCATGTGTCTAAAAAACTAAATGTGTGTATTTGAAAAGTTTCATGCATATAAAAATGATAATCATAAATAATATTAGATATGTATAAAAAAGTTGCATGTGTATGCCAAAATAATCATCTATACGTATATATGAAAATTTTACAATATATATATATATATATGGAAAAGTAGATAACAAAACAAGATTTTCTAAAAATGTTAATCATATATTTAATTTTTTCTAACCAATATCAACAATGTTTTATATGTATACAAAAATGTACAATGTGTAAAAACAAATATAGACATCAAAAGGTATGTATCAAAAGATGTTTTTTTTGTTAGAAATATATGAAAATATGTTAATCATGTATTTGAAAAAAGGTAAACATATATAAACCATATGTACAATGTGTCTTAAAAAATGTAGACATGTGTTCAAAATATTAGACATCAAAATATTTATTAAAAATGTTAATGATGTAACCAGAAACCGTTTAATATCTATAAAAATGTTTCTAGTGTACACAAATTTGTTCATAAAATGTGGTCTAATATTCTTGAAAAATGGAAAAAAAATTACAACAAATATTTGTAAGTTCTTCACAAAAAAACCATTTTGGAAACTCAAAAAATGGAAAATGAATATGTGGAAATTTGTCTTTTTCATGAGAGGTGGATCAAAAACTTTTTACACACAACCATTTGGTCAATTGTGCATTAAATATGGCCTCGTATTCCAGAAATTTGATTTGGTCCAATTTTGCAACAATTATTTGGTAGGTTCTTAAAAAACTTAATTTTGGGCGCTCGAAAAATGGAAAATGAATTTTTCGTCCAAAGAAAATGAAAACTCCCTTAGGCAACATTGTTTGCCATTCCAATATGCACCCTTGTACACAATATGAGATCATTTGAACAAACTATTCCACGAAGGTGGCTATAAGATTGATCATTTGGGTTGAAAGCCATTAATCTTCACACGCGTTAGCTCATTTCTGAGAACACTTTTTAAAAAGAATTTCCGTATTACAAGTTTCTGAGAACACTTTTTAAATTATTTCCGTATTATAAGTTTATTATTTTTCCTGGTAACTTGGCCACATATAATGACACAACAAGAAGGTTTTCCAATTTTTTGATTTTCTTTTGAATTTTTTATGCCCGTTTCAAAATGCGGTCAAAACGGCGGGTTTGGCCGTTCCTAGCTAATGGTTGAATGTTGGAAAACTTTTGGTGTTTTTCTGATTAAATAGATACTTATGTACCTAGAAATTAATTTCTGAAAAAATAAAGGGCAAACTATGAGGCAGCTGTCGTTCAAACTTGCCCTGCTTCCTCCTGAATCAGCGGAAATTTGTCTTTTTCACAAGAGGTGGATCAAAACTTTTGACACTCAACCATTTGGTCAATTGTGCATTAAATATGGCCTATTATTTTATAAAATGATTTGGTACAATTTTACAAGAAATATGTGGTAGGTCCTTAAAAAACTCATTTCGGGCACTCAAAAAAATGGAAAATGAATTTTTCGTCCAAAGAAAATGAAAAGTTCCTTAGGCAACATTGTTTGCCATTCCATGATGCATCCTTTTGCACAATATTAGATCATTGCAATAAAATATTCCATGAATGTGGCCATAAGATTGATCATTTGTCTTGAAGGCCATGAATCTTCACACATGATAGCTCATTTCTGAGAACACTTTTAAATAATTGCCGTCTTATAAGTTTATTGTTTTTCCTGGTCACTTGGTCACACATAATGACACAATACGAAGGTTTTACAATTTTTTGATTTTGTTTGAATTTTTTTATGCCTATTTCAAAATGCGGTCAAAATGGCGGGAATGACTGTTCCTAGCCAATGGTTGAATCTTGGCAAAAATTTGGTGTTTCTCTCATTAAATAGATACTTATGTACCTAGAAATTATTTTTTGAAAAAATAAAGAGCAAACTATGAGGTAGTTGTAGTTTAAACTTGACCCACTTGCAGCTGAGTCAGCGGAAAGTTGTCTTTTTCACGAGAGGTGGAATAAAACTTTTGACACTCAACCATTTGGTTAATTGTGCATTAAATATGGCCTAGTATTTTAGAAAAAATGATTTGGTACAATTTTACAACAAATGTATGGTAGGTCCTTCAAAAAATAAACTCATTTTGGGCACTTAGAAAATGGAAAATTGATTTTTCGTCCAAAGAAAATGAAAACTCCCTTAGGCAATATTGTTTTCCAATCCAAGATGCACCCTTGTGGACAATATGAGATCATTTGAACAAACTATGCCATGAATATGGCTATAAGATTGATCATTTAGGTTGAAAGCCATGAATCTTCACACACGTCAGATCATTTCTGAGAAAACTTTTTTAAAAGAATTTCTATATTACAAGTTTATTATTTTTCCTGGTAACTTGGTCACATATAATGACACAATGCGAAGGTTTTCCAATTTTTTGTTTTTTTGAATTTTTTATGCCCGTTTCAAAATGGGATCAAAACGGCAGGAATAACCATTCCTAGCTAGATGTTGAATCTTGGAAAAAAATTGGTATTTCTCTGATTAAATAGATACTTATGTACCTCGAAATGATTTTTTTTAAATAAAGAGCAAACTATGAGGTAGCTACTGTTCAAATTTGACCCGCTTCGAGCTGAATCGGCAAAAAATAGTCTTTTTCACGAGAGGTGGATCAAATTTGACCGGGTTTCTGTCGATTCATCATAATTTTGTGCATTTGACGAGAGGTGAATGCAATTTTTTTTGATTTCGTTTGAATTTTTGATGGCCATTTCAAAATGCGGTCAAAACGGCGGGAATGACCGTTCCTAGCCAATGGTTGAATCCTGGAAAACTTTTGGTGTTTCTCTGATTAAATAGATACTTATGTACCTAGAAGTTATTTTTTTGAAAAAATAAAGAGCAAACTATGAGGCAGTTGTAGTTCAATCTTGACCCACTTGCAATGGAATCGACGGAAATTTGTCTTTTTCATGAGAGGTGTATCGAAACTTTTGACACTCAACCATTTGGTTAATTGTGCATTAAATATGGCCTAATATTTTAGAAAAATGATTTGGTACAATTTTACAACAAATATATGGTAGGTATTTCAAAAAATAAACTCATTTTGGGCACTCAGAAAATGGAAAAATGATTTTGTTTGAATTTTTTATGGTCGTTTCAAAATGCGGTCAAAACGGCCGGGTTTCTGTCGATTCATCAGAATTTTGTGCATTTGACGAGAGGTGATTTCAATTTTTTGATTTTTTTTGAATTTTTGATGGTTGTTTCAAAATGCGGTCAAAACGGCGGGAATGACCGTTCCTAGCCAATGGTTGAATCTTGGAAAACTTTTGGTGTTTCTCTGATTAAATAGATACTTATGTACCTAGAAATTATTTTTTGAAAAAATAAAGAGCAAACTATGAGGCAGTTGTAGTTCAAACTTGACCCACTTGCAACTGAATCAGCGGAAATTTGTCTTTTTCACGAGAGGTGGATCAAAACTTTTGACACTCAACCATTTGGTCAATTGTGCATTAAATATGGCCTAGTATTTTAGAAAAAATGATTTGGTACAATTTTACAACAAATATATGGTACGTCCTTCAAAAAATAAACTCATTTTGGGCACTCAAAAAATGGAAAAATGATTTTTCGTCCAAAGAAAATGAAAACTCCCTTAGGCAATATTGTTTTCCATTCCAAGATGCACCCTTGTGCACAATATGTGATCATTTGAACAAACTATGCCATGAATGTGGCTATAAGATTGACCATTTGGGTTGAAAGCCATGAATCTTCACACACGTTAGCTCATTTCTGAGAACACTTTTTTAAAAGAATTTCCGTATTACAAGTTTATTATTTTTCCGGGTAACTTGGTCACATATAATGACACAATGCGAAGGTTTTCCAATTGTTTGTTTTTTTTTTGAATTTTTTATGCCCGTTTCAAAATGGGATCAAAACGGCGGGAATGACCGTTCCTAGCTAGATGTTGAATCTTGGAAATTTTTTGATATTTCTCTGATTAAGTAGATACTTATGTACCTAGAAATGATTTAAAAAAATAAAGAGCAAACTACGAGGTAGCTACAGTTCAAATTTGACCCGCTTCTAGCTGATTCGGCAGAAATTTGTCTTTTTCACGAGAGGTGGATCAAACTTTTTACACCAAAAAATTTGGTCAATTGTGCATTAAACATTGCCTAATATTTTAGAAAATTGATTTGGTCCAATTTTGCAACAAATATGTGGTAGGTCCTTCACAAAAAAAGTCATTTTGGACACTCGAAAAATGGAAAATGAATTTTTTTGTCCAAAGAAAATGAAAACTTCCTTAGGCAACATTGTTTGCCATTCCAAAATGCACCCTTGTGCAAAATATGATATCATTTAAAGAAACTATGCCATGAATGTGGCCATAAGATGATTTTTCTATGCGTGTTTCAAAATGCGATCAAAACGGTGGGTATGACCGTTCATAGCTAGGGGTGAAATCATCCATAACTCTTTCTGTATCTATGATGAAATAGCTACTTATGTATCAATAAAATATTTTTCAAAAAATAAAAAGCAAACAAGGAAGCATCTGTAGTTCAAATTTGACCGGGTTTTTGTTGATTTGTCAGAATTTTGTGAATTTGATGAGAGGTGAATGCATTTTTTTAACATGCAAACATTTAGTTAATTAAACATACAATATTGTCTAATATTTTTGAAAATTGGTGCGGTCCAATTTTGAAACAAATATTGGGTATGTTCTTCTCAAAAGAGAGACGAATAATAAACCGATTGAAAAAAAGAGATAAAAAAGACAAAGGTGTGTTGGATGAGGGGAGGGTTTTGGAGCATTGGATGTAGGTGGAATGGATGGCTAAGATTTGTTTTAGGGGAGGGATCTTTGGCCTCGCATGTGATTGGCTGGCTGCCAGAGTCAAAAGAAACGAGAGAGAAAAAAGGAGAAAGACGGAAACCCCATGACCCCACTCTTCTCGCCAGCCCCATCTCTCTCTCCCCCGTGAGTCCTCTCCGTCGCTGCAACCTATGGCGCCTGATCCGGTGAGTTTTGGCGGCAATCGGTGGCTCCCGGTGCACCACTGTGACCCCCTACCTCTGCTTCATCCTCCCTCGGACCAGATCCGACGCGCGCATCCTACAGCGGCTACGTGCCACCGTCCGACGGCTAGGGTTTCGACTTACTTGTCGCGGGCGAGGCTCCTCTGGTCATTAGCCGCCTTGACATGGATGGATCCGCGGCGTGGCAGCGAGGGCCTCCCTCTTCTAACCTCCATCGATGGCCATGGCAAGGTGAGCTCTCTTCTTCTTTTGATTACCATGTTTTCCCCTTGGTTTGATTCGATTAGGTCTGGGGCTGTAGGTTCGGTTCGATTTGATCTGGGACACGTAGCGGCAGCGGCAGCAGCAGATCGTGAACCCCCTCCTCCGAACTGGCCCTCCCATCGGCCATCGCGCAGCCACCGGCCCCCACTGTCCGCTAAGGTTGAGGACACCGGGCCTGAACCACGGATGCCCCGAGCCGCCGGACCCGGATCACGGACACCTGCCTCGTCTCCTTCGACTTGGACTAGGGCACCGCTGCTCCCGTCTCCAGTCCCTCGTCTCCTCCGGCACTAGTTATTGTCCCCGCTTCCAGTGTCGGTCCTGACCTCGTGGGTGGTGGCCTCGTGGGTGAGTTCCTAGAGTTGAATCCTTGCTTCCTGGTTTCCGCTTATACATTGAATCTCTAAAATTGTTGTCTATGTTATATAGTGTATGCTTGCTTGCATAGCTATGTACTGTCAAATAGAGTGCATGCTTGCTTGCTGTCCATTCAACATGGGAATCGGGCTAGTTTGGCATGTTACCTTTATATATTTGATCATGTAGTTGTTGTCCTATATAACGTTGGTTCATCTCTTGGCAGTCTTGTGGGAAGTGGGATTAGGGGGTTTATTCTGATTGGGTGGCTAGGATCAATGTGCTATCACCCGGTCGCCAGCTCACATGTGCTTGTGATTGCATACATGTGGTGCATGGTGCCTGGCATTCGTCCTGTTATGTTAGTTAGTCACAGTTTTGTCTGTTCATGAAAAATTAAGGTAATGTGGTGCACGTATGATTGCTACTCTCCAGTACTTTTAGCTTGGACCACATGAAACTAACAGTATTGGTAGTGTTTGTCTTATTACAATAGCAGCCGACACTCGCTGATGTGAGATCCCTTAGTAGTGGAGCTATGATTTTAACCCTGTGGCTATAAGTGGTCACTAATCAGGAGGAGTACATGTCCTAGTCCTACTTCATTGTAGGACTTCATGTGATTATTAGTTATTTTTAACCAATGCTAGTCCTAGCATGTGTAGTCTGTGTGGTGATGTTCTTTAGATTGCAGCAAGCAAGAACATGATCAGAACATATTAGTATGACATTTGATCTTAGCTTATTGGTCCTAGCTATAAATCCATATATTTTGCAATAATATTTTTGTTTGATTTGCTCATATTATTTGCAATCTACAGTAGTAGTTGTACTTTGATTTCACTGTAATCTACAGTAGTAGATTTTTTCTTGTAAAGCTTCTTTGCCCTGTATTTGATTGCTCTTCTGGATTCGTGGGTACTGAATCTCGGGTGCATGCTAGAGGCTAGAGCTGCAGGAGGTTCAGTTACATGCTCTTTAGTTTTTTTCGTCAATGCTATGTTATGGTAGTCCATCCTGTACGTTTCCAGGTTTTCTAACTATATGCAAAACTTCCTGTAGGCTCGGTCAGGGATGCTCCACCAGCATCCTGATGCTTGGCGGTGAACGGCAAGGACTTCCTCGTGCACGAGGTGTCTTCTAAGATCTACGGCGACAAGGTAATCTCACTCTCTTAAACCCTAGTTGTTTTGTGCGTGTGGTTGCTGCAGATGGTGGTCTGTGTGGAGGGGGCACCCTAGAACACACAAGTTGATTGTTTAGCTGTGTGCGGTGCCCCCCGCCACAGATTTCCACCTCAGTCATATCGTATTAGAGCTTAGGCGAAGCCCTGCGTTGGTAACTTCATCATCACCGTCATCACGCCGTCGTGCTGATGAAAATCTCCCTCGACCTCAGCTAGATCTAGAGTTCGTGGGACATCACCGAGTTGAATGTGTGCAGATCGCGGAGGTGATGTACCTTCGGTGCTAGGATCGGTCGGATCGTGAAGAAGTACGACTACATCAACAGTGTTATCATAACACTTCCACTTACGGTCTAGGAGGGTACGTGGACAACACTCTCCCCTCTCGTTGCTATGCATCACCTAGATGGATCTTGCGTGGGCGTAGGAATTTTTTTGAAATTACTGCGTTCCCAACACCCTGGTCATCAGATCAGTTTCAGGAATTAAACTATGTCGATGATATCCGAGGAGATTTGATCTTCGAAGGGTTCGCGGCCCTAATTACCGCTCTGGCCTTAGATCCAGAGCAGGCCAATAGGTCCGAAGATGGGAGTCTAGAGCCTGTCAGACTCTCTACACTTATGGAGCTTGCTGTCGGAGAAGCACCGGACACTCCACCGGACTCTAGGTCCGAACTCTCGAGGTCCGTGTCAAGCAGGCGCCGCCAGGAGACTCCGACTCCGGACAGCCCCACAGACTCTCGTTTCTCTGTCCAACCCTCACCTTTAAACGAGGCCATGGACTTAATGCGATCAGTCACCATTACGGAAGGATCACTTCCGAACTATGCCCAGCCCAGACTAGGGGCTGAGAGCGGGGAATTTTGCGTCCCACCCACCACCCACTTCTTAGCCACTGTCGAAAATTTAACCGACATGTTGGATTACGCCTCCGAAGACATCGACGGTATGGGATGCCGAAGACGAACAAGGCCAAGACCCTCTGTTTACCGAACGATGGACGACCACCTCCACATACGACGTGTACATGGTGGACACACCTAAAGAGGATGGCGACGACGGCAACGAGAATCCAGTTGAGGACAAGCCTGCTGAAGCACCTCCAAAACATCGACACCAGCGGCGCCGCTCAAAATCACGTCGCTAAAAAGACAGCAATACCGGCACCGAAGAGAATAACACTCCAGAGAATGCCGAAGACCCTAAAGCCCCTGTAAAGCCAACACCCGAACAAGATGATTGGGAGGATGGGCAAGTAAACCCAAACGATCTTGTCGGGAACGAGGACTCGCATGATAGTAAGTACCTACCGATCTCCGAAGAGGATGTGAGTCTCGGTGACGAAGACTTCATCGTGCCAGAGGAACCCCTCGAACAAGAGCGCTTTAAGCGTTGGCTAATCACCACTGTGAGAAGCCTGAAAAAGAAGCAGCAACAGCTTCAAGCTGATCAGGATTTGCTCAATGACAGATGGACTAATGTCCTGGCAGTCGAGGAATACGGCCTCGCACCCCAAAGAGCTACCCGAACACAAGCTACTGCCACAATTTAACGACGAGGCCCCGGAGCCCATACCGCCAATCTGCGATGCTAACAGACTTGACCGACCGACGCGTGGCCGGGACATAGCGGCAACTCAAGCTGAACACCATCCCGCACCACCTTGCTATAGAGGCAGAGAAACAGCGGCCCCAGGATACACCTATGACCTATGAAAGGACCTGGACAATAGAGCCGGTCAGACCAGATCAATCTATGGATCAAGGGGGCGTGCTCCAACACGCGAGGATGGCCATCAGACTTGGCATGACAGACACAACCTCACATGGGCCGAAAACCGCATACGGCCTCCATCCGAACTACGCCGTGATGTCGCCCGGTATAGAGGTGCCGCACACCCCCTATGCTTCACCGACGAAGTAATGGAACATCAGTTCCCATAAGGGTTTAAACCCGTTAACATCGAATCATACGACGACATGACAGATCATGTAGAATGGATAGAAGATTTTCTTCTCCATATTCACATGGCTCGCGGTGACGATCTACATGCCATCAAGTACCTCCCGCTCAAATTAAAGGGACTAGCTCGGCACTGGTTAAACAGCCTCCCAGAGAATTCTATCGGCACCTGGGAAGATCTGGAAAATGCCTTTAGAGACAACTTCCAGGGTACCTATGTACGGCCTCCAGACGCCGATGACCTCAGTCACATAGTTCAGCAACCCGGAGAGTCAGCCCGGAAACTATGGACAAGGTTCTTAACTAGAAAGAACCAAATTGTTGACTGTCCGGACGCCGAAGCCCTAGCGGCCTTTAAACACAGCATCCGGGACGAATGGCTCGCCCGACACCTCGGCCAAGAGAAGCCAAAGTCCATGGCAGCCCTTACAACACTCATGACCCGCTTTTGTGCTGGAGAGGATAGTTGGTTACCCGCAACAACAATGGTACCAGCGACGCGGGTACCTCCGAAACCAGAAACAGCAACGACAGGCCCCAATGCAACAAACACAAGCGTCAAAGCAACAATGATAATACCGAAGACATAGCGGTCAATGCCGGATTTAGTGGCTCTAAATGCGGTCAACAAAAGAGGCCATTCAAAAAGAATAAAGGTGGTTCATCTAACTTGGACCGAATACTCGACTGACCTTGCCAAATTCATGGCACCCACGCAAACCTGCCAACCATACCCACAGAAGCTGTTGGGTCTTCAAACATGCCGGTAGTCTAAATACCGAACATAAGGAGAAGGGGTCGCCTAGCGAGGACGAGGACGAACCTCATCTGCCGAATACAGGGGGATAGAAGAAATTTCTCCCCGAAGTCAAAATGGTGAATATGATATACGCTACTCATATCCCCAAACGGGAGCGCAAGCGTGCTCTGAGGGATGTCTATGCGATAGAGCCAGTCGCCCCAAAATTCAACCCTTGGTTAGCCTGCCCGATCACTTTCGATCGCAGAGACCATCCGACTTGTATCTGTCATGGAGGCTCGACCGCATTGGTCCTCGACCCAATTATCGATGGATTCCACCTTACACGAGCCCTCATGGACGGTGGTAGCAGTCTTAACTTGCTTTATTGGGACACGGCCCTTAAAATGGGTATTGATTCGTCAAGAATTAAACCCACCAAAACTAGCTTTAAAGGAGTAATACCTAGAGTAGAGGCCCATTGCACGGGCTCAATCACATTGGAAGTCATCTTCAGCTCGCCAGACAACTTCCGAAGCGAGGACTTGATCTTCGACATCGTCCCCTTCCGCAGTGGCTATCATGCACTGCTCGGACGAACCGCGTTTGCTCGCTTCAATGAGATCCCGCACTATGCCTACCTCAAACTCAAGATGCCCGGACCCCGCGGTGTCATAACAGTCAATGGAAACACGAACCGCTCCCTTCGTACAGAGGAGCACACCGCGGCCCTTGCGGCGGAAGTCCAGAATAGCCTTATCAGGCCAAATACTACATCGGCAGTCAAGCCCCCGGACACTGTTAAACGTGTCTGGACCACCCTGCAGAGCGATAATCAAGACCATTAGGAGCTCGATTAGCAGTTCGGCCTCCGTCTCAGCCCCAACCGCATCGCGGCATATGTACCACGCGTACATAACTACGCACTAAAGATACCATGGGCAAAGATGGAGGCATATTAAAAATAAAATCCACAATACGGCTCGACCCTATGTGGACCCCCATATCATTTCTATTTTCCTTATTTTTCTTTTTAAGGTTCCTTAAACCCACATCAACTTTTGATGGTACCAAGGGCATCGTTTCCAGTCCCTTTATGAAAAACCGATCATTGATCCTCTTGAAGGATCACACACCAAGGAGCAACACTGCGCAGACGTGCGGTAGAGTATCTAAAGATATTTAAAGATCTCCTCTTCCTCTTTATGACCCGTACACAGCTTTCCCTGGTATTTGGCATGTAATATAGCATGTATGCTTGTCACATCATTTGTAAAAATACGTTTTGACATATCAATCAGACTGTAATGAAAACAGTCTTTTGCCTAACACACTCGGTACTAGCTTATTTCCTAATCTGTATTCCTTCTTTTTTTCTCGTCTGATTGGTACGACCTAAATCGCCAGGGGCTCCATTCGGCCACGTACATGTATTAAAAATAAAATAAGTCTGAAACACTTTTACTGTGCAAATTCAGCGTCACGAATATAGCATTATATGCATCGGCTCTGAATCATGTCTTTGGTCAATAGTTGGGTTGCCCGGCTCCTGCGGTTATTTCCTTACGTTCCACTTTTTGGCTAAGGCGGTAAAGGGAGAACTACTGCGATTGTGTTTTCAGCTCATCTGGATAAACACCTTAGTAGAGAAATCCGAAAACTGGCTGTCATGGTGTGGCGAGAGTTGGTCAGCTATTCGGCGACTAACTACAAATCTCTTGCGATTTTGCCTGCATTATGCAAAGGACTGGTCTATGCTCGGTCAGGCGTCTACAGCACCCAAGTTCAGATAATCGAGCAACACCAGAGTTTGCGCCTATAAACCTCATTGTCAAACTCCTATGGCTAAGTGAGAGCGATAAAGCCACATAGTCCGATTGCCTAGTTCGCCGCACTAACACCTCCTTCAAGGACCACGTTCGTTGGGTCAAGTGTGTCTAGGTGCCATTCCGAACACCCTCGTACTACCTATGTGGGGGCTAAAGCCGATGACTGGCCAACTCTCAGATAACGTAAACAACTGCATAGGAGGAAAGGATTTCAAAGTAAAACAAGCAACACATTATACATAAGCCTTGTTTTATAATACAAAGTACGGGCATTACAGGTACATTCATTCGAAAATAGTGTCCTTCAAACACTGGCCCTCTACAGTGCGGGAACCCTCCAAGACTTCATCGAAATACCGCTCCGGCGTGCAGTGCTCTTTTCCCGCGGGCGGTCCCTCGGTTGCCATCTTGACAGCATTCATCTTCGCCCACTACACCTTGACACGGACGAAGGTCATCCGGGCACCTTCAATATAGGCCGACTGCTTTATGACATCAAGCTGAGGGCAGGTGCTGATGAGCCGCTTGACGAGCCCGAAGTAACTGCTGGGTATGGGTTTGGCTAGCCAAAGTCGGAATATAACATCCTTCATGGCCAGTTCGGCCACCCTATGCAGCTTAGTCAGCTGCTTCAGCTGATCGCTGAAGGGCATCGGATGCTCTGGTGCAAGGTACTGCGACCAGAACAACTTCTCCGCTGAACTCCCCTCTTCGGCTCGAAAGAACTCCACAGCATCGGCAATACTCTAGGGTAGATCCACAAACGCCCCTGGAGAGATCCAAACACGGGTCAATAATGTGTACCTCCTCCTTACAAATTTTCTTTGCATGTTAAAGGCCTTACCTGCCCCGATCTGCTTTGCTTCTTGGATCTCCCGGCAGGCGCCTTGGGCTTCAACCTGGGCTTCCTTCACGCTTTGGAGGGCCTCGGCAAGTTCGGAATCTCGATCCGAAAGCTTCCGCTCTACGGACTCACATTTGCCTATGGCATCCTTGAGCTCTTGCTGAACTTCCTCCACCCGTGATTCTTGCTTTTGGCGGGCGGCTCGTTCCCCCTCCACCTCCTTCTTGGCCTTGGCCAGCGCGTTTTTGAGGGTCTCGACAAGACTCAGCAAGATAGCACAGCAACAAGCCATATCATGTCAAATGTGAATCACATACCGTGCTTCTCCGCCAACAGTTTGTTGGTGCGGATGAGTTCTTCATTGGCCCGCTCTAGCCGCCACTTTAGTTCAAAAACTTCATCGGCATGGGCAGCTGCTGCCAACTTTAATGATTGTTTATTCAAATACACATGTATGTTAATCTCCTGCGAAAAATATGCGATCCTCTGTTCATCTTTTTCTTCACGAACGCGGAATGGAGTCTCAGGGGCTACTAACTATACACATGCATTCTGTTTATTTAAGCACACGTACCTCAAAGCCTGTCAGAAGGCTAGTATAGGCCTTGTTCAATCCGCTCTTAGCGGACCAAACCTTTTCAACCACCGCACCCATAAGGGTACGATGTTCTTGAATGATGGAGGCGCTCTGAAGCGCTTCCATCAGAGTGTTCGGCGCCTCCGGATTAAGAGAGGTCGCCGGAGGAATCGACGCACCCCCTTCTTTCGAAGGAGGCTGCTCACCTGATTCCAGAGACGTAGTGGCCTCCAGAATGATATTTGGTTGGGGGCCGAATTGGGCATGGCCCCCATCGCCAGTCTCCATGGGGGTCAGCTCCCCCATGTTCTCGGCTGCAGAGGTATTGCCCTCTGACGCCACCTTGATGGTTTCCCGCACCTCTCCGTGTCCGGGAGAGTCCCTTCGGGACAACACTTCGGTGTTGTCCATGGCAGTGGGTGGAGAGGCCGATGGAGGCGAATCGCTCGCCATCATGTCGGAACCCAGTGAATTCCTAGAGAACGATGATTGCTGGGGAAGATCGCGGGCCGGACTACAATACATGATTCTGTGCGCTAGAATCACAAGGCATAAGCCGGATACATATGTTATCCTTAAATACTTATGATTTGGCCGAAGGCTTCGGCCGAGGGTTCCATTCGGGGACGACTTCGGTGTTCGATTCCAAATCGTCTGAAAGGGAGAGTTTCCCCTTCTTGGACGCTTCCGCCTCTAGATCTGCGGAAACTCCCCTTTTTTTCTTCCCCCCCCCCCTTGGGGGAGAATTGTGCTCCTCCTCTTCCTCCTTGTCTTCATCATGGGAGGTGAGAGCTTCGGTGTCTTCGGATGATATGTCCGAAGCACCTTTTCGGTGAAGGCCACTTCGGACCTCCTTTCCCTTCTTCTTGGCCTTCTTTTCCGGGCCTGGTACGGCACCGGAACCAGCATCTTCGCCAGAAGAGGAATAGCTGGGTCTTCGAGCAGGGGAGCCAGACACTTGATCCACTCTGCCTTCTTCGTCCAGCCCTAGGAGACAAGCGGAGGGGTTGAACTTACTCCTTGGATCTACAAATCAAGGAGTGGCTGGGTGAGCTAGTCATGGACGAGGTCTTCGGTCGTTGGCGGCCATGACTTTTGGGACTTGAACAACAGTTTCCATATATCTTCGTGCTTCATGCCAAAGAACCGCTGCAAGGTCTGAGGACTTGCCGGATCGAACTCCCACATATGGGAAGTCCGGCATTGGTAGGGGAGAATCCAGCGAAATAGCATCACCTGGATCACGCTGGCAAGGCTGGTGTTCTTGTCCACCATGATCTTGACGCGCTTTTGCAGCATCATCACCTCGTTGGATGACGCCCAATCTAGGCTCTTCTTGAGCCATGATGTGAGCCGCATTGGCAGACCGGTTTTGAACTCAGGAGTGGCGGCCCATGAGGCGTCGCGAGGTTCCGTAACATAGAACCACTCCTGTTGCCACCCATTCATGGTCTCTATGAAGGTCCCCTTGGTCCACGTGACGTTAGGGAGCTTGCTCACCATGGCGCCGCCGCACTCCGCTTGTAGACCCTCGACCACCTTCAGCTTCACATTGAATACCTTGAGCCATAGGCCGAAGTGGGGGGATGCGGAGGAACGCCTCACACACGACGATGAACGTCGAAATGTTGAGGAATGAATTTGGGGCTAGATCATGGAAATCTATCCCGTAATAGTACATGAGTCCACGGACGAAAGGGTGGAGAGGAAACCCTAGCCCGCGAAGGAAGTGGGGAATGAATACTACCCTCTCATTGGGTTCTGGTGTGGGAATGATCTACTTTTTGGCAGGGAGCCGATGGACGATTTACTTGGCTAAATACCCCGCCTCCCAGAGTTCTTTGATGTGCTCCTCCATGATGGAGGCCATCCACTTGCCTTGTGCTCCAGATCCGGACATGGTTGGAGCGTTTGTTGGGGACAGAAAGGGTTGAAGCTTGGGCGTTGGAGCTCGAGAGCAGATGGGCTAAGGAGGAAGAAGGCGTGGGGTAAAAAGGTGGATCTTCATCTCCTTATAAAGGTAGTGAATATCAAGCGTCCCCCCATGAGCCTCAAAACTCGCCTACTCCTCAGGAGTCGTGCGAGTGGCACTGTTGGATTACTCAAATCTGTATTGATGAGAATCCTGCAATAAGGGGACACGATCTCTGCTTTGACAAGACATGTCAATGAATATCGCGTCTCGAAACACAAAAAGGGAGGTTGGAAAATGGTTCAAAATAATAATAAGGCCGGAGCACAATACATCACTGAAAAAGTTTTCAGAAGACATAATCTATTTTTGTTTAAAGTGTTTTGCCCTCGTGGCCTAGGGTTGCAACTATTGTATAGAGCCGGATATAGTTATTTTGATCAACTACTTTGGAGTATTCGGAGGAGGAACCTGCCTTGCAATGCCGAAGACAATCTGCGCGCCGGACACATCATCATTGAAGCCTGGTTCAGGGGCTACTGAGGGAGTCCTGGATTAGGGGGTCCCCGGGCGTCCGGGCTATGTGACATGGGTCGGACTGGTGGGCCGTGAAGATACAAGATAAAAGGCTTCCCCCGTGTCCGGATGGGACTCTCCTTGGCATGGAAGGCAAGCTTGGCATTCCGATATGAAGATTCCTTTTTTGTAAACCGACTCTGTACAAACCCTATCCCCCTCCGGTATCTATATAAACCGGAGGGTCTAGTCCGTAGTGTTGGGGAACGTAGTAATTTCAAAAAAATTCCTACGCACACGCAAGATCATGGTGATGCATAGCAACGAGAGGGGAGAGTGTGATCTACGTACCCTCGTAGACCGACAACGGAAGCGTTAGCACAACGCGGTTGATGTAGTCGTACGTCTTCATGGCCCGACCGATCAAGCACCGAAACTACGGCACCTCCGAGTTTTAGCACACGTTCAGCTCGATGACGATCCCCGGACTCCGATCCAGCAAAGTGTCGGGGAAGAGTTCCGTCAGCACGACGGCGTGGTGACGATCTTGATGTACTACTGTCGCAGGGCTTCGCCTAAGCACCGCTACAATATTATCGAGGATTATGGTGGAAGGGGGCACCGCAAACGGCTAAGACTACGATCACGTGGATCAACTTGTGTCTAGAGGTGCCCCCTTGCCCCCGTATATAAAGGAGCAAGGGAGGAGGAGGCCGGCCCTAGGAGGGGGCGCGCCAAGTGTGGAGTCCTACTAGGACTCCCTAGTCCTAGTAGGATTCCACCTCCCATATGGAATAGGAAAAGAGGAAGGGAAAAGGAGAAGGAAGGAAGGGGGCGCCCCCCTTCCCTCGTCCAATTCGGACCAGCCCAAGGGGAGGGGTGTGGCCACCCTTGAGGCCCTTTTTCTTCTTTCCCGTATGGCCCAATAAGGCCCAATACGTATTCCCGTAACTCTCCGGTACTCCGAAAAATACCCGAATCACTCGGAACCTTTCCGATGTCCGAATATAGTCGTCCAATATATCGATCTTTACGTCTCGACCATTTCGAGACTCCTCGTCATGTCCCCGATCTCATCCGGGACTCCGATCTCCTTCGGTACATCAAAACTCATAAACTCATAATATAACTAACATCGAAACCTTAAGCATGCGGACCCTACGGGTTCGAGAACAATGTAGACATGACCGAGACACATCTCCAGTCAATAACCAATAGCGGAACCTGGATGCTCATATTGGCTCCCACATATTCTACGAAGATCTTTATCAGTCAGACCGCATAACAACATACGTTGTTCCCTTTGTCATCGGTATGTTACTTGCCCAAGATTCGATCGTCGGTATCTTAATACCTAGTTCAATCTCGTTACCGGCAAGTCTCTTTACTCGTTCCGTAATACATCATCTCACAACTAACTCATTAGTTGCAATGCTTGCAAGGCTTATGTGATGTGCATTACCGAGAGGGCCCAGAGATACCTCTCCGACAACCGGAGTGACAAATCCTAATCTCGAAATACGCCAACCCAACATGTACCTTTGGAGACACCTGTAGAGCTCCTTTATAATCACTCAGTTACATTGTGACGTTTGGTAGCACACAAAGTGTTCCTCCGGCAAACGGGAGTTGCATAATCTCATAGTCATAGGAACATGTATAAGTCATGAAGAAAGCAATAGCAACATACTAAACGATCGGGTGCTAAGCTAATGGAATGGGTCATGTCCATCACATCATTCTTCTAATGATGTGATCCCGTTAATCAAATAACAACTCTTTTGTTCATGGTTAGGAAACATAACCATCTTCGATTAACGAGCTAGTCAAGTAGAGGCATACTAGTGACACTCTGTTTGTCTATGTATTCACACATGTATTATGTTTCCGGTTAATACAATTCTAGCATGAATAATAAACATTTTTATCATGATATAAGGAAATAAATAATAACTTTCTTATTGCCTCTAGGGCATATTTCCTTCAATCTCCCACTTGCACTAGAGTCAATAATCTAGTTCACGTCGCCATGTGATTCAACACTAATAGTTCACATCACCATGTGATTAACACCCATAGTTCACATCGTCATGTGACCTATACCCAAAGGGTTTACTAGAGTCAATAATCTAGTTCACATCGTTTATGTGATTAACACCCAAAGAGTACTAAGGTGTGATCATGTTTTTCTTGTGAGATAATATTAGTCAACGGGTCTGTCACATACAGATCCGTAAGTATTTTGTGAATTCTATGTCTACAATGCTCTGCTTGGAGCTACTCTAGCTAATTGCTCCCACTTTCAATATGTATCTAGATCGAGACTTAGAGTCATCCAGATCTGTGTCAAAACTTGCATCGACGTAACTTTTTACGACGAACCTTTTTGTCACCTCCATAATTGAGAAATATTTCCTTATTCCACTAAGGATAATTTTGACCGCTGTCCAGTAATCTACTCTTAGATCACTATTGTACTCCCTTGCTTAACACAGTGTAGGGTATATAATAGATCTGGTACACAGCATGGCATACTTTATAGAACCTATGTCTGAGGCATAGGGAATGACTTTCATTCTCTTTCTATCTTCTGTCGTGGTCGGGCTTTGAGTCTTACTCAATTTCATACCTTGTAACACAGCCAAGAACTCTTTCTTTGACTGTTCCATTTTTGAACTACTTCAAAATATTGTCAAGGTATGTACTCATTGAAAAAACTTATCAAGCGTCTTGATCTATCTCTATAGATTTTGATGCTTAATATGTAAGCAGCTTCACCGAGGTTTTCTTTGAAAAAAAATCCTTTTAAACACTCCTTTATGCTTTGCAGAATAATTCTACATTATTTCCGATCAAGAATATGTCATACACATATACTTATCAGAAATGCTGTAGTGCTCCCACTCACTTTCTTGTAAATACAGGCTTCACCGCAAGTCTGTATAAAACTATATGCTTTGATCAACTTATCAAAGCGTATATTCCAACTCCGAGATGCTTGCACCAGTCCATAGATGGATTGCTGGAGCTTGCATATTTTGTTAGCACCTTTAGGATTGACCAAAACCTTCTGGTTGCATCATATACAACTCTTCTTTAAATCCATTAAGGAATGTAGTTTTGTTTATCCATTTGCCAGATTTCATAAAATTGCGGCAATTGCTAACATGATTTGGACAGACTTAAGCATCGTTACGAGTGAGAAAATTTCATCATAGTCAACACCTTGAACTTTGTCAAAACCTTTTTCGACAAGTCTAGCTTTGTAGATAGTAACAGTACTATCAGCGTCCGTCTTCCTCTTGAAGATCAATTTATTTTCTATGGCTTGCCGATCATCGGGCAAATCCATCAAAGTCCATACTCTGTTCTCATACAAGGATCATATCTCAGATTTCATGGCCTCAAACCATTTCGCGGAATCTGGGCTCATCATCGCTTCCTCATAGTTCGCAAGTTCGTCATGGTCTAGTAACATGACTTCCAGAACAGGATTACCGTACCACTCTGGTGCGGATCTCACTCTGGTTTACCTACGAGATTCGGTAGTAACTTGATCTGAAGTTACATGATCATCATCATTAGCTTCCTCACTAATTGGTGTAGTAGTCACAAGAACAGATTTCTGTGATGAACTACTTTCCAATAAGGGAGAAGGTACAATTACCTTATCAAGTTTTCTACTTTCCTCCTACTCACTTCTTTCGAGAGAAACTCCTTCTCTAGAAAGTTTCCAAATTTAGCAACAAAAAGTCTTGCCTTTCGGATCTGTGATAGAAGGTGTATCCAATAGTTTCCTTTGGATATCCTATGAAGACGCACTTCTCCGATTTAAGTTTGAGCTTATCAAGTTGAAACTTTTCACATAAGCATTGCAACCTCAAACTTTAAGAAACGACAGCTTATGTTTCTTGCTAAACCATAGTTCATACGGTGTCATCTCAAACGGATTTAGATGGTGCCCTATTTAACGTGAATGTAGTTGTCTCTAATGCATAACCCCAAAACAATAGCGGTAAATCTGTAAGAGACGTCATAGATCGCACCATATCAAATAAAGTATGATTACGACGTTCGAACACACCATTACACTGTGGTGTTCCAGGTGGCGTGAGTAGTGAAACTATTTCACATTGTTTTAACTGAAGACCAAACTCGTAATTCAAATACTCGTCTCCACGATCAGATCATAGAAACTTTATTTTCTTGTTACGATGATTTTCCACTTCACTCTGAAATTCTTTGAACTTTTCAAATGTTTCAGACTTATGTTTCATCAAGTAGATATACTCACATCTGCTCAAATTATCTGTGAAGAACAGAAAATAATGATACCTGTCGCGAGCCTCAATATTCATCGGACCACATACATCAGTATGTATGATTTCCAACAAATCTTTTGCTCGCTCCATTGTTCCGAAGAACGGAGTCTTAGTCATCTTGCCCATGAGGCATGGTTCACAAGCATCAACTGATTCATAATCAAGTGATTCCAAAAGCCCATCAGCATGGAGTTTCTTCATGCGCTTTACACCAATATGACCTAAACGGCAGTGCCACAAATAAGTTGCACTATCATTATTAACTTTGCATCTTTTGGTTTCAATATTATGATTATGTGTATCACTATGATCGAGATCCAATGAACTATTTTCATTGGGTGTGTAACCATATAAGGTTTTATTCCTGTAAACAGAACAACAATTTATTCTCTTACTTAAATGAATAACCGTATTACAATAAACATGATCAAATCATATTCATGCTCCACGCAAACACCAAATAACACTTATTTAGGTTCAACACTAATCCCGAAATTATAGGGAGTGTGCGATGATGATCATATCAATCTTGGAACCACTTCCAACACACATCGTCACTTCACCCTTAACTAGTCTCTGTTTATTATGCAACTCCCGTTTCCAGTTATTAATCTTAGCAACTGAACTAGTATCAAATACTGAGGGGTTGCTATAAACATAGTAAAGTACACATCAATAACATGTATATCAAATATACTTATGTTCACTTTGCCATCCTTCTTATCCGCCAATTACTTGGGGTATTTCCGCTTCCAGTGACTAGTCCCTTTGTAGTAGAAGCACTTAGTCTCAGGCTTAGGACCAGACTTGGGCTTCTTCACTTGAGCAGCAACTTGCTTGCTGTTCTTCTTGAAGTTCCCCTTCTTCCCTCTGCCCTTTTCTTGAAACTAGTGGTCTTGTCTACCATCAACACTTGATGTTTTTATCGATTTCTACCTTCATCAATTTCCGCATTACGAAGAGCTTGGGAATCGTTTCTGTTATCCCTTGCATATCATAGTTCATCACGAAGTTCTACTAACTTGGTGATGGTGACTAGAGAATTCTGTCAATCACTATCTTATCTGGAAGATTAACTCCCACTTGATTCAAGCGATTGTAGTACTCAGACAATCTGAGCACATGCTCACTAGTTGAGCGATTCTCCTCCATCTTTTAGCTATAGAACTTGTTGGAGACTTCATATCTCTCAACTCGGGTATTTGCTTGAAATATTAACTTCAACTCGTGGAACATCTCATATGCTCCATGACGTTCAAAACGTCTTTGAAGTCCCGATTCTAAGCCATTAAGCATGGTGCACTAAACTATCAAGTAGTCATCATATTGAGCTAGCCAAACGTTCATAACGTCTGCATCTGCTCCTACAATAGGTCCGTCACCTAGCGGTGCATCAAGGACATAATTCTTCTGTGCAGCAATGAGGATAAACCTCAGATCATGGATCCAATCCGCATCATTGCTACTAACATCTTTCAACACAATTTTCTCTAGGAACATATCAAAATAAACACAGGGAAGCAACAACGCGAGCTATTGATCTACAACATAATTTGCAAAATACTACCAGGACTAAGTTCATGATAAATTTAAGTTCAATTTAATCATATTACTTAAGAACTCCCACTTAGATAGACATCCCTCTAATCCTCTAAGTGATCACGTGATCCAAATCAACTAAACCATGTCCGATCATCACGTGAGATGGAGTAGTTTCATTGGTGAACATCACTATGTTGATCATATCTACTATATGATTCACGCCCGACCTTTCGGTCTCCGTGTTCCGAGGCCATATCTGTATATGCTTGGCTCGTCAAGTATAACCTGAGTATTCTGCGTGTGCAACTGTTTTGCACCCGTTGTATTTCAACATAGAGCCTATCACACCCGATCATCATGTGGTGTCTCAGCACGAAGAACTTTCGCAACAGTGCATACTCAGGGAGAACACTTCTTGGTAATTAGTGAGAGATCATCTTAAAATGCTACCGTCAATCAAAGCAAGATAAGATGCATAAAAGATAAACATCACATGCAATCAATATAAGTGATATGATATGGCCATCATCATCTTGTGCTTGTGATCTCCATCTTCGAAGCACCATCGTGATCACCATCGTCACCGGCGTGACACCTTGATCACCATCGTAGCATCGTTGTCGTCTCGCCAATCTTATGCTTCCACGACTATCGCTACCGCTTAGTGATAAAGTAAAGCATTACAGCGCAATTGCATTGCATACAATAAAGCGACAACCATATGGCTCCTGCCAGTTGCCGATAACTTGGTTACAAAACATGATCATCTCATACAATAAAATTTAGCATCATGTCTTGACCATATCACATCACAACATGCCCTGCAAAAACAAGTTAGACGTCCTCTACTTTGTTGTTGCAAGTTTTACGTGGCTGCTATGGGCTTAAGCAAGAACCAATCTTACCTACGCATCAAAACCATAATGATAGTTTGTCAAGTTGGTGATGTTTTAACCTTCGCAAGGACCAGGCGTAGCCCCACTCAGTTCAACTAAAGTTGGAGAAACTGTCACCCGCTAGCCACCATTGTGCAAAGCACGTCGGGAGAACCGGTCTCGCGTAAGCGTACACGTAATGTCGGTCCGGGCCGCTTTGTCCAACAATACCGCCGAACCAAAGTATGACATGCTGGTAAGCAGTATGACTTATATCGCCCACAACTCACTTGTGTTCTACTCGTGCATATAACATCAACACATAAAACCTAGGCTCGGATGCCACTGTTGGGGAACGTAGTAATTTCAAAAAAATTCCTACGGACACGCAAGATCATGGTGATGCATAGCAACGAGAGGGGAGAGTGTGATCTACGTACCCTCGTAGACCGACAGTGGAAGCATTAGCACAACGCGGTTGATGTAGTCGTACGTCTTCACGGCTCGACCGATCAAGCACCGAAACTACGGCACCTCCGAGTTTTAGCACACGTTCAGCTCGATGATGATCCTCAGACTCCGATCCAGCAAAGTGTTGGGGAAGAGTTCCGTCAGCACGACGGCGTGGTGACGATCTTGATGTTCTACTGTCGCAGGGCTTCGCCTAAGCACCGCTACAATATTATCGAGGATTATGGTGGAAGGGGGCACCGCACACGGCTAAGACTATGATCACGTGGATCAACTTGTGTCTAGAGGTGCCCCCTTGCCCCCGTATATAAAGGAGCAAGCGAGGAGGAGGCCGGCCCTAGGAGGGGGCGCGCCAAGTGCGGAGTCCTACTAGGACTCCCTAGTCCTAGTAGGATTCCACCTCCCATATGGAATAGGAAAAGAGGAAGGGAAAAAGGAGAAGGAAGGAAGGGGGTGCCCCGCTTCCCTAGTCCAATTCGGACCAACCCAAGGGAAGGGCTGCGGCCACCCTTGAGGCCCTTTTTCTTCTTTCCCGTATGGCCCAATAAGGCCCAATACGTATTCCCGTAACTCTCCGGTACTCCGAAAAATACCCGAATCACTCGGAACCTTTCCGATGTCCGAATATAGTCGTCCAATATATTGATCTTTACGTCTCGACCATTTCGAGACTCCTCGTCATGTCCCTGATCTCATCCAGGACTCCGAACTCCTTTGGTACATCAAAACTCATAAACTCGTAATATAACTGACATCGAAACCTTGAGCGTGCGGACCCTACGGGTTCGAGAACAATGTAGACATGACCGAGACACATCTCCAGTCAATAACCAATAGCGGAACCTGGATGCTCATATTGGCTCCCACATATTCTACGAAGATCTTTATCGGTCAGACCGCATAACAACATACGTTGTTCCCTTTGTCATCGGTATGTTACTTGCCCGAGATTCGATCGTCGGTATCTTAATACCTAGTTCAATCTCGTTACCGGCAAGTCTCTTTACTCGTTCCGTAATACATCATCTCACAACTAACTCATTAGTTGCAATGCTTGCAAGGCTTATGTGATGTGCATTACCGAGAGGGCCCAGAGATACCTCTCCGACAATCGGAGTGACAAATCCTAATCTCGAAATACGCCAACCCAACATGTACCTTTGGAGACACCTGTAGAGCTCCTTTATAATCACCCAATTACGTTGTGACATTTGGTAGCACACAAAGTGTTCCTCCGGCAAATGGGAGTTGCATAATCTCATAGTCATAGGAACATGTATAAGTCATGAAGAAAGCAATAGCAACATACTAAACGATCGGGTGCTAAGCTAATGGAATGGGTCATGTCAATCACATCATTCTTCTAATGATGTGATCCCGTTAATCAAATAACAACTCTTTTGTTCATGGTTAGGAAACATAACCATCTTCGATTAACGAGCTAGTCAAGTAGAGGCATACTAGTGACACTCTGTTTGTCTATGTATTCACACATGTATTATGTTTTCGGTTAATACAACTCTAGCATGAGTAATAAACATATATCATGATATAAGGAAATAAATAATAACTTTATTATTGCCTCTAGGGCATATTTCCTTCACGTAGAGGCGGTCATAATCATACAGGCTAGACATCTAGAGTTTAGCCATTACGATCTTGTGGTAGATCAACTCTTGTAACCCCCACACTCATAAAAAGTCAATCAAGCAGGACATAGGGTTTTACCTCCATCAAGAGGGCCCGAACCTGGGTAAACATCGTGTCCCCTGCATCCTGTTACCTTTGATCCTTAGACGCACAGTTCGGGACCCCCTACCCGAGATCTTCCGGTTTTGACACCTACACCTCTCTTTTGCCTTACGCAATTTTTTTACTTGAGTCTCCATCTTCTCTTATAAAGCACCAACTAAGGGACACTATGATCGTACTTGAGCATTGGGTGTAGCTAATATGCGAGTGCGTTTCATGAATGGATCAATGTGTTGGGGAACGCGGTATTTCAAAAAAATTCCTACGATCATGCAAGATCTATCTAGGAGATGCATAGCAACGAGAGGGGAGAGTGTGTCTACGTACCCTCGTAGACTGAAAGCGGAAGCGTTTAGTAACGCGGTTGATGTAGTCGAACGTCTTCGCGATCCAACCGATCAAGTACCCGCACGGCACCTCCGCAACCTGCACACGTTCAGCTCGGTAACGTCCCTTGTACTCTTGATCCCGCTGAGGCCGAGGGTGAGTTCCGTCAGCACAACGGTGTGTTGACGGTGTTGATGAAGTTACCGACGCAGGGCTTCGCCTAAGCACTACGACAATATGACCGATGTGTAAAACTGTGGAGGGGGCACCGCACACGGCTAAAGATCAACTTGTCTGTCTATGGGGTGCCCCTCTCCCCCGTATATAAAGGAGAGAGGAGGGGAGGGCCGGCCGGCCCCTGCGCCCCAAGAGGGGGAATCCTACTCCTAGTAGGAGTAGGTTCCCCCTTTCCTAGTCCAACTAGGAGAAGAAGGAAGGAGAGGGAGAGGGAGAGGGAGAGGGAAAGAGGGGCCGCACCCCCTTCCCTTGTCCAATTCGGACTCCACTGGGGGCGCGCCACCTCCTGGTTGCGGCCCTGTCCCTCCCCTAAGACCCATAACTTCCCGGGAGGGTTCCGGTAACCCTACGGCACTCCGGCTTTATCCAAAACTATCCGGAACACTTTTAGTGTACGATCAACATGGTCTGATATATCAATCTTTATGTCTCGACCATTTCGAGACTCCTCGTCATGTCCGTGATCACATCCAGAACTCCGAACAACCTTCAGTACATCAAATCACATAAGTCATAATACATATCATCATCGAACGTTAAGCGTGCGGACCCTACAGGTTCGAGAACTATGTAGACATGACCAAGACACATCTCCGGTCAATAACCAATAGCGGAACCTGGATGCTCATATTGGTTCCTACATATTCTACGAAGATCTTTATTGGTCAAACCGCACAACAACATACGTTGTTCCCTTTGTCATCTGTATGTTACTTGCCCGAGATTCGATTGTCGGTATCATCATACCTAGTTCAATCTCGTCACCAGCAAGTCTCTTTACTCATTCTGTAATGCATCATCCCATGACTAACTCATTAGTCACATTGCTTGCAAGGCTCATAGTAATGTGCATTACCGAGAGGACCCAGAGATACCTCTCCGACAATCGGAGTGACAAATCCTAATCTCGATCTATGCCAACTCAACAAACACCACCGGAGACACCTATAGAGCATCTTTATAATCACCCAGTTACGTTGTAGCACACTAAGTGTTCCTCCGGTATTCGGGAGTTGCATAATCTCATAGTCATAGGAACATGTATAAGTCATGAAGAAAGCAATAGCAACAAACTAAACGATCATAGTGCTAAGCTAACGGATGGGTCTAGTCCATCACATCATTCTCTAATGATGTGATCTCGTTCATCAAATGACAACACATGTCCATGGCTAGGTAACCTAACCATCTTTGATTAATGAGCTAGTCAAGTAGAGGCATACTAGGGACACTCTGTTTGTCTATGTATTCACACATGTACTAAGTTTCCGGTTAATACAATTCTAGCATGAATAATTAAAATTTATCATGATATAAGGAAATATAAATAACAACTTTATTATTGCCTCTAGGGCATATTTCCTTCAGTCTCCCGCTTGCACTAGAGTCAATAATCTAGATTACATAGTAATAATTCTAACACCCGTGGAGTCTTGGTGCTGATCATGTTTTGCTCGTGATAGAGGCTTAGTCAACGGGTCTGCAACATTCAAATCCATATTTATCTTGCAAATATCTATGTATCCCTCCTTGACTTGATCGGGGATGGAATTGAAGTGTCTTTTGATGTGCTTGGTTCTCTTGTGAAATCTGGATTCCTTTGCCATGGCAATTGGACCAATATTGTCACAAAATATTTTCATTGGACCCGATGCACTAGGTATTACACCTAGATCAGATATGAACTTCTTCATCTAGACTCCTTCATTTGCTGCTTTCGAAGCAACTATGTATTCCGCTTCACACGTAGATCCCGCCACGACGCTCTGCTTAGAACAGCACCAACTGACAGTTCCACCATTCAATAAAAATATGTATCCGGTTTGTGACTTAGAGTCATCCGGATCAGTGTCAAAGATTGCATCGACGTAACCTTTTACGATGAGTTCTTTGTCACCTCCATAAACGAGAAACATATCCTTAGTCCTTTTGAGGTATTTCAGGATGTTCTTGACCATTGTCCAGTGAACCACTCCTGGATTACTTGGTACCTCCCTGCTAAACTAATAGCAAGGCACACATCAGGTCTAGTACACAGCATTGCATACATGATAGAACCTATGGCTGAAGCATAGGGAATGACTTTCATATTCTCTCTATCTTCTGTAATGGTCGGGCATTGAGTCTGACTCAACTTCACACCTTGTAACATAGGCAAGAATCTTTTCTTTGCTTGATCCATTTTGAACTTCTTCAAAACTTTATCAAGGTATGTGCTTTGTGAAAGTCCAATTAAGTGTCTTGATCTATCTCTATAGATCTTGATGCCCAATATATAAGCAGCTTCACCGAGGTCTTTCATTGAAAAATTCTTATTCAAGTATATTTATGCTATTCAAAAATTCAGTATCATTTCCGATCAACAATATGTCATCCACATATAATATCAGAAATGCTACAAAGCTCCCACTCACTTTCTTGTAAATACAGGCTTCTCCAAAAGTCTATATAAAACTATATGCCTTGATCACACTTTCAAAGTGTATATTCCAACTCCGAGATGCTTGCACCAGTCCATAAATGGATCGCTGGAGCTTGCACACTTTGTTAGCACCTTTTGGATCGACGAAACCTTCTGGTTGCATCATATACAACTCTTCTTTAAGATATCCATTAAGGAATGTAGTTTTGACATCCATTTGCCAAATTTCATAATCATAAAATGCGGTAATTGCTAACATGATTCGGACGGACTTAAGCATCTCTAAGGGTGAGAAGGTCTCATCGTAGTCAACTCCTTTGAACTTGTTGAAAACCTTTCGCAACAAGTCGAGCTTTGTAGACAGTAACATTACCGTCAGGGTCAGTCTTCTTCTTGAAGATCCATTTATTCTCTTTGGCTTGCTGATCATCGGGCAAGTCAACCAAAGTCCACACTTTGTTCTCATACATGGATCTCATCTCAAATTCCATGGCCTCAAGCCATTTTGCGGAATCTGGGCTCATCATCGCTTCCTCATAGTTTGTAGGTTCGTCATGTTAAAGTAACATGACCTCCAGAACCGGATTACCGTACCACTCTGGAGCGGATCATACTCCGGTTGACATACGAGGTTGGGTAGTAACTTGATCAGAAGTTTCATGATCATCATCATTAGCTTCCTCACTAATTGGTGTAGGAATCACTGAAACTGATTTCTGTGATGAACTACTTTCCAATAAGGGAGAAAGTACAGTTACCTCATCAAGTTCTACTTTCCTCCCACTCTCTTCTTTCGAGAGAAACTCCTTTTCTAGAAAGGATCCATTCTTAGCAACAAATATCTTGCCTTCAGATCAGTGATAGAAGGTGTACCCAACAGTTTCCTTTGGATATCCTATGAAGACACATTTCTTCGATTTGGGTCTGAGCTTATCAGGTTGAAGCTTTTTCACATAAGCATCGCAGCCCCAATCTTTAAGAAATGACAACTTGGGTTTATTGCCAAACCACAGTTCATATGGTGTCGTCTCAACGGATTTCGATGGTGCCCTATTTGTGAATGCAGCCGTCTCTAAAGCATAACCCCAAAATGATAGCGGTAAATTAGTAAGACACATCATAGATCGCATCATATCTAATAAAGTGCGGTTACGATGTTCGGACACACCGTTATGCTATGGTGTTCCAGGTGGCGTGAGTTGCGAAACTATTCCACATTGTTTCAAATGAAGACCAAACTAATAACTCAAATATTCACCTCCACGATCAGGTCGTAGAAACTTAATTTTCTTGTTACGATGATTTTCCACTTCACTCTGAAATTCCTTGAACTTTTCAAATGTTTTAGACTTATGTTTCATCAAGTAGATATACCCATATCTGCTCAAATCATCTGTGAAGGTCAGAAAATAACGATACCCACCACGAGCATCAACACTCATTAGACTGCATACATCAGTATGTATTATTTCCAATAAGTCTGTTGCTCGTTCCATTGTTCCGAAGAATGGAGTCTTAGTCATCTTGCCCATGAGGCATGGTTCGCAAGCATCAAGTGATTCCAAAAGCCCATCAGTATGGAGTTTCTTCATGCGCTTTACACCAATATGACCTAAACGGCAGTGCCACAAATAAGTTGCACTATCATTATTAAACTTATATCTATTGGCTTCAATACTATGAATATGTGTACCACTACTATCGAGATTCAATAAAAATAGACCACTCAACAAGGGTGCATGACCATAAAAGATATTACTCGTATAAATAGAACAACCATTATTCTCTGGTTTAGATGAATAACCATCTCGCATCAAACAAGATCTAGATATAATGTTCATGCTTAACGCTGGCACCAAATAACAATTATTCAGGTATAATACTAACCCCGAAGGTAGATGTAGAGGTAGCGTGCTGACCGCGATCACACCGACTTTGGAACCATTTCCCACGTGCATCGTCACCTCATCCTTAGTCAATCTTCGCTTAATCCATAGCCCCTGTTTCGAGTTGCAAATATGAGCAACAGAACCAGTATCAAATACCCAGGCGCTACTATGAGCATTAGTAAGGTACACATCAATAATACATATATCAAATATAAATTTCACTTTGCCATCCTTCTTATCCGCCAAATACTTGGGGTAGTTCCGCTTCCAGTGACCGGTCCCTTTGCAGCAGAAGCACTCAGTCTCAGGCTCAGGTCCAAACTTGGGCTTCTTCACTTGAGCAGCAACTTGCTTGCCGTTCTTCTTGAAGTTCCCCTTCTTCCCGTTGCCCTTGTTCTTGAAACTAGTGGTCTTGTTGACCATCAACACTTGATGCTCCTTCCTGATTTCTACCTCCGCAGCTTTAAGCATTGCGAAGAGCTCGAGAATTGTCTTATCCATCCATTGCATATTATAGTTCACCATGAAGCTTTTGTAGCTTGGTGGCAGTGATTGAAGAACTCTGTCAATGACACTATCATCAGGAAGATTAACTCCCAGTTGAGTCAAGTGTTTGTGGTACCCAGACATTCTGAGTATATGTTCACTGACAGAACTATTCTCCTCCATCTTGCAGCTATAGAACTTATTGGAGACTTCATATCTCTCAATTCGGGCATTTGCTTGAAATATTAACTTCAACTCCTGAAACATCTCATATGCTCCATGATGTTCAAAACGTCGTTGAAGTCCCGATTCTAAGCCGTAAAGCATGGCACACTGAACTATCGAGTAGTTATCAGCTTTGCTCTGCCAGACGTTCATAACATCTGGTGTTGCTCCTGTAGCGGGGTTTGCACCTAGCGGTGCTATCAGGACGTAATTATTCTGTGCAGCAATGAGGATAATCGTCAAGTTACGGACCCAGGCCGTGTAGTTTCTACCATCATCTTTCAACTTAGCTTTCTCTAGGAACGCATTAAAATTCAAAGGAACAATAGCATGTGCCATTTATGTACAACAACATAGACATGCAAAATACTATCAGGTACTAAGTTCATGATAAATTAAAGTTCAATTAATCATATTACTTAAGAAAATCCCACTTAGATAGACATCCCTCTAGTCATCTAAATGATCACGTGATCCATATCAACTAAACCATGTCCGATCATCACGTGAGATGGAGAAGTTTTCAATGGTGAACATCACTATGTTGATCATATCTACTATATGATTCACGCTCGACCTTTCGGTCTCAGTGTTTCGGGGCCATATCTGCATATGCTAGGCTCGTCAAGTTTAACATGAGTATTCTGCTTGTGCAAAACTGGCTTGCACCCGTTGTATGTGAACGTAGAGCTTATCACACCCGATCATCACGTGGTGTATCGGCATGATGAACTATAGCAACGATGCATACTCAGGGAGAACACTTATACCTTGAAATTTAGTGAGAGACCATCTTATAATGCTACCACCGTACTAAGCAAAAAAAAGATGCATAAAAGATAAACATCACATGCAATCAATATAAGTGATATGATATGGCCATCATCGTCTTGTGCCTTTGATCTCCATCTCCAAAGCACCGTAATGATCACCATCGTCACCGGCTTGACACCTAGATCTCCATCGTAGCATCATTGTCGTCTCACCAACTATTGCTTCCACGATGATCACTACCGCTTAGAGATAAAGTAAAGCAATTACATGGCGATTGCATTTCATACAATAAAGCGACAACCATATGGCTCCTGCCAGTTGCCGATAACTTTGTTACAAAATATGATCATCTCATACAACAATTTATATAATCACATCTTGACTATATCACATCACAACATACCCTGCAAAAACAAGTTAGACGTCCTCTACTCCGTTGTTGCAAGATTTACGTGGCTGCTACGGGCTTAGCAAAAACTGTTCTTACCTATGCATCAAAAACCACAACGATTTTTCGTCAAGTGTGCTATTTTAACCTTCAACAAGGACCGGGCGTAGTCACACTCGATTCAACTAAAGTTGGAGAAACAGACACACACTAGCCACCTGTGTGCGAAGCACGTCGGTAGAACCAGTCTCATGAATGCGGTCATGTAATGTCGGTCTGGGCCGCTTCATCAAACAATACCGCCGAATCAAAGTATGACATGCTGGTAAGCAGTATGACTATTATCACCCACAACTCTTTGTGTTCAACTCGTGCATATAACATCTACGCATAGACCTGGCTCGGATGTCACTGTTGGGGAACGCAGTATTTCAAAAAAAATCTACGATCACACAAGATCTATCTAGGAGATGCATAGCAACGAGAGGGGAGAGTGTGCCTATGTACCCTCGTAGACCGCAAGCGGAAGCATTTAGTAACGCGGTTGATGTAGTCGAACGTCTTCATGATCCAACCGATCAAGTACCGAACGCACGGCACCTCCGCGATCTGCACACGTGCAGCTCGGTGACGTCCCTAGTGCTCTTGATCCAGTTGAGGCCGATGTTGAGTTCTGTCAGCACGACGGCGTGTTGACAGTGATGATGAAGTTACCAACGCAGCGCTTCGCCTAAGCACTATGACAATATGACCGAGATATAAAATTGTGGAGGGGGGCACCGCACACGGCTAAAGATCAACTTGTGTGTCTATGGGGTGCCCCCTCCCCTGTATATAAAGGAGAGAGGAGGGGAGGGCCGGCCGGCCGCTAGGGCATGCCCCAAGAGGGGGAATCCTACTCCTAGTAGGAGTAGGTTCCCCCTTTCCTAGTCCAACTAGGAGAAGAAGGAAGGAGAGGGAGAGGGAGAGGGAAAGAGGGGCCGCACCCCCTTCCCTTGTCCTATTCGGACTCCCCTAGAGAGCGCGCCACCTCCTGGCTGCGGCCCTCTCTCTCCCCTAAGGCCCACTAAGGCCCATAACTTCCCAGGGGGGTTCCGGTAACCCTCCAGCACTCCGGTTTTATCTGAAACTATCTGGAACACTTCCGGTGTCAGAATAACATGGTCCAATATATCAATCTTTATGTCTTGACCATTTCGAGACTCCTCATCATGTCAGTGATCACATCCGGAACTCCGACATCCTTCGGTACATAAAATCATAACTCATAATACATATCGTCATCGAACATTAAGCGTACGGACCCTACGGGTTCGAGAACTATGTAGACATGACCAAGACACATCTCTGGTCAATAACCAATAGCGGAACATGGATGCTCATATTGGTTCCTACATATTCCATGAAGATCTTTATCGGTCAAACTGCACAACAACATACGTTGTTCCCTTTGTCATCGGTATGTTACTTGCCCGAGATTCGATCGTCGGTATCATCATACCTAGTTCAATCTCGTCACGGGCAAGTCTCTTTACTTGTTCTGTAATGCATCATCCCGTGACTAACTCATTAGTCACATTGCTTGCAAGGCTCATAGTGATGTGCATTACCGAGAGGGCCCAGAGATACCTCTCCGACAATCGGAGTGATAAATCCTAATCTCGATCTATGCCAACTCAACAAACACCATTGGATACACCTATAGAGCATCTTTATAATCACCTAGGTACATTGTGACGTTTGATAGCACACTAAGTGTTCCTCCGGTATTTGGGAGTTGCATAATCTCATAGTCATAGGAACATGTATAAGTCATGAAGAAAGCAATAGCAACAAACTAAACGATCATAGTGCTAAGCTAACGGATGGGTCTAGTCCATCACATCATTCTCTAATGATGTGATCCCGTTCATCAAATGACAACACATGTCCATGGCTAGTAAACTTAACCATATTTGATTAACGAGCTAGTCAAGTAGAGGCATACTAGGGACACTCTGTTTGTCTATGTATTCACACGTGTACTAAGTTTCCGGTTAATACAATTCTGGCATGAATAATAAACATTTATCATGATATAAGGAAATATAAATAACAACTTTATTATTGCCTCTAGGGCATATTTCCTTTATAATGATTGAGTATAATGGGCTAGGGATAACTTGCTTTGGTGTTGATATTTTGAAAGACATGGTTGCTTGTTGATATGCTTGAGTATTGAAATCTTCATGTCAAAACTAGACTATTGCTTTGAATCATATAAAAGTCCAAATGTCCATGCTACAAAGAAAATAATATGTGTTCAACATGTTAGGCAACATTCCACATAAAAAATTCTATTTTTATCATTTACCTACTCGAGGACGAGTAGGAATTAAGCTTGGGGATGCTGATACGTCTCCAACATATCTATAATTTTTGATTGTTCCATGCTGTTATATTATCATTCTTCGATGTTTTACAATCATTTTATAGCAACTTTATATCATTTTTGGGACTAACCTATTGACATCGTGCCCAGTGCCAGTTGTTGTTTTTTTGCTTGTTTTTTACTTCGCAGAAAATCAGTACCAAACGAGTCCAAACGCAGCGAAACTTTTTGGAGAATTTTTCTAGGCCAAAAGACACACGATGGGCCAAAGAAGTACCGGAGGGGTGCCCCGAGGGGGGCACAACCCACCTAGGTGCGCCTGGGGGCCCAGGCATGCCCTGGTGGGTTGTTCCCACCTCGGTGGCCTCCCACACCGCCTCTTTTCTCTATAAATACCCCAATATTCCAGAAACCCTGGGGGAGTCGACGAAAACCAATTCCAGCCGCCGCAAGTTCTAGAAACCATAGATCCAATCTAGACACCATCACGGAGGGGTTCATCATCCTCATTGGTGCCTCTCTAATGTTGTGTGAGTAGTTCATTGTAGACCTACGGGTCCATAGTTAGTAGCTAGATGGCTTCCTCTCTCTCTCTTTTGATTCTCAATACAATGGTCTCTTAGAGATCTATTTGATGTAACTCTTTTTGTGGTGTGTTTGTTGGGATCCGATGAACTTTGAGTTTATGATCAGATCTATGTTTTTATCCATGAAAGTTATTTGAGTCTTTTGATATCTTATATGCATGATTACTTATAGCCTCGTATTTCTTCTTCGAATCTTTGGTTTAGTTAGGCCGACTAGATCGATTTTTCTTGCCATGGGAAGAGGTGCTTTGTGATGGGTTCGATCTTACGGTGCTCGATCCCAGTGACAGAAGGGGAAACGACACGTATGTATCATTGCTATTAAGGATTACAAGATGGGGTCTATTCCTATATGAGTAGATCTTGTCTACATCATGCCACTGTTCTTATTGCATTACTCCATTTCTCCATGAACTTAATACACTAGCACTACAAGAAATATGTCAACTTGTGACCTTCTGTCAGTGACCCTGGAAGAATTGGTCGTAAATCTATGACCATTTGAGACCAATTGGTCAACAGTTGTACGGGGGGCTCCAAACCCTAAACTATAACGAGCATTTTGGTCAGAAAGGTCGTAATTTCCTTACACGAAATGGTCGTAAAGCAAACAGCACTAGTCCACTGCCTTATTTCTAGCTGATAACGACCAATATAGATGGTCACAGCCTTGTAAATTGTGGTGCATTGCTATGACTATGTGCCACCTCATCAGTTTTGCCTGTGTGTCATGTCTATGTGTCAATGTTTGCCCTAGGTTGTGAAGCAGCCTATATTTCTGTCATTCCCAAAATTGACTATGTGATGAATGTGGCCATAAGATTGATCATTTGGCTTGAAAGCCATGCATCTTCACACATGATAGCTCGTTTCTGAGAACACTTTTTAAAAACAATTACCGTATTACAAGTTTATTATTTTTCCTGGTAACTTGGTCACATACAATGATACAATGCGAAGGTTTTCCAATTTTTTTTTTGAATTTTTCATGTCCGTTTCAAAATGCAGTCAAAACGACGGGCATGACAGTTCCTAGCTAGTGGTTGAATCTTGGAAAACTTTTGATATTTCTCTGATTAAATAGATACTTATGTACCTAGAAATGATTTTTGGAAAAATAAAGAGCAAACTATAGGCAGCTGCAGTTCAAATTTGACCCACTTCCAACTGAATCGATGAAAATTTGTCTTTTTCACGAGAGGTGGACCAAAACTTTTGACACCCAACCGTTTGGTCAATTGTGCATTAAATATTGCCTAATATTTTAGAAAAATGATTTGGTACAATTTTGAAACAAAGATATGGTAGGTCCTTCATAAAAAACTCATTTTGGGCACTTGAAAAATGGAAAATGAATTTTCGTCCAAAGAAAATGAAAACTTCCTTAGAAAACATTGTTTGCAATTCCAAGATGCACCCTTGTGCATAATATGAGATCATTTGAACAAACTATGCCATGAATGTGGCCATAAGATTGATCATTTGGCTTGAAAGCCATGCATCTTCACACATGATATCTCGTTTCTGAGAACACTTTTTTAAAATAATTACCATATTACAAGTTTATTATTTTTTCTAGTAACTTAGTCACATATAAGGACACATTGCGAAGAATTTTTTTATTTTTCATGCCGGTTTCAAAATGCGGTCAAAACGGCGGGCATGACCGTTCCTAACTAGTGGTTGAATCTTGGAAAACTTTGGATATTTCTTTGATTAAATAGATACTTATGTACTTAGAAATGATTTTTGGAAAAAATTAAATAGCAAACTATAAGGCAACTGCAGTTCAAATTTGACCCGCTTCCAATTGAATCGATGGAAATTTGTCTTTTTCACGAGAGGTCGACAAAAACTTTTGACACCCAACCATTTAGTCAATTGTACATTAAATATGTCCTAATATATTAGAAAAATGACTTGGTCCAATTTTACAACAAATATATGGTAAATCGTTCACAAAAAGACTCATTTTGGGCACTCGAAAAATGGAAAAATGAATTTTCATTCCAAGAAAATGAAATCTTCCTTAGGCAACATTGTTTGCTGTTCCAAGATGCACCCTTGTGCACAAATATTAGATTATTTGAAGAAACTATGCTATGAATGTGGCCATAACATTCATCATTTGGCTTGAATGCCATTGATCTTCACACATGATAGCTCGTTTCTGAGAACATTTTTTTAAAATAATTGTCGTATTATAAGTTTATTATTTTTTCTGGTAACTTGGTCACATATAATGACACAATGCGAAGTTTTCTAATTTTTTGATTTTTTTGAATTTTTCATGCCCTTTTCAAAACGCGGTCAAAACAGCGGGCATGACTGTTCCTAGCTAGTGGTTGGATCTTGGAAAACTTTTGGTGTTTCTATGATTAAATAGATACTTATATACCTAGAAATGATTTTTGAAAAAAAAAATAAAAATCAAATAATGAGGCAGCTACAGTTTAAATTTGACCCCTTCCAGGGCGTAAATTTGTCTTTTTCATGAGAGGTGGATAAAAACTTTGGACACCCAACCATTTGGTTGTACATTAAATATGTCCTAATATACTAGAAAAATGACTTGGTCCAATTTTACAACAAATATATGGTAGGTCGTTCAAAAAAAACTAATTCTAGGCTCTCAAAAAATGAAAAATGAAATTTTTGGTGCAAAAAAAAAATGAAAACTAGGGAACATTGTATCTCATTCCAAGAAGCAAACTTGTGCAAAATATAATCTCATTTGACTAAACTATTCCAAGATGCAAACTTATGCGAATATATTCTATTTTTTTGAATTTCTCATGTCACAAAATCGCTGACATGATTTTAACACATTATTTTTAGTCAACTATGACCAATTTAGATGATCACAACGTCGTACTGCATTCTGATTGGTCTGTGGATGTCTCACGTGAATCGTGCATCAAACACCGTCGGATGCTCGCGGATCCAACCGTAGTCCTTAACTCTTCCACACCAACCGTAGCTCTGTCCTCGTGGTCATTTTCCATCCACCCCCACCTCCTTCTTTCCAACCAGATCGAGCGAGAGCGAGAGCTCGCCTCCTCCCTTCCCGATCGCCGCCTCGACCTCCCAACCCCTCTCTCTTCCTCTCCCGACGCGGCCACTCTGCTCTCCTCCCCCCTCCATCGTCTGCCTGCTCTGCCATCGCCCCACCCTCTCCTCCCCCCTCACCTTCTCTCCCTCGGCGGTCCCGCTTCCAGATCGAGCAGGTGACGCGGCGGCGCTCTCAGATCTGTGGCGTGCACCCCATGGCTCGTCGTCATGGCCGACGGCCTCATCCTCGTCGACGAAGGCTTCGAGGGCTGTCGGATTTCCACTGGCGCGGCTGACGGCGGCTGGGACAGAGGTGCTCCGTGCTCCAGGACCAGGTGAATGCCTCCGCCTCCGCAGCCCAAGGCCACGCCTTCTTCACACTCACGCGGCGGGGGAGGAGGTGGGGGACCTTGCTGCTTCCTCCGCCATCTTAACCGATAGAGGAGGGCGCCCGTGTGCTTCTTCTCGGGCAACGATGCGTCATGCCCCTAGTTCATCTCGTTGTGGGTGGAGCTGCGAGCCAGCGCCGCGCCATGGCCTCCTGCGTCGCTGGACCCGACCTCCACCAGTCCGTCATCGTGCCGATCAGGGTGCCACCATCATGCGGGCCACTGTTGTGCAGGCCTGCAGCATGTTCTATGACACCCCTGCAACGCTCGGTGCATGCTCTGACCATCTTGTTTCCTACTGTTGCTAGTATAGCTCGTATGGTGTTCTATCATTTGTCTCGCTCATGTGTCTATTTGGATCGGGTGCTGAGCGCTAGGTGTTTGCTTACGTGTCTCACTAGCATGAACTTGCCTTGTTGCAATCGATCAGATTGATGCCCCAAATCGCATGGATGGTGCACCGATGCACCCAGTTGCCCAAGGTGCAGGGCCGAACGCCATGACAATCAAACGCCTCTGCCAGCAATAGGCATGGGAGGCATATCAGCGAGCCCACCATCGTGGCTCCAAGAAGAGGGGCAACCACTGCCGCCACTGAATAAAGGTACAGTTCTTAGCAAGAACAGAAGCTTTATTGTGGATGCATTTTATGCATTATACAATGACTGCTAGATTAGAAATAGTTGCATCGTGGCTCCAAGAAGAGGAAGCTTTATTGTGGGCAGCCTCTGATAAATGCCGAGATGCCAACTGCCTATTGTAGTATATGATTTCAACCTGGGTAATCGAAGTTCTTACTTTTTTCAATTTGACTGTATTTACACGAAATACAGAGGTTTCAGAAGGTTCACCTAGTCTAATAAAATCTTCTGCTGTGTCAGTTGTACTGTCAGGGTTGTTTCCTTGTTCTAGTTAGTCAATAAGAGAGGTTGCGGGACTAAAATTCATGTTGTTTCCTGTCAATCAAACAATAAAGAGTTAATCTTATGTTGCATGCAATTTTATAGTACACCAAAAAAATATTACACTGACAGCACCGCCCATCTCCCATCTTATTCTCACATTTGTGCATAGGTAGGACGGCTCAGATCTGACGTTTTTTGTGTCTTACTGGTTTTCAGGGTGGGGTGGTGCAGTGGCCGCATGAACATGCTCAGGGGCTTCATCGGCGGGGTGCTCAGGAGACGGGCGATGTGGATGCTGCCCACCCATATGGTACACAACATGGGGGAGTCCATCTCCGACCGTCCCAAGCAGAACCATGATAGACCTACAACGGCAGGTAGCATCTCCATCTCCATCTCCCTCCCCCTCTTCCTCTAAGTAGTAGCACATCATCAGGTAGTAGTAGGACGGTCAATACATGTGTGCGGTAGCTTGTTCTGTAACTTGTTCAAATGATAAGAGAGGTCCCCATACAGTATCAGGTAGTAGTAGCACAGCATCAGCATCAGGTAGTAGCTTGTTCTGTAACTTGTGTCTCAGGTTGTTCAAATGATAAGAGACATTCCCATTGTGGTTACAACTGACAATGGTGTGATCCTAGCTATAAAATATAAGGGACAGTATGAACATTCGTCTGTAACTCTAAACTAGCTTGAATAAGCAATCGAGGGAGAAATTCCAGTTTCTTTTGTATAGTGTACATGTTGAATGTCGTCAGATGATGATATAACCATTTTTCTCATCACAAAGTATGCATCGGCAATATAATTTGTAGCATTAGTTAGCTATTGTCGTAGTCTTTTTTAGACTTCTCTTATATGAGTATATGAGCAAGAGTGATGCTATGAGTAAATTTAGATCGCCTTGCTTTAGGCATAAGAATAAGCTGATAAGAACAGAATATTGATACTTTGCATGCTATGAGTAAAATGTTGGTTCTTGTTTTGGTAGTAGTTTGCTTTGCTATGAGTAAAATGCTGGCACTTTGCTTGCCATGTCTGGTTCTTGTTTTGGTAGTACTTTGCTTTGCTTATCTAGTAGTATCAGTCAACTGACCAGCCTGGAGCAGCTTGGTTTTGTACATGATGGTGTTAACTGTGAAAACCAAGTGTGAGAAAATTAGACCAGCTGTCCATTTCTTGCCTGAATGCATTCTTTAAACGAGATGATGTGCTAGAGACATGCTACTATATTGTCTTGCTATAAACAAGATGGTGTTTATTGTATTGTCTTTCATGCACATTTGGTCTATTATCTTCTGACATGCTGGTGTCATGTACTATACACATAGAAGGTGAACTATCTTCACTGAAATTGAAGAACTATCTTCACTGTCTCTCCCTGCTGCATCGTCTCGCCCGTTCTCCTTCTATTTACTCCGGGAAGGCATGATGTACATCTAGTGGTCATCAAGTCAAGGAACCTCTTCTTCTTGCCGCGATTGTCCTCCTCCCCCTACTCGGCTCTGCTCAACAGCTAGCGTCCATGGCTAAAACAAAGGTAAAACTCTGGCTGGTCATTATATTGAGCCATGGTTGTCTGTTTGTGGGGGTTATCAGCATTGGTATAGGTTAGTATGTGCCCTTTAATCAGTGCACACTGATGAAACGCTTAATTGATGATGACGACCGGTTCCGGATCTGCACCTCTTGTTTGTTAATTTGTCTCGTGTATGTTGTCGTGTCTGCGAAAGATGCAACCAGAGTGCTTTTCTTGTCCTTAAGTTTAATAGACGAGGAACAACATTGAGATCGTGCTCCATGGCATGCATCAGCTGTTGTGTTTGTAATGTTTGACTCTGCTCCATCATCGATCTATAGGTCTACTTGACAGTCATAAAGTTGCATTATTTAGCCACTGGTATGGTAGGATATGCCCAAATGTGGTCAGTATAGGTACCAGGGTCCCCTAATTGCTAGCAAAACTTGTGTAATGAGCTCTTGTTACCTTCTACTTATGTTTAGTCTTTTTTTAGTACTTCTGTATTGGTATTCTGAAATAAAATTCATATGTTTGTATATATGTTCTTTTAGATAAGTATGTCAATACATAACTAGTAATGTAAATGGTGTAATGCAGTTCTAAATAAAAATGCAAATAGCTTGTGAATGTCAATCTCATGTATCAGGGTCATGTTCTTGTAAACCTTATGTAAAGCTAAAATTCTTGTTGCGTGCAGGATGACTAGTGATGCAGCACAGCAAGCAGTAGCAGGCACACCAAGCAGCAGCAGCAGGGGGAGGGGGTCTCTCGAACATTGCCGCTACCACTCATTTCTACTGTCATTGATTGATGATTGATGGCCATTGTTAGTTTAGCTCCTTGGTAGTCCCCCCTCTCTTGCAAGCGTCTACAACTGCTGGTAGAAATAGAAATGGTAGCTCTAGTCCCATGTTGTAGTCCAATGTAGTTCCTTTGCTCGGACTGCCCTTTGTTGCTTCATTTCTATGTTAATTCAGTCTCTGTTGAATGTATCTACTATCCACTGTCATGGTTGTGTAACGAATACTTTTGTGTTCAAATAAATAAAATGGTTTGGATACATGCGTACATGCTGAGATGTCAAAAGCTGGAATAACCATCTGCCTTGTGATGTCCAGCTTCTAAATGTATGTTGTGGAGTGACACGTCTTCGATGTATCTACTTTTTCTCATGCTTTTTCTGTTGTTTTGGACTCTAATTTGCATGATTTAAATGAAACTAACCCCGGACTGACGCTGTTTTCAACAGAACTATCATGGTGTTATTTTTGTGCAGAAATAAAAGTTCTTGAAATGGAATGAAACTTTTTGAGCAATTTTTATATAATATATAAGAATTTCTGGAGTCAAGACCTATCGGAAAGGGGCTCCTAGGTGGGCACAACCCACCAGGGCGTGCTCCCCTCTCCTGGCGCGTCTAGATGGGTTTACCTGTTGGGGAACGTAGTAATTTCAAAAAAAATCCTACGCACACACAAGATCATGATGATGCATAACAACGAGAGGGAAGAGTGTGTCCACGTACCCTCGTAGTCCGAAAGCGGAAGCGTTAGCACAACGTGGTTGATGTAGTCATACGTCTTCAGGATCCGACCGATCAAGTACCGAACGCACGACACCTCCGAGTTCTGCACACGTTCAACTCGATGACGTCCCTTGAACTCCGATCCAGCCGAGCTTTGAGGGAGAGTTCCGTCAGCACGACGGCGTGGTGACGATGTTGATGTTCTACCATCGCAGGGCTTCGCCTAAGCACCGCTACGATATTATCGAGGTGGATTATGGTGGAGAGGGGCACCACACACGGCTAAAAGATCCAAGAGATCAATTGTTGTGTCTACGGGGTGCCCCTCTCCTCCGTATATAAAGGGGGGAGGAGAGGGCCGGCCAAGGGGAGGAGGCGCGCCCAAGGGGGGAGCCCTACTCCCACTGGGAGTAGACTCCTCCTTTTCCTATTTGGAGAGGGAGAGGGAAGGAAGAGGAAGGAGGGAGGAAGGAAAGGGGGCCGGGCCCCCCTCCCAATTCGAATTGGGCTTGGGGGGG